>NC_050098.1:143971842-144274872 GCF_902167145.1 Zea mays
AATTTAGTTGGAGAACAACTATCAAAAGCTGAAATAGAAGAGCTTAGAGAGTATGCCAAATCCTGTGGATACAAACCTGGGGCACTCCTCTTCGGAGGCGTTGATGATGAGAAATTAGATTGTATTCGAGATCAAACAGGAGCCAAAATTATCAGTACTCTGTCCAAAAGTATCGGCTTCCCGAAGCTAGAAACAGACATCAGCCGCTACCGACGACAACATGTCGTTGGTAGTTTATTTTATTCCAACTTCAAGGTGAACTACTTGTCCCTTAACTTTATTGTTTCTAATAATAAAACATGTCTGACGAAGGTTGTTTTCGTGCAGAGTATGCTGTTGAGCAAAGCCTTGCAAATGCAGCAAGATTTTGAAGATAAGAAGCACGAAGTTATGATTGAAAATTTAGAAAGCAGAATAAAGGAGCAATCGGATGTTATTGAGAAAAAGAACTTTGAGCTCCAGGCAGCCGAAGGTTTATTGGCGGAAGCTGAAGCAAAAATAACAGAACTAAACACGAAGCTTCTCCGCCAGTCTGAACAGTTCGAGCGAGAAAAGCTAGAGCTTAATGCAAGACTTGAAGCCGAAGCTCAACAAAATTCAGATTTGAGAAAACTATTGACAAGCCTTCAAGAAAAATGTCTGGAATTTAGCAACAAATGCATTCAACGCTTAAGAAAGATTTTTTACTCAGTTGGAGCTAGTAGTGAAAAATTCACCCCCTCAACTGAAGACCTACCGAAAACCTTCGAACATATTGAGGGGGAGATTGACGAGCTCGACGAAGTCATAGCTGGGCATGGTGACTTCTGTGCCTGGGTGGCTTCTCGAGGCACTGCTGCAGCTTTCCTGAAGGCTGGCTGCGATCATGCAAAGATTGTCAATAGGCCAAATTTCACTTTATCACCATCAATCCTGGATGACATTCCTGATCTCGCCCGGAGTATCTCGAATAGATTTGTAAAAATGATATGGACAAAAGGTGGGCAAGAAAAGGCTGGAGACGAAGCTCGTAGCCACCTTGAACCAGTAAGAAACCATACCTTGTGCTTACCTCTTCCTGTAAGCTTGATTTTGACTTACAACGACCTTAATCTTATAGGATGACGAAGCCGAAGCCGAAGCTCAAAAATGACGCCGAAGCCGAAGCTCCTTGGAGATTAGATAGTAGACTGTAGACAGTACTTGAGAAACTTTTGAGATAACTTTTGTAAATGTAACTAAAACTTTTGAGATACCTTCTGTTCATACCTTGTTATATATCCTTATCCTTCCATTGATGTATGAGAAATGCTTTGATGTGGACGAAATTTTCTTTTGAGCCGAAGGCGAAAAAACACCTTCCCTTCTTTTCGTACGCCGCAAAGCATAAAAAACAGTATTTTTCCTTTTTTCCGAAGCTTTCCTTTTTGTACACGAAGCTCTTTCTTCCCCTTCTTTTTCCTCTTTTTGCCGAAGCAACCATTTATGCCATGAAGATGATTATCCTACAGATGCCTAGATGAATGTTTATGAATGCAAATGCTATGATGTAATGCGATGTGCAAATGAATGGCTAAACACGTATCCGAAGCCATATTCATAGCCATTAAAAACAATCGCATCTCAGCTCTGCATTCCCTTAGGAACGACTTTGGAGCTTCTTCGCCTTTACTTTTGGTGGAATCAGCGTTGACTTTTCGATGTAAGCTCTGCATTCCCTTAGGAACGACTTTGGAGCTTCTTCGCCTTTACTTTTGGCGGAATCAGCGTTGACTTTTCGCTGTAAGCTCTGCATTCCCTTAGGAACGACTTTGGAGCTTCTTCGCCTTTACTTTTGGCGGAATCAGCGTTGACTTTTCGCTGTAAGCTCTGCATTCCCTTAGGAACGACTTTGGAGCTTCTTCGCCTTTACTTTTTGGCACTCGATGGTGCGTTCTCAGCTTTTACATTTACATTCCTTGGGGGATTTTGCTCTTATAGAACTAAAAAAGGAAATTACATGTGCTGGCCCCATTAAAAACCTTTCTCCCCCTTCGGAAAGGAAAAGGGTGCCATAAAAGAAAAATATGAGAAATTACACCGAGTTATACATAATATCGCCGAAGCTCATCCGCATTCCAAGACCTAGGAACGTCGTTGCCGTCCATATCCTTCAGTCTGTATGAACCGGGTCTTGACGAAGATGCTACTAAGAAAGGTCCATCCCATTTTAACTGCAACTTGCCCACTGTTTCTGGGTTGGCCACTCTCCGAAGCACCAAGTGTCCTGGCTCAATATTCTTTAACCGAACCTTTCTATCTCGCCATTTAATTGTTTCGGCTTGATATTTATTAATGTTCTCCACGGCTTGCAGCCTGATGCCTTCTAAAGCATCTTTTTCCATAGAATAAGCAGCTTCGGAACCTGATTCTGCCGAAGCTATTACCCTTATTGATCCGGTTTTAGCTTCCTCCGGAGTTATTGCTTCGTCACCGAATAATAACTTGAATGGAGTAAAACCTGTAGACCTTGATATTGTTGTATTGTGGCTCCACACCACTTTGGTTAACTGATCAGGCCATTTTCCCCTGGGTTGATTGAAGATTAACTTCATTATTCCTGTCATTATGATGCCATTGGCTCTTTCAACGAGTCCATTTGACTCCGGATGTCTGACTGATGCAAAATGGATCTTCGTACCAATTTGATCACAGAAATCCCTAAAAGCTTCGGAATCAAACTGTGTTCCATTATCCACAGTAATAGCCTTTGGTACCCCGAACCGACAAACAATATTTTGCCAGAAAAACTTTTGGACGGTGGCGGAAGTTATTGTGGCTAAAGGCTTTGCCTCAATCCATTTAGAAAAATACTCCACCGCCACTACAACATATCTTAGGTTCCCTTGGGCCGGTGGTAACGGACCTAACAAATCAAGGCCCCACCTTTGCAATGGCCAAACGGGTTGTATGAGCTGTGTTAAGGACGAAGGTTGTTTTTGATCTCGTGCACATTTCTGACAACCTTCGCACTTTTGAACTAATTCCTCCGCATCCGAAGCTGCCTTCGGCCAATAAAATCCTTGGCGGAAAATTTTTCCAAGTAACGGCCTAGACCCAATGTGAGATCCACACAGGCCTGCATGTACCTCTTTCATCAACTCTATACCTTCGGTTCTGGATAAACATTTGAGTAGCGGAGCACAAACTCCATGCTTGTACAACTCCCCTTCTATCATGACATATGGACGAGCTCTTGCCTCTATCCTCCTGTTATAAGCTTCGTCATCTGAAAGGAATTTTCCCTGGAGATAAGAGATGATCTCAGTTCTCCAATCTTCGCTATACACAGGAGATATACTGAGGACTGCCCTTTCAAGAAGTTCCACCGAAGGTGCTTTTATTGTTTCGAAGAATACATCCGAAGGTAAAGGCAGCCCCTGTGCTGCTGACTTAGCTAACAAATCAGCATGCTCATTCTGTCCTCGAGGGATATTTTTGACAGAAAATCCTTCGAAGGAAGCTTCAACTCTTCGAACCATATCCAGATATTTTTCAAGCTTCGGATCCTTAGCTTTGCAACTCTTGTCAATATGACCCGAAACAACCTGGGAATCAGTTTTGAGTATAGCCCTTCTGATTCCCATTGCTTTTAGCTTCCGAAGACCTAGAAGCAAGGCTTCGTACTCGGCAATGTTATTTGTGCAACTAAAATCAAGCTTTGCCGCATAACAAGTTTTGACCTTGGAAGGTGAAACCAACACAGCAGCCGCTCCTGCTCCGAAGGTTCCCCAAGATCCATCACAAAACACTATCCATGCTTCGGCGTCTTTATTTGCTTCTTCCTCCTGAGCCCCTGGCGTCCAGTCAGCAATGAAGTCTGCTAACGCCTGGGACTGAATTGAAGATCTATGAACATATTCAATACAAAATTCATTGAGCTCTACAGCCCATTTTCCAATCCTTCCAGTAGCTTCTCGGTTCCTCATAATATCCTTCAGAGGTTGTGAAGAAGGAACGATTATGTTGTAAGCTTGAAAATAATGCCGAAGCTTTCTGGATGCCATCAAAACAGCATATAACACCTTCTCTAATTCTGTGTAGTTTTTCTTTGATAAACTAAGAACTTCAGATACAAAATATACTGGGACCTGTTTCCTGGCTTGGCCATCAAGCTTCTCCTGGACAAGTGCTGCACTTACCGCTGAGTGCGAAGCTGCCACATATAATAATAAAGGAGCCCCTGGCACAGGTGGAGTTAATGCTGTTAGATCTATTAAATACTGCTTCAGGTCTTCAAAGGCCTTCTGCTGGATTGGTCCCCATTGAAAGACTTCGGCTGACTTCAGCACTTCGAAGAATGGTAAGTTTCTCTCTGCTGATCTGGATATGAATCTATTGAGAGATGCCAACCTTCCTGTCAATCTTTGGGCCCCCTTTTTTGTAGTTGGTGGCTCCATCCGAAGTATAGCTTCAATCTTACTTGGATTGGCTTCAATTCCCTTTGTTGAAACCAAGCATCCTAGAAATTTCCCCTTCTTTACTCCGAAGACGCATTTTTCTGGATTCAACTTTAAACCAGCTTGTCTGAAACTGGCGAAGGTCTCCTGCAAGTCAGCAATATGATTCTCCTACTTCGTGCTTTTGACAATGATGTCATCAACATAAGTTAGCACATTTCTGCCTATCTGAGACTGGAGAACTTTCGCAGTCATTCTGCTGAAACTTCCTCCAGCGTTTTTGAGCCCCTCAGGCATCCGAAGATAACAATATGTGCCACTTGGAGTTATGAAGCTAGTCTTTGGCTCATCTTCCTTCTTCATCCAAATTTGATGATAGCCTGAATAACAGTCTAACAGACTCATGAGCTCTGAAGAAGCTGCTGCATCAACTAAAGAGTCTATCCTTGGCAATGGGAATTCATCCTTCGGACAAGCCTTGTTAAGATCTGTAAAATCAATACACATTCGCCACTTGCCATTAGCCTTTTTTACCATAACGGTATTAGCTAGCCATTCTGGGTACTTTACTTCTCTGATGACTCCTGCACTGAGGAGTCTTTTGACTTCGTTACGAGCACCTTCGGCCTTATCATCTGACATTTTCCGAAGCCTCTGTTTTCTGGCTCTGAAGGATGGATCAACATTAAGCGAATGTTCAATAACATCCCTATTTACTCCGCAGAGATCATTAGCTGACCATGCAAAAACATCTTTGTTGTTGAACAAAAACCTTATCAAGGTTTTCTCCTGCTCTTCGGATAATTGAGAGCCTAACAGCACCTTCTGCTCTGCTATGTCCTCACATAAGAGCATAGGCTTCGGCTGATCTGCTGAAGCTGCTTTCTCCCTTCTGAACTTGTACTGTTCACAAGCTTCAGCTCCATCTATGTTATGGATTGCTTTTGAGTCAGTCCAATTACCTTCGGCCTTTCTGGCAGCTTCCTGACTTCCATGTATAGCGATGGGTCCTTGATCCGAAGGTATCTTCATGCAAAGATAGGCAGGATGAAGAATTGCTTCGAAAGCATTGAGGGTGCCACGACCAATAATTGCATTGTAAGGGTATTCCATATCAACAATGTCAAACACAACTTGCTCAGTTCTAGTGTTGTTGATGAACCCGAAGGTTACTGACATGGTGATCTTGCCCAATGCTACAATCTGTCTCCCTCCGAAGCCACAGAGAGGATGTGTAGCATCATGAATCTTATCTTCTGGCTCTTGCATTTGTCTGAAGGCCTTAGCAAATATGATATCCGCTGCACTGCCTGTGTCAACCAAGACATTATGGACCAGAAATCCTTTGATAACACAAGAGATAACCATGGCATCATTGTGTGGGTAATCCTTGAGATGAAGATCCTCTTGGGAGAAGGTAATGGGAATGTGAGACCATCTTGACTTGATGAAGGGTCCTTGCACCCCAACATGCTGTACCCTTCTCTGTGCTTCCTTCTTTTGTTTCTTGTTAGCTGGTTCTGAGGATGAACCACCTGTGATCGGGAGCACCAGCTTCGGGTCCGAAGCAGCTCCAGCTTGGTCATTGAACGAAGCCATCAGTTCGAGAAGTGGAAGTGAGTTCACCGGAGGTGGGCGCCAATGTTGGGGACTTGTTCTCAAATGCTATGAATTAAGAACAAGGCAACATAAAGTGTTAAATGCTGATGCCCTTCGTCCAACAAAGGGCATTATTCCTTTAGGGATTAATGGACCTTGGACGAAGGTTTGTGACAATATGATTACGAAGGTTAAATCTTCGTAATTGCAGTTTAATAGATTGTATAAAATATCATAAAGTATAGAGTATCGAAGGTAAACGAATCATAAACGAATCATATTGCATTTATTCAGCATATTTAATTGAATACAGTTATACCTCTGCCTTGGCAAAGATTGGTTTCCGAATAATGCGATTGCAGATACCGGAATCCGTGAACAGTAGAGGAATACTGTTCACTATTTATAGGCACAGGGCGCAGCCTGTGAGAGATTACAAGTATGCCCCTTATGAAAGTTTACAACATTGACTCAGACCTTTATGGACTAAAAGGTCATTCTATCTTTAAGTTGGTTTGTAATACCGAAGCTTCATGAAGAGGAACCTTCGACCATCTTACACAAAGAGCTTCAGCCGAAGGTTGCTTCTTCCTAAAAGACCTTCGGCGACGTAGCACAGGCCCAACATAGTGTCTCCCCAATGAGTGTGTAGTGAGCTAACTGTCTAGCGATGCGCTCGGCTGCATTTTTGTCATCTAGTTCCTCTTCATTCTTTATATATCTGGTGATCGGCCTTCTCCAGTCATCAGAATCGGACTCTGGCTGGTTCACGATATTACATTCTTCTACCTGATCCATTGAGATGCTTGGATGTGGTATTTCTTGTACGAAGACTCCAGGTGGGACCTGAGTTCGACTGGATCCTAACTTGGACAATACATCAGCTGTCGTGTTTCGATCTCTTTCTACATGATGAAATTCCAGACCTTCGAATTTATCTTCTAGTTTCCGGACGGTGGTGCAGTACTTTCCCATTGAATCGTTCGAATAGTCCCATTCTTTGTTTATCTGGCTTATGACTACCAAAGAATCTTCGTATACCATCAGTCTCTTGATGCCTAGTGATATAGCAATGTTCAGTCCATGAATCAGAGCTTCATATTCGGCTGCGTTGTTGGAGGCTGGAAATAACAACTGGAGGGCATATTTGAGGTGCTCGCCTCCAGGTGCGGTAAAGAGAATCCCCGCGCCTGCTCCCTGCAGTTTTAACGAGCCGTCAAAATACATTCGCCATGCTTCTGCGGTTTCTGGGTTATCTGGTACTTGTTGTTCAGTCCATTCTGATACGAAGTCAACCAATGCTTGAGTTTTGATGGCAGTGCGAGGTCGAAATTCGATGTCATGAGATCCCAGTTCGCAGGCCCACTTGGCTATTCGGTCAATGGCTTCCTTGTTGTGAAGTCCCCTATCGAAAAACCAGTGACTACTATGACTTTGTGGTCGTCAAAGTAGTGACGCAGCTTGCGGGCAGTTAGAAGTACTGCATATAATAGCTTCTGAACTTGAGGATACTTTTTCTTCGAGGGACCCAGAACTTCACTGATGAAATAAACAGGATGTTGCACTGGGTAGGCATGTCCTTCTTCTGCTCGCTCGACTACCAACGCGGTGCTTACCACGTGAGTCGTGCAAGAGATATACAGCAGCAAATCTTCAGCTGGTTGAGTTGACGTGGCTCGCCGTGGCGGCTTCAGCACTGGTGGTGTCGTCAAGAATTTTTTGAGTGCATCTAGGGCTTCCTGTGCTTCTGAAGTCCACTGAAACTTATCCACCTTCTTGAGTAGCTTATAAAATGGTAAGCCTTTTTCTCCCAGCCTGGATATGAATCTGCTCAGGGCTGCCATACATCCAGTAAGTCTCTGAACTTTCTTTTGTGATCGTGGTGCCTCCATTTTCATGATAGCTTCAATCTTATCTGGATTAGCTTCAATTCCCCGGTGGCTGACAATAAATCCGAGTAGCTTTCCTGCTGGTACCCCAAAGACACATTTTTCGGGATTAAGCTTCCATCGATATCGCCGTAGACTGTTGAAAACCAGTTGTAAGTCTTCGATGAAATTTTCCGAGTTCTCCGTTTTGATTACCACATCATCTACATAGGCTTCCACACGCTTGCCCCAGTGATAGGCTAAGCATGTTTGAATGGCTCTCTGATAAGTCGCTCCAGCGTTTTTGAGGCCGAACGGCATGGAGGTATAGCAGAAAGCACCGAACGGAGTGATGAACACTGTTTTTTCCTCGTCTTCTTTTGCCAAGCTAATCTGATGATATCCGGAGTAGCAATCCAGGAAAGACAGCACAAAACATCCAGCAGTGGAATCTACCACCTGATATATCCTAGGAAGCCCAAAGGGATCCTTTGGACAGTGTTTGTTGAGATCCGTATAGTCGACGCACATGCGCCAATCCACTTTATTCTTTTTGAGTACAAGAACAGGGTTGGCTAACCACTCGGGATGTAACACCTCTCTAATAAACCCAACCGCGACCAAGCGGGCCAGCTCAGCGTGAATGGCCTCTCTCTTGTTGGGCATGAAGCGACGTAGTTTTTGCCGAATCGGCCTCGCCTGGGGGTAGACCTTCAGTTTGTGCTCGGCCAGTTCTCTCGGGACTCCCGGCATATCCGCAGGTTGCCATGCGAATACGTCTCGGTTATCTTGCAGAAACTGGACGAGTGCGCCTTCCTATTTGTCATCCAGGCTGGAGCTGATGATGGCAGTCTTGCGTTCATCAGCGAACCCAAGGTTGATCCTTTTGGTTTCTTCAGTCGGCCGCATAGAGGTCGCGGCTTGAGCTTCATTTGCAGGTGCTTCAAGGTCTTCCTCAGGCTTAGAGTTTGCCTGCGTTGAAGAAGTCGCCGACGGTTTGGTGGTGAGGGCCGCCTGGATGGCCACTCGGAAACATTCTGCGGCGCCTTGGAAGTCAGCGCGCACAGTTATGATTCCTTGCGGCCCTGGCTTCTTCAATATCATGTATGTGTAATGCGGAATGGCCATGAATTTTGCCAATCCCGGCCTCCCAAGGATGGTGTTGTACCCGCAGTCGAAGTTCGCCACTTCGAACCTCAGGAACTCGGTTCTATAGTTCTCCGGAGTTCTGAAGGTGATGGGCATGTAGATGTGGCCCAGCGGGTATTCTCCTTCAGTCGGCATGATGCCGAAGAAAGGAGTGTCTGACTCGTGGAGCTCTTTGAGGTGAACTCCCAAGCCTTGGAGTGTCCGGGGGAAGGTGACGTTGATGCTGCTCCCCCCGTCCACTAATACCTTCTTCACCCTGCTCTCTCGGATCATCGGATCGACGAGGAGCGGGTATATGCCTGGGTGATCGAAGTTGAGCCATTGATCTGCCCGAGTGAAGGTGATCGGGTGCTCCGACCATCGGTACGGAGCGGGAGGACCGGTGGTCGCCACCAATATCTAGCGATCGTTGAGCTTTTGTTGTCTTCTGTTCTCCTGCGATCCGTGTCCGCCGAAGATGATGTTGACCTCTCTGTCAACGCGCGGAAAGGCTCCACCTCCTCCCTCCTCCTGCTGCTAGGGTTGTCGCGGTTCTCCTGGTCCTCCCCGCGGCGGAGGAGGAGGTAGAGGTGGAAAGGGTCGGCCGTGTCCGATGGAGTGCTTGAAGTCTCTGCAGTTCCGAAGGGTGTGGCGCATGTCCTTGTGGTACGGGCACTGGGCGCCGAGGATGTCGTCCAGTGTGCGTTCGCCTCCGCGAGGTCCTCCTCTGGCGCGAGAGGCAGGTGGTCCGGCGGCGTGCACTTCTTTGCGAGGTCTCTTCTCCCAGCGTTTGTCGGGTTGCTAGTTCGTGTCGCGTCGTGGTGCTGCCGGTGCGGGCTTCGCTCCCCCGATGAGGTCCTGAGCGCGCTCGTTGGCGATGATGTAGAGGTCGGCTTCTCGGAACAGTTGCTCGGAGGTAGTCGGCGCCTTCTGCAATATGGCTCGGACGAAGGCCGAGTCATTGGATCCTCTGTAGAAGTCCTCGATCACGGCCGCCTCCGTGACCTCGGGGATACGATTTCTCATGGTCTAGAACCTTTTGAGGTACGACCAAAGAGTTTCGTCCCCCCGGCGCTTGATGGATTTGAGGTCCCATGGTTGCGCTGGTTTGTCGGAGAGGGACTGAAAGTTGGCGGTGAAGCGTCGACTGAAGTCTCTCCAGTCGTCGATGCAGTGTCGGGGTAGATGTGACAGCCATTGTAGCGCGTCTTGCCTGAGGACAATGGGTAAGTATGCGGTCATTAAGTCCTCGGACGCCCCGGCAGCTCGAGCAGCGGTGGTGTAGACGGCCAGCCAGCCTCCTGGATCCTGCTTAGGTTCATATTTGTCGACATTGGATACCTTGAAGTTAGGGGGCCATTGAATGGCCCTAAGGCGTGGAGTAAGGGCAGACACTCCACACGTGTCTTCTTGTCGTCGGGGATGATGTCTGTCCCGGGGAGGGGAGTAGTTGTTGTGGTTCCTCGACCATCCCCGGGTAGTACCGACAGTCGAGGCCGTTGCCGACTCAGTTCTAGTGGCCTGACTCCGAGCTGGGATGCCATGATCCCTGTCGTACTCCTCCCGGCAGCGGATCTCGTTCTCATGTCGTCATTCACGCGAAGCATTGATGGAGCTTCGCGCGTCTCGGCGGCTGTTGATGGCGTGTCGTAGGTCGTTCGGCGGGTGAGCGAGAGGTAGAAGATGGTTGGCTGCTTGGGTGAACAGTCGTTGATAGCCCTCGGTGTCGGGAGTCCGAGGGAGTCCATCAGCTATCCGAGCTAGTACCCCTCCGACTTCACTCGGCGTGTTCATGGCTCGGGCGAAGTCGGGGTTCAGGTTGCGCCCGAAGAGTGGATTTTCCCGACGTTGCCTTGCCTCCTGCTCGGCTTGTTCCTGAGCTCGTCGGCGATCACGCCGTCGGGAGTTCCTTCGTTCTCTGAAGACGCGTTCCTCCGGAGTTTCTCCTATCTCTAAGACCTCGTCTCGCAAGACAGGCTGCTCTGGGTCCCGCTCTCCGGCCTCGTGATGTCGCCGGATATTTCGGCGCCGGTTCCTCCGTTGGCGGGATTCCCGCTGAGGTGGTTCTTCTCTGGGCGCGGTCGGCTCGTCGTCGGAGACGGGGGGCGACTCCACTCTCCCGATGAAGAGGACGTCGGGGTAGAATGGTGCGGCTGTCGTGGCGATCTTCTTTCCATTCTCCTTTGAGGGCGGAGGCACGGAAAGAACAACTTGCTTCCTCCCGGTTTTATTTGTTTCTTTCTTCCTTGCGATTTGTGTCCATTCTTTCGTCGGGGAAGTAGACAGTGGAGTTCTCCGGGCCAGCGGGCCCTCGGCCCCTAGCTTGCTGAAGGCGATCTTTTTTCGGAGCACTGGAGGTTGCGCTTTTTCCTTCCTTACTCCGATATTCTCGGAGTTTGTTGGAGGAGACTTCTTCCTTGGCGGATCTACGATGTGATGTAGAGTTCCTTCTTCATCTGCTATGGATGAGATAGTTCCAAAGCAGAACACAGATCCGAAGCAGAGGGTGATCTTGCGGTGGAAGGTGACGGCCATTGAGCTAGCTTAGATCGGCGACACACCCCCTACCTGGCGCGCCAGCTGTCGGTGTTTTGGGTCCGACCGCACACCCGGGGTTGCCCCTCAAGGTGTTTTTAGGAGTATGACGGTGTCGCCGACTATAGCTAAATGGTTCGTGCCGGATGCACGAGGAACAATGGACAGTGTTTACAGGTTCGGGCCGCTTTGAGATGCGTAACACCCTACGTCCTGGTGAGAATGCTTTATGTGGTGGATTACAAGGGAGCTCTCTAACGCTAGAACGTAGAGAGTTGGGGTGGATGGCTGAGTAGTGAGATCGATCGTTCTGAAGGGGTGCCCCCTAGGCCTTATATATTCGACCGTGAGGCAATACATGCGGATATGATAACAATGTGCACCTAAGAGATAGTGAACTGATTGAATCTATCTTCCTATAGTTCTGCCGACTCATCCTCGCTTGGCTCCATCGTACGGGGCTCCAGCGCGGGAAAGTCGGGTCTCTGCTGTGGTTACTTGCCTGACGTTGTTGGGCCGTCTGGGCTCGCGCCGATCCGGCCTTGTGTCGATCTGCTTCACTGGTCATTCTTCCCCAGGCCCACGAAGGGATGACCTTACGAATTATTGGGCCCTCGGGCCTTTCGTGAGGTCTTTTATCCTTCCAGTGGACCAGGGGGATATCTGTCCCCCACACCCTCGGCTCAGCCCGAGGCACCCTCGGCCCCCGAGGGTGAGGCACTGCGCGTCGAGGAAGAGCGGAATGGGTCCCGCCTAATCGAGACTGGCAGACCCCGTACCTGCAATATCTCCATCGAGGAGAGTTGCCCCTCGACCGAGCCGAAGCTCGGCGACTGGCGCGGCGCGCCAAGTCGTTCGTCTTGCTGGGGGACGAGAAGGAGCTCTACCACCGCAGCCCCTCAGGCATCCTCCAGCAATGCATATCCATCACCGAAGGTCAGGAGTTATTACAAGAAATACACTCGGGGGCTTGCGATCACCACGCAGCACCTCGAGCCCTCGTTGGGAATGCCTTTCGACAGGGTTTTTACTGGCCAACCGCGGTGGCCGATGCCACTAGGATCGTACGCACCTGCCAAGGGTGTCAATTCTACGCGAAGCAGACCCACCTGCCCGCTCAGGCTCTGCAGACAATACCCATCACCTGGTCGTTTGTTGTGTGGGGTCTGGACCTCATCGGTCCCTTGCAGAAGGCACCCGGGGGCTACACGCACCTGTTGGTCGCCATCGACAAATTCTCCAAGTGGATCGAGGTCCGACCCCTAAACAGCATCAGGTCCGAACATGCGGTGGCGTTCTTCACCAACATCATCCATCGCTTCGGGGTCCCGAACTCCATCATCACCGACAATGGCACCCAGTTCACCGGTAGAAAGTTCCTGGACTTCTGCGAGGATCACCACATCCGGGTGGACTGGGCCGCCGTAGCTCACCCCATGACGAATGGGCAAGTAGAGCGTGCCAACGGCATGATTCTGCAAGGGCTCAAGTCGCGGATCTACAACGACCTCAACAAGTTCGGCAAGCGATGGATGAAGGAACTCCCCTCGGTGGTCTGGAGTCTGAGGACAACGCCGAGCCGAGCCACGGGCTTCACGCCGTTCTTTCTAGTCTATGGGGCCGAGGCCATCTTGCCCACAGACTTAGAATACGGTTCCCCGAGGACGGGGGCGTACGACGACCAAAGCAATCGAACCAACCGAGAAGACTCACTGGACCAGCTGGAAAAGGCTCGGGACATGGCCCTACTACACTCGGCACGGTATCAGCAGTCCCTGCGACGCTACCACGCCCGAGGGGTTCGGTCCCGAGACCTCCAGGTGGGCGACTTGGTGCTTCGGCTGCGACAAGACGCCCGAGGGCGCCACAAGCTCACGCCTCCCTGGTAAGGGCCATTCATCATCGCCAAGATTTTGAAGCCCGGAACATACAAGCTGGCCAACAGTCAAGGCGAGGTCTACAGCAACACTTGGAACATCCGACAGCTACGTCGCTTCTACCCTTAAGATGTTTTCAAGTCGTTCATACACTTCGTTTACATACGCCAATAAAGTCTAACCATCAAGGAAGGGTCAGCCTTGCCTCGGCAAAGCCCGACCCTCCCTCGAGGGCTAGAAGGGGCGAACCCCCTCTGCGTCAAAATTTTCCTCGGAAAAAGTCTTTCTGCCAGAACATCTTTCGTGCTTTTCGACTACTTCGAAAGTGGGATCCTGAAAACGATGGAGTACACGTAAGCAGGCAAGGCCGACCGAGCCGATGGACTCCTACGCCTCTGTGATACGGATACCTCACTCATCACCTTCTGTGATAAGTAACTCACGCTCGGATAAGCGATTCCGCTGACCGAACAAGTCTTATTGCTCGAAAACTTTTCTGCCGAAACGATTTTTCGTGCCTTCTCAACTATATCGAAAACAGAATCCTACGGACGATTAAGAGCACACGTAAGCGGCAAGGCCGACCCGAGCCGAGGGACTCATACGCCTCCGGGATACGGATACCTCACTCATCACCTTCCGCGAAAAGTAACTCTTGCTCGGACAAACAATTCTGTTACCGACAAATAAGTCCAGATACTCGAAACAAGGGGAAAAGAAACGCAGCTTTACAACACAACGACGATATGTTTGGGCCTCGGCAGCCGCAAAAAACATACGCACACTACAAGATAAATTGTTCCTACAGGGTCAGACATCAGTGGGGGAGCAGCAGCACCCTCGGCGTCGACTCCACCTTCGGCGGAATCCGACCCGGCCTTGAACGGCAACACGGTCAGAGGATCTCCACCTCGAAGGAACCTGTTGGCACCACGCCTGGGCCAACGTCGCCGGGGTCTCCTCCGGGAACCCGGCCCGAGCAGATGGCTCGACCGGCCACTCCGTAGCCTCAGCCAGCTGTCCCCCGAGGACATCAGCCCGGCTCGTGGCCTCGGCAACCCAACTCCGGTGTCGGTCCCGCCAGTGGACGGCCCGGCCAGGCTCTGGCCGACGAAGCTTCTTTTTGAGCCAACTCTGCCTCTGTCCATGCTGGCACTGCTGCCTCCGGCTCCGGCTCATCGTAGAGCGGCCGAGGGTTTCTTTAACTAAGCAAGAGAAGCCTCGGGCGGCAAGGCCGACCGAGCCGAGGGACTCCTATGCCTCCGGGATACGGATACCTCACTCGTCACCTTCGCACGAGGCAACTCACACTTGGTTAAGCGGTTCGGCTAGCCGACAGGCGAGTCCCAATGCTCGGAATGAGGAAAACACGGCTTCACGCCAAAAATACATACATGTTCAGGCCCCGACAGCCGCAATGAACAGACATCGGCACTCAAGGTGCCATTACAAACGGAACTCCGGTTCCACTCCCGTGGGTATGAACAGCCTCCACATCGAAGAGCCTGCAGGACGACAAACTCCTGGTGACTCGCCAGCGACCTCTACAGCAGCAACGACGGTCCCAGGACGGACGCTGCCGCCGGAAAGCTCTCGTTCGCGTCCCCACTCAAGGGACGAGAACCGGACATTAAAGCCAAAGAGCCGGAGGTCGGTCCACGGGTAGCGCTGACGGGCTCGACGGCGGAGAAGCTTTCTCCAGCTGCCACCACGTCAGCACCGACGGCGGCGTCCACCTGTCCGCCAACACTGCACCAGCGAGCGCCGGCCGCCCCAAAGCGCACCGGCAGGTCCTCACTCCCGTCCTCGCCACGAAAGCGAGGACAGAGGACGGAATGTTGCACCCTGGCTGGGCAGCAACAGTTCGCCTTCCCCGGCATGGCTGGAGGACGCCTCCTCCACAGAGTTGGAGGATGGTTTCCACCCCAGAAGCTGTAAGAAGAGGTGGCTAGCCGACCCACGCGGGAGGTAGAGCTCCGGCTCGCCTCGCTCTCCGCCCCAGCAAGGATGATGAAGACCCTTGAAGCTGAGGGCGGGACAGAGGCCGCAGCCCGGCTCGCTTCTCCCCACCATCGAACTGGTGGTCACCGTCTTGGGTGACCACCGGCGAGGGGATGCAGCCGGGCTGCCTGATGAAAATCCTTGAAGCCGAGCGATGGCTGAAAGGTACCAACTTCCGCGAAGTTGCGTTCCTCCAACGATGACAAGACAGAAGAACCGCGGGCGCTCCCCATTCGGGGGCTTGGAAGGTGGAAGGACGCGATGCATGAAGGGAGTACGAAGACATGGTTGCCATCCAACGGGGTCACCCTCCTTTTAAAGGCGACTCTCCCCACTTGCGTCCTCACCCGTCGTGGACTGAGTCTTCACCAACACGCTCCAAGGTCCTCCCCCTACGACACGGGGGTTGGGTCCCACACGTCATGCAAGTTGGCCCAGGGCAGAAGAAGCCAAACCGCCACGCGCGGTGTGCGTAACTGCCCAGCGGTTACAAGCACTCCTTTACTTTCGCCCAGACCAGCGGGTGAAAGGGCGGACCGCCATGAAGGCAGCATGCAACCGTACCAAGGGGGCGCGCCCTCTCGACTCCGACGCGTCCAGCATGGGGGCCCAGGCCCACACGTCATGTAACCGGCACGCCGGTTACTACGTGCGGGAAACTACACCGCCACTTGCGCCAGTACCGCGCCTTCTCGACTACGGAACCAGTGCCGCGACTCGAGGCGACCCTGCGCATGGCCCAACAGTGCCAACCGAGCACATCGATCACGGGTCAGACAGCCACGGGAGAATGCGCAATGGTCAATATGGCCAAGAGTGGGCCGGCAGTAATGGCGACGGCAGGCGGGCGGAAGCAGCGGTCAAGTCGTCTGCAGGCTCACGTCCCCTCCTGGGAAACCGAGAGAGCCCTCTCCCACGGCGTGAAGATGACGCGCCCGTGTTCCGTTCCTCGAATGGCTCGCGCACGCACAACGGCTGCCCCGCGAACCACTCGTCCCGTCGCATTAACTCTGCGACAGGACAGGCGGCACCTTTGGCAGGCGAAGCAGGCGACGCTTCACCTCTGCCATAATGACCGCGTCAAAAAAGGTGCGCCACGTCGTTCGAATTCATATCCCTTTTTCTCTTCCCCTTTCTCTCTCTTGCTACAGGGACCGGGAAAGGGGATACTCCGAAAGGGATCCTTCTCTGCGAAGGAAGCGGGCCCCGAGCCCTCCTACTGATCAGAGGTTCGAAGGCTGGCCCCTCGGAAGGGTTCGACAGCCGCCTCAGAGCACTCGGGCTCCGCGCCCACTACTGGTCAAAGGTTCGAAGGCTGGCCCCTCGGAGGGGTTCGACAGCCGCCTCAAGCCACTCGGGCTCCACGCCCACTACTGATCAGGGGTTCGTAGGCTGGCCCCCGAAGGATTCGACAGCCGCCTCAGACCACGCAGAGCGAGGGATGACTCTGGGTACGTTCGATACACAACCAAGGCTCGGGCTACGCTCCCGAGGTACCCTAGGACATTTCCGAGACCAGCGGGAGCGATTTTGTAACGGAATCCCATCAGAGGGAGGCATCGAGCCCTCGGACCCTATCAAACGGGACCGGGTCCGGCAAATCACCTACAGGTACTTTTGGAGCGCGCCTCTGGGCCACTAGCCGACCCTTATCGAACGGGGCACGGGCGTCCACTCGGATCACCCGTTTGCAACTCACTGGAGACACCATGTTCGGCGCCCTCCGAGGGCAACATGGCACTTTCCCCCCTCCTCCTTGCGGAAAGGCGACGCAGGGGCGTATGGAAAAAGTTGAGTCTGTCCTTGACCATCCTCTCGCTCTGTGCGGAGGCTCGGGGGCTGCTCTCGCAAACCCGGCTCCGGCCAAACCGTTGACAGCGTCAACATACCGGCCCGAGAACTTGGAACCTGACTATGCACCCGGGCTACGGCCAGTTCGCATGAGGGAACAACCAGACCGGTCGAAGCATCACGAAACGCGCTAAGACCTCGAAGGAGTCAAACCACTCCTCCGAGGCCTCGGGGGCTACACCCGGTGGGAGTGCTCGCGCGCACCCACCGGAACGAAACGCAACTGAGAAAGGCCGGTCCCCTTGCAAAAAAGTGCGACAAAAGCCTCCAAGCGAGTATCAACACTCCCTTCGAGGCTCGGGGGCTACTGTCGGGGACCATAATTAGGGGTACCCCCAAGACTCCTAATCTCAGCTGGTAACCCCCATCAGCACAAAGCTGCAAAGGCCTGATGGGCGTGATTAAGGTCAAGGCTCAGTCCACTCAAGGGACACAATCTCGCCACGCCCGAGCCCAGCCTCATGCAAATGCAGCCGACCCCGGAGGATTCACGTCTCGCCCGAGGGCCCCCTCAAGCGACGGACACACCTTTGGCTCGCCCGAGGCCCAGTCTTCACGGAGAAGCAACCTTGGCCAGATCGCCACGCCAACCGACCGTATCACAAAAGCATTCAATGCAAGGATCGAGTGACACCTTATCCTGACGCGCGCTCCTCAGTCGACAGAGCCGAAGTGACCGCAGTCACTTCGCCGCTCCACTGACCGACCTGACAGGAAAGCAGCGCCGCCTGCCCCGCTCCGACTGTTGTGCCACTCGACAGAGTGAGGCTGACAGCAGCTAAGTCCAGCCTTGGGCTCCATGGGAAGCTCCGCCTCGCCCGACCCAGGGCTCGAACTCAGCCTCGACCCCGGAAGACGGACTCCACCTCGCCCGACCCAGGGCTCAGACTCAGCCTCGACCCCGGAAGACGGACTCCGCCTCGCCCGACCCCAGGGCTCGGACTCAGCCTCGACCCTGGAAGACGGACTCCGCCTCACCCGACCCCAGGGCTCGGACTCAGCCTCGACATCGGAAGACGAACTCCGCCTCGCCCGACCCCAGGGCCCAGACTCGACCTCGACCTCGGAGGAGCCTCCGCCTCGCCCGACCTCGGGCTCGGACCCGCCATGTCACAGGGAAGGCCATCATTACCCTACCCCTAGCTAGCTCAGGCTACGGGGAACAAGACCGGCGTCCCATCTGGCTCGCCCCGGTAAACAAGTAATGATGGCACCCCGCGTGCTCCATGACGACGACGGCTCTCAGCCCCTTACGGAAGCAAGGAGACGTCAGCAAGGATCCGACAGCCCCGACAGCTGTACTTCCACAAGACTCAAGCACTCCTCCGACGGCCACGACATCACATGAACAGGGCGCCAAAACCTCTCCGGCTGCCACGACGGCATGTACTTAGGGTTCTAGCTCCTCTCTACTAGACACGTTACCACACTGCTACACCCCCATTGTACACCTGGGCCCTCTCCTTATGCCTATAAAAGGAAGGTCTAGGGCTCTCGTACGAGAAGGTTGGTCGCGCGGGAGAACGGGCTGCCGGATAGTCTCTCTCTCTCTCACTCTCCCTCGCGGACGCTTGTAACCCCCTAATGCAAGCGCACCCGACCTAGGCGCAGGGCAACACGACGGCCGCAGGTTTCCCCTTTACCTGTTTCTTCCCCCTTCGTGCTCCGTCTCGCGCCGACCCATCTGGGCTGGGACACGCGGCGACAATTTACTCGTCGGTCCAGGGACCCCCCGGGGTCGAAACGCTGACAATTACTGACGCGCGACTTCATAGACCGACAGCACGCTCAACGCACGCGATGCACACGTGGGGGTAGATGGGGTCATCTAGGGGGTAGACGAACGCCATCGAAAACCCAACGACGTGTTGCACGCACGCAAATACCAGTGCAAGCTGTGAAGGCGCGCTTCGGGCTACCGAGCGCGAGTGGTTCGGCGAACACGCCGTGCAGGAACGTTAGTGACTACCCTGGGGGCACGTCGCGCTGAGGCACGCTGCGCAGGGTCGCGCAGGCAGCCGCGTCGGGGGCACGTCGCGTGGGAAACGCAGACAGCCATGTCGGGGCTGCGTTGCCGACCATCGTGCGAGCCATGCCGGTAAGGGCACATAAAGTCACGAGCCGCGCCGGGACATCGACCGCGCCCACGCGGCGCCAGGGCACGGGCACGCCGGCCGCAAGCTGCGTCGCGGGCCGAGCGCATGCCGGACCCGCGCGCACGCTGGGCCGAGCGCTAGGCCGCGCACCACGCAGGCTGAGCTCTACGCAGGCCGCCACGGGCGAGACGCGCCACGCACGCGCAGGCTGCTGCGAAAACAAACCGGTCCGGTAGGGAAAAAGAGAGAAGGGGAGGAAAGAGAAGGCGAATGGAGATGCTCACCCCGACGAGGTCGGGATGTGGACGCAACAAGTCCGGTGAGCTCTGGCAGGGAACGGTCTCGAGGCTCGGGCACCGTGCGGTTTGGGGAAAACAATGAGACGTTTGGGACTCGAATGAGATTGTTCCGGGGCGGATTAGCACGGCACAACGAGGTCGTGGGCGATTCTCCCGTCGTGGACGCGAGATATGCAGGCGGCAGTTGAGGAAGCGGTGGCTAGAACGCATGGCGGCTGCACCGACCGAGCACCCGCGCCTGGCTATCGTGCCACGCCGCGCAGGGGATGGGCCAAGGGCGATAGACGCTTAGGCCGACGGGGGGAAGGCTAGACCGCGCGGGGGGGAGGCTGGGCCGCGCGGGTCGCGCGCAAACTGGCCGGCCCAAGACGAGGGGGAGGCGAGAGAGGAGGGGGCCTTGGATGGGCCGTAGGGCACCAACCAGGTGGGCCGAAAAGGGGGGCCAGATGGGCTGTGGACGCGCGGCCGCCGAGCTGGTCCAAAGCGCGGGGTTTTCCCTTTTTTCTATTTTTTGTTTTAGCTCTAGTTCCTCGCCAAAATGCATGTTTCACAAATTCACTCAACAAACAAAAATAGATGCATGATCCGGCATGATGCAACAACCAAAAGGAACATTTTTAGGATTTACTTATACACGATATCGAGTTAACTCTCGCTAGAACTTTGAGAAAGAACAAGGCATAGTGAGAAGGAAATGGAAAAGGAAAGGTAACGACCGAATTTGGCGAGTATCAGAGAGAGAGAGAATTTTACCTCTCAAATTTGGGGTGTTACATCAGCCGGCCGTTGGGGTTTGTGGCAGTCGACTGTTGAATCCGTCTGCCCTATGGCGCACCGGACAGTCCGGTGCGACCTGATCGTCGCTGACTATTTCTGACTTCTGACGTTTCTAGCCCGGTGGCAGTCGCGTGGCAGTCGGCCGTTGGCAAAGATGACCGTTGGCCGTGGACTCACCAGACAGTCTGGTGCACACCGAACAGTCCAGTAAATTTTAGCCGTGGAACGCTGAGTTTTTTCGAGAGCAGCATGTTCATCGGGCGCGCCAGCCTGGGCACCAGACACTGTCCGGTGCACACTAGACAGTCCGGTGCACCGCAGGCTAGTGCAAGTCTCATTCGCCCCATATTTATAGAATTGGTCAAGGGTCCTTTTTACTTACAGATGTATATATATGAACTTTATGCCCCTGAGAAAAAATCAACTAGGCAAACTAGTTAGTCCATAAGATTTGTGATGGTCGTCAAACACTAGAATCAATTATAGGAAATGGTTGAGGTCATTTCCCTTTTAGGTAGTCGAAAGTACAAGCACCCTTCACGAAGTTCTCGCATAGCTTCGTCTTGTAGTTGCTGCTCCTGCCCCTAGACCACCGCCTCAACCTCTCCACTGATGGTCGTGATGAGATCCTGCACAATCGTTGACTTGATTGATTTGGTTAAAATTGCCTTCTAGCTCGAAGTTCTTCAGGTTGGGGTTAAACTCGTGGTTGCGGATGGAGAGCTTGACGCATGTAACTCTGCTTATCTATTTAGTGTTGACCCCGTCCTTGCCGATTATGCCACCGGCGAGAGAGGCATCTGCACTGATCTTGGCAGTCGCTAAGGCACCAAAGTTTCCTGCTTGAGGGCCCATGGCAGCTAGATGCATAGGTTCAGCTCATCCATATCGACCAACCATAGGAGTTCCTTCTTTCTGCATCACCTTCGTGCTATGGAGCCTCCTTGCTACCGAAAGTAAGAGGATTTTGCCAAACTATTCTTCGTGCTTGTGCCACTGTGTACAACATAAGACCTCCCCATTATGACTTCAATTATGTGCTAACTGAAAGGGAAATAGGCTCACACCTTTTCCTAAATGATTTTGGTGGTTGAATTGCCCAACACAAATTATTGGACTAACTAGTTTGCTCTAGATTATAAGTTCTACAGGTGCCAAAGGTTCAACACAAACCAATAAAAATTCCAAGAAAGGGTTCAAATAAAAAGGATCAAGGAAAACCGAAGGCTGCCCTGATCTGGCGCACCGGACTGTTCGGTGTGCCACCAGACAGTGTCTGGTGCACCAGGGAGAATTCCCTCCAACTACTAAGCTTCGGGTTTCAGAAAACGGCTCTCCGCTATAATTCATCGGACTGTCCGGTGTGCCAGCGGAGCAATGGCTAACTGCGCCAATGGTCGTCTGCAAAAGTCTACAGTGAACAGTGAACAGTGCAACTACGCGCGCAGAGTCAGAGCAGGCGCCAGATGGCGCACCGGACAGTGAGCAGGACCTGTCCGGTGCACCACCGGACTGTCCGGTGGCCCACATGTCAGAAGCTCCAACGGTCGAACCCTAACGGTTGGGTGACATGGCCGGCGCACTAGATAGTGTCCGGTGGCGCACCGGACTGTCCGGTGCGCCATACGGCAGCAGCCTTCCCCAATGGCCACTTTGGTGGTTGGGGCTATAAATACCCCCAACCACCAACACTTCAAGGCATCCAAGTTTTCAGCCAACACATTCAATACAAGAGCTAGTGCATTCAATACAAGACACCAATAGAGTGAATCAAAATCTCTCCAAGTCCCAATTCCACTCAAAGCAATTAGTGACTAGAAGAAAGAGTTTTGTCGTGTTCATTTGAGCTCTTGTGCTTGGATCACTTTTCTTCTTCCTCCTTTCTTGTTCTCAACTCAATTGTAATCAAAGCAAGAGACACCAAGTTATGGTGGTCCTTGTAGTGGACTAAGTGTCCCGTTTGATTGAAGAGAAAAGCTCACTCGGTCTAGGTGACCGTTTGAGAGAGGGAAAGGGTTGAAAGAGACCCGGTCTTTGTGACCACCTCAACGGGGAGTAGGTTTGCAAGAACCAAACCTCGGTAAAACAAATCACCGTGTCATCTGCTCTTATCTGCTTGTGATTTGTTTTCGCCCTCTCTTTTGGACTCGATTATATTTCTAACGCTAACCCCGGCTTGTAGTTGTGCTTAAACTTTATAAATTTCAGATTTGCCTATTCACCCCCCTCTAGGCGACTTTCAATTGGTATTAGAGCCTGGTACTACATTAAGAGCCTAACCGCTCGAAGTGATGTCGGGAGCTCACGCCAAGAAGGAGATGGTGATCGGCGAGAAGCCCGCCACAAGCCACGGGAAGGCTCCATCGGGGGAGTCCGGCAACAAGAAGAGGGAGGAATCACCTCCCTGCGTCAAGTCGCACCGGAGTGGCGACAAGAAGAAGAAAATGAAGAAAGTGGTCTACTACGAGACTGATTCTTCGTCGCCCTCCACCTCCGGCTCCGACACGCCTTCCGTCACTTCTAAGCGCCATGAGCGCAAGAAGTTTAGTAAGATCCCCCTACGCTATCCTCGCATTTCCAAACGCACTCCTTTACTTTCCGTCCCACTAGGCAAACCACCGGTTTTTGACGGTGAAGATTACTGTATGTGGAGTGATAAAATGAGGCACCATCTAACCTCACTCACGCTAGTATTTGGGACATTGTTGAATTTGGTGCGCAGGAGCCATCCGTAGGGGATGAAGGCTATGACTCGGACGAGGTAGCCCAAATCCGGCACTTCAACTCCCAAGCCACTACTATACTCCTCGCCTCTCTAAGTCGAGAGGAGTATAATAAGGTGCAAGGGTTGAAGAGTGCCAAAGAGATTTGGGACGTGCTCAAAACCGCGCACGAAGGAGATGAGGTGACCAAGATCACCAAGCGGGAGACGATCGAGGGGGAGCTCGGTCGATTCATGCTTCACCAAGGGGAGGAGCCACAAGCCATGTACAACCGGCTCAAGACCTTGGTGAACCAAGTGCGCAACCTCGGGAGCACCAAATGGGATGACCATGAAATGGTCAAGGTTATTCTCAGATCACTCGTTTTTCTTAACCCTACTCAAGTTCAATTAATTCATGGTGATCCTAGATATAAACTAATGTCTCCCGAGGAAGTGATAGGAAAATTTGTGAGCTTTGAGTTGATGATCAAAGGCTCCAAGAAAATCATCGAGCAAGGCGCCACCTCCACATCCGAGGTGCAACTCGTTGCCTTCAAAGCAACAGAGGAGAAGAAAGAAGAGTCTACATCAAGTAGGCTCCCCATCGACACCTCCAAGCTCGACAATGAGGAGATGGCACTCATCATCAAGAGCTTCCACCAAATCCTCAAGCAAAGGAGGGGGAAGGATTACAAACCCCGCTCCAAGAAGGTTTGTTACAAATGTGGTAAGCCCGATCATTTTATCGCTAAATGTCCTTTGTCTAGTGATAGTGACAGGGATAACGACAAGAGGGGAAAGAAGAAAGAAAAGAAGAAGTACTACAAGAAGAAGGGCGGTGATGCCCATGTTTGTCGGGAGTGGGACTCCGACAAGAGCTCCACCGACTCCTCCTCCGACGAGGACGCCGCAAACATCGCCGTCAACAAGGGTCTTCTCTTCCCCAACGTCGGCCACAAGTGCCTCATGGCAAAAGACGGCAAAAAGAAGAAGGTAAAATCTAGAGCTTCCACTAAATATGCAACATCTAGTGATGAGGCTAGCTCTAGTGATGATGAGGATGATTTGCTCACCCTTTTGCCAACTTAAACATGCAACAAAAGGAAAAATTGAATGAATTGATTAGTGTTATTCATGAGAAGGATGAACTCTTGGATAGTCAAGAGGACTTCCTAATTAAAGAAAATAAGAAGCATGTTAAAGTTAAAAATACTTATGCTCAGGAGATAGAAAAATGTGAGAAATTAACTAGTGAGCTAAGCACTTGCCATGACACTATTTCCAACCTTAGATTTGAGAATGATAAATTAATTGCTAAGGTTGAGAAGTTAGATGTTTGTGATGATTCAATTGCTAGTTTTAGAAATGATAATGCTAGTATGATAACTAAGATTGACAAGTTGAATGCATCTCTCTCTAGC
The DNA here is from genome assembly GCF_902167145.1 of Zea mays. Classification (NCBI taxonomy): domain Eukaryota; kingdom Viridiplantae; phylum Streptophyta; class Magnoliopsida; order Poales; family Poaceae; genus Zea; species Zea mays. The sequence goes on from NC_050098.1 coordinate 143,996,417, forward strand.
CTTAAAATTGAGAATGAAAAATTAATTGCCAAGGCTAAAGATTTAAATGTTTGCAATGATGTTATTTCCAATCTTAAGAATGAGAATGCTATATTACATGCCAAGATTGATGAACTAAATATTTGCAAACCCTCTACATCTACCATTGAGCATGTTACTATTTGTACTAGATGTAGAGACATTAATGTTGATGCTATTCATGATCACCTAGCTTTAATTAAACAAAAAAATGATTACATAGCTCAACTTAGTACTAAGATAAATGAGCATGACTTAGAAAATGAGAAATTTAAATTTGCTAGAAGCATGCTCTATAATGGGAGACGCCCTAGGATTAAGGATGGCATTGGCTTCCAACAGGGAGACAATGTCAAGCTTAATAACCCTGAGAAATTGTCTAATTTTGTTAAGGGTAAGGCTCCCATGGTTCAGGATAACAAGGGTTACAATTTATACACTGCCGGTTATCTCGAGCACAAAATTAGGAGAATTCATTCTAGGAAGTCTCACTCTGGCTCTCATCATGCTTTTATGTATAAGAGTGAAGCATCTAGCTATAGGCAATCAACACATGTAAAATTGCCTAACAGGAAATCTCCTATTGCATCAAATGAGCCTAACATTTCATTTAAGACTTTTGATGCTTCATATGTTTTAACTAACAAATCAGGCAAAGTAGTTGCCAAATATGTTGGGACCAAACACAAGGGCTCAAAGACTTGTGTTTGGGTACCCAAGGTACTTGTTTCTAATGTCAAAGGACCCAAGACCGTTTGGGTACCTAAGAACAAGGCCTAAATTTGTTTTGTAGGTTTATGCATCCGGGGGCTCAAGTTGGATAATTGACAGCGGGTGCACAAACCACATGACTGGGGAGAAGAGGATGTTCTCCTCCTATGAGAAAAACCATGATCCCCAAAGAGCTATCACATTCAGGGATGGAAATCAAAGTTTGGTCAAAGGACTTGGTAAAATTGCTATATCTCCTGACCATTCTATTTCCAATGTTTTTCTTGTAGATTCTTTAGATTACAATTTGCTTTCTATTTCTCAATTATGCAAAATAGGTTACAACTGTCTTTTTACGGATATAGGTGTTATTGTCTTTAGAAGAAGTCATGATTCAGTAGCATTTAAGGGAGTGTTAGAGGGTCAGCTATATTTAGTTGATTTTAATAAAGCTGAACTCGACACTTGCTTAATTGCTAAGACTAACATGGGGTGGCTCTGGCATCGCCGACTAGCCCACATTGGAATGAAGAATCTTCATAAGCTTCTAATGGGAGAACATATTTTGGGACTAACAAATGTTCATTTTGAGAAAGACAGGGTTTGTAGCGCATGTCAAGCAGGGAAGCAAGTTGGTGTTCATCATCCACACAAGAACATCATGACAACCGACAGGCCGCTTGAGCTACTCCACATGGATTTATTCGGTCCGATAGCTTACATAAGCATCGGTGGGAGTAAGTACTGTCTAGTTATTGTGGATGATTATTCTCGCTTCACTTGGGTGTTCTTTTTGCAGGAAAAATCTCAAACCCAAGAGACCTTAAAGGGATTCTTGAGATGGGCTCAAAATGAGTTCGGTTAAGGATAAAAAAAATTAGAAGCGACAACGGGACAGAGTTCAAGAACTCATAAATAGAAGGCTTCCTTGAGGAGGAGGGCATCAAGCATGAGTTCTCTTCTCCCTACACGCCACAACAAAATGGTGTAGTGGAGAGGAAGAATAGAACTCTACTTGACATGGCGAGGACCATGCTTGATGAGTACAAGATTTCAGACCGGTTTTGGGCGGAAGCAATCAACACCGCTTGCTACGCCATCAACCGTCTCTACCTTCATTGAATCCTTAAGAAGACATCATATGAACTCCTCACCGGTAAAAAGCCCAATGTTTCATATTTTAGAGTATTTGGTAGCAAATGTTTTATTCTTGTTAAAAGAGGTAGAAAATCTAAATTTGCTCCTAAGGCTGTAGAAGGCTTTTTACTTGGTTATGACTCAAACACAAGGGCATATAGAGTCTTTAACAAGTCCACTGGACTAGTTGAAGTTTCTTGTGACATTGTGTTTGATGAGACTAACGGCTCTCAAGTAGAGCAAGTTGATCTTGATGAGCTAGATGATGAAGAGGCTCCATGCATCGCGCTAAGGAACATGTCCATTGGGGATGTGTGTCCTAAGGAATCCGAAGAGCCTCCACATGCACAAGATCAACCATCTTCCTCCATGCAAGCATCTCCACCAACCCAAGATGAGGATCAAGCTCAAGATGATGAAAATGAAGATCAAGAGGAGCCACCTCAAGAGGAGGACAATGATCAAGGGGGAGATGCTAATGATCAAGACAAGGAAGATGATGAGGGTCCAAGATCGCCACACCTAAGAGTCCACCAAGCAATACAACGAGATCACCCCGTGAACACTATCCTTGGTGATATTCAAAAGGGGGTAACCAATCGATCTCGTGTTGCTCATTTTTGTGAACATTACTCCTTTGTGTCTTCTATTGAGCCATACAGGGTGGAAGACGCATTAAGGGATTTGGATTGGGTGTTGGCGATGCAAGAGGAACTCAACAACTTCACGAGGAATGAGGTATGACATCTTGTTCCACGTCCTAACCAAAATGTTGTAGGAACCAAGTGGGTCTTCCGCAACAAGCAAGATGAGCATGGTGTGGTGACAAGGAACAAAGCCCGACTTGTGGCCAAGGGATATTCACAAGTCGAAGGTTTGGATTTTGGTGAAACCTATGCACCCGTAGCTAGGCTTGAGTCAATTCGTATATTACTTGCCTATGCTACTTACCATGGCTTTAAGCTTTACCAAATGGACATGAAAAGTGCCTTCCTCAATGGACCAATCAAGGAAGAGGTCTATGTTGAGCAACCTCCCGGCTTTGAAGATAGTGAGTACCCTAACCATGTCTATAAACTCTCTAAGGTGCTTTATAGGCTCAAGCAAGCCCCAAGAGCATGGTATGAATGCCTAAGAGATTTTCTTATAGCTAATGGCTTCAAAGTTGGAAAAGTCGATCCTACTCTCTTTACTAAAACTATTGCAAATGATTTGTTTGTATGCCAAATTTATGTTGATGATATCATATTTGGATCTACTAACAAATCTACTTGTGAAGAGTTTAGTAGGATAATGGTTCAAAAATTCGAGATGTCTATGATGGGGGAGTTGAAGTATTTTCTAGGATTTCAAGTGAAGCAACTCCAAGAGGGCACCTTCATCAGCCAAACGAAGTACATTCAAGACATACTCACCAAGTTTGGGATGAAGGATGCCAAGCCCATCAAGACACCCATGGGAACCAATGGGCATCTCGACCTCGACATGAGAGGTAAATCTGTAGATCAAAAGGTATACCGGTCGATGATAGGATCTTTACTCTATTTATGTGCATCTCGACCAGACATTATGCTTTCCGTATGCATGTGTGCAATATTCCAAGCCGATCCTAAGGAAGTTCACCTTAGGGTCGTGAAACAAATCTTGAGATATTTAGTTTATACTCCTAAGTTTGGCCTTTGGTACCCCAAGAGATCCACATTTGATTTAATTGTATATTCAGATGCTGATTGGGCAGGGTGTAAAATTGATAGAAAGAGCACATCATGGACTTGCCAGTTCTTGGGAAGATCTCTAGTGTCTTGGGCTTCTAAGAAACAAAATTATGTAGCTCTTTCTATCGCCGAAGCCAAGTACATTGTCGCAGGCCATTGTTGCGCGCAATTGCTTTGGATGAGGCAAACCCTTAGGGAATATGGTTACAAATTAACCAAAGTTCCTCTCCTATGTGATAATGAGAGTGCAATCCGCATGGCAGATAATCCCGTTGAACACAGCCGCACTAAGCACATAGTCATTCGGTATCACTTTCTGAGGGATCACCAACAAAGGGGGGATATCGAGATTGCTTATGTTAGCACCAAAGAACAATTGGCCGATATCTTTACCAATCCATTAGATGAGAAAACTTTTACCAAACTTAGGCATGAGCTAAATATTCTTGATTCTAAGAATTTTGATTGATATTTTGTACACATAGCTTATTTATATACCTTTGATCATATCTCTTTCATGCGCTATGACTAATATGGTTTTCTTGTGTATTTCATGCTAAGTCATAGATTGAAAGGGAAATGGAGTCTTCGGCGAAGACAAGGCTTCCACTCCACTCCATCGAATTATTCATCCTTCACCGTCACTCCGCACCGCTCTCCAATTTGGTATAATCTTCACTCATATATTGTTTGCCATAGGGAGAGAAAGTAAAAGGGCTTATATTTCACTCATAAGTATCCGTTTTTGGTGATTCATGCCAAAGGGGGAGAAAGTATTAGCCCAAAGCAAAAGGACCGCACCACCACCAATTTCAAAAAAATGTGTTCTTTCAATTTGTATTAAAGAAGTTTTTCAATTGATATCTTAGTGTTGATATAATTTCAAATTGGTATGACCCCTTTCAAAATTAGTATCTAAAACCCTCTTGAACACTAAGAGAAGAATTTCATTGAGGGGGAGCTTTGTTTAGTCAAAGGAAAAGCATTTGAAACAGGGGGAGAAAATTTCAAATCTTGAAAATGCTTCTCAAAATCTTATTCATTTACCCTTGACTATTTGCAAAAAGACTTTGAAAAGAATTTCCAAAAGAATTTGCAAAAACAAAACAAGTGGTGCAAGCGTGGTCCAAAATGTTAGATATGAAGAAAGCATCCATGCATATCTTATGAAATGTATATTGGTTTAATTCCAAGAAACCTTTGCACTTACCTTATGCAAACTAGTTCAGCTCTGCACTTATATATTTGCTTTGGTTTGTGTTGGTATCAATCACCAAAAAGGGGGAGATTGAAAGGGAAATAGGCTCACACCTTTTCCTAAATGATTTTGGTGGTTGAATTGCCCAACACAAATTATTGGACTAACTAGTTTGCTCTAGATTATAAGTTCTACAGGTGCCAAAGGTTCAACACAAACCAATAAAAAGTCCAAGAAAGGGTTCAAATAAAAAGGAGCAAGGAAAACCGAAGGTTGCCTTGGTCTGGCGCACCGGACTGTCCGGTGCACCACCGGACAGTGTCCGGTGCACTAGGGAGAATTCCCTCCAACTGCTAAGCTTCGGGTTTCAGAAAATGGCTCTCCGCTATAATTCACCAGACTGTCCGGTGTAGCACCGGACTGTCCGATATAGCACCGGACTGTCCGGTATGCCAGCGGAGCAACAACTAACTGCGCCAACGGTCGTCTGCAAAAGTCTACAGTGAATACTGAACAGTGCAACTGCGCGTGCAGAGTCAGAGCAGGCGCCAGATGGCGCACCGGGCAGTGAACAGGACCTGTCCGGTGCACCACCGGACTGTCCGGTGGCCCACATGTCAGAAGCTCCAACGGTCGAACCCTAACGGTTGGGTGACGTGGCTGGCGCACCGGACTGTCCAGTGCGCCATACAACAACAGTCTTCCCCAACGACCACTTCACTATATGAAACGCCTAAATTTTCGTGGGCCAAAAACCCACAAAAATAAGCGTAAACCGACGAAAACAGGCTATTTTCGTGGACCAATGACCTCGAGGCCTCGGCGATTATACTTGCCTGATGGCGAAAATGCAGGCGGGGCGGGGCGGGCGACGGCGAGGCGGGCGGGGAGGCATTCGCGACGGGCGCCTCGAGCGGGGCGACGGCGCGGCGAGGGGCGGGCGGGGTGCCTCGGATGGCGGGCGTGCGGGCGGCGGCGCGACGATGGGCGGGCGGGGCGCCTCGGCAGGCGTGCGCATGGGGCGGGCGGCGCGGCAAGGAGCGAGGCCGGGCAGGGCACCTCGACAGGCGTGCGGGCGGCGGCGCGGCGAGGGGCGAGGGCGGGCGCGGCTCCTCGGCAGGCGTGCGGGTGGCGGCGCGGCGTGGGTGGGCGGGGCGCGAGTGCGGCGGGGCGAGGCGAGGCGGGGCGCGTGCGGGCGGGCGCGAGTGCGGCGGCGCGGCGGGATTGAGACGAGCGAGAAGGTGCGGGCTGAGACCGAGATGGACGATTTAGGGCCTCTATTTTCGTCGGCCTCATTGAGGCCGACGACAATAGTGGTCGGTCAATGACTTATTTTCGTCAGCCGGGCTGAGGCCGACGAAAATAACTTCCGTATTTTCGTGGGCCTGCACACGAAAATATTCCCCGGCCCACGAAAATACGCCAAATTTTCGTCGGTCACGAGGCCAACGAAAATAACTTCCGTATTTTCGTGGGCCGGCCGACGAAAATAACCCGACCCATGAAAATTTATGCGTTTCCTGTAGTGCTTTGGTGGTTGGGGCTATAAATACCCCCAACCACCAACACTTCAAGGCATCCAAGTTTTCAGCCAACACATTCAATACAAGAGCTAGTGCATTCAATACAAGACACAAATAGAGTGAATCAAAATCTCTCTAAGTCCCAATTCCACTCAAAGCAATTAGTGACTAGAAGAGAGAGTTTTGCCGTGTTCATTTGAGCTCTTGCGCTTGGATCGCTTTTCTTCTTCCTCCTTTCTTGTTCTCAACTCAATTGTAATCAAAGCAAGAGACACCAAGTTGTGGTGGTCCTTGTAGTGGACTAAATGTCCCGTTTGATTGAAGAGAAAAGCTCACTCGGTCTAGGTGACCGTTTGAGAGAGGGAAAGGGTTGAAAGAGACCCGGTCTTTGTGACCACCTCAACGGGAAGTAGGTTTGCAAGAACCGAACCTCGGTAAAACAAATCACCATTTCATCCGCTCTTATCTGCTTGTGATTTGTTTTCGCCCTCTCTTTCGGACTTGATTATATTTCTAACGCTAACCCCGGCTTGTAGTTGTGCTTAAACTTTATAAATTTCAGATTTGCCTATTCACCCCCCTCAAGGCGACTTTCACTAACACATGTTGTCATTTAATTTACAAAACATTTGTATCTGAATAGAAAGCAATAGTGGGTACCTTCATTCATTGAGGCTAATTCAATAGAGACTTGCCGGAAGTTTGCCGGAGGGGTGACATGGTCGTATACAATACTCAAGAACTGTGAACATAATAGGATCAGTGAAAACATAAACAACAATGCCCTTTGTATCAAACTACTGATGAGAGAGTCGATAAGATTCACATCACTTGAGTGAGTATGTCATGATCCTAACAACGTACCAAACAAGCAAGAATGCTTACCTTCAGAGACTCAAATGGATATTGCCTGTTTATTGTCTTTGGTTCTTTCTTGTAGTTTTCAGTTCATTTAGATATGCCTATAGGTTCAATGGTTGCTGCAAATTCCACTCTAGTAGGTCCACCACCCACAACAACAAAATGAAGATCCTTTTTCTCTCTTCTTCATTCATGGAAGGGAGACTTGCTCCCTCAAAGCAATCCATCACACAACCTCTGATCTTTTGAGCATCCTGCTTCCTGCAATTAAAAAATACAAAAATGAGTAAAACAATGTGGCTTGCAGTGAAAAAAATCATCTACAACAGAAGAACTCGCCCTGAAGGCTAACACAAACACCTGGAAGCCAATCAAAAAACACATCAACTTACACTCAGGAATCAACAGCTATAGAATGTGGCATGCAATGAAAAAAATCATCTACAACAAAAGAACTCGGACCGAAGGCTAACACAAACACCTGGAAGCCAATCAAAAAACACATCAGCTTACACTCAGTAATCAGCAGCTATAGATGTCAAAGATGCAGTTAGCTGCTCTATCCGAAAAAACAAAATCGATATGGTCATAGAGCTAGAAAAGTGGACGGACACAACGTCGCTCGGCACACTTGCACGAACAAGCACCCGAGACCGAAATCAGGGGATGCTCAAATCGCATAGGCAGGGCCGGGAAATCAAAGCACCAGACCTAAAATCTCAGGCGCCCGTGAAGGGGTCTGTCAGATTGGACCATATAGTAGCTCTCGAGGTTTGGGGAATGGCGGAGGCAGCGGTTGGGCAAGGCGAAGGTGTGTCCGTGTGGAGTAGCGGTGGACCATGCGGTCCATGGCTCACCTCATCCCCCGCACCCGCATCGTCGAGAAACTGGCCGAGAGGCGTGCGCCGTCGCTGACACCAAGTGGGTAGAGCGATCGAGAAGGGGGAGGAGAGGGACGAGGTGCTGCTAGGGTTTAGGGTGAAGCATAGTACCTCGGATATGGTCTCACTCGCCATGTGTGTCGCAATTACGAGATCGTCGATGAGGTGGGAAGTTGTGGTAGACGGATCGGGTCGTGCCATTGCCGACACCACACGCACCGCCGCTGCCAGTTCCATCTTCTTGTGCCAAGCTGAGTGACTGGGGAGAGGGGCGAGTGGAGATCGTGGAGGGACGGACGGATAAACGCATGACCGAGAGGGAGTTAGCGGTTCTGCATCATTGACTGCAAGGCATGGAGGAATGATGGTTCTGAGAAAACAGATAGATTAAAGCTCCTTAGTATAACAAGAAAGAACAACAGTGCTATTGGTTAGAATGGACGGATTTTGTTAGCTCTGTGTTGGTCAGAGTTTGATCCCTATAGGCGTCCATTTTAGTGGCTGGTAGCGGGATCATGGAAATGGATAAGGAAGGAACTGGGAATGACATTGGGCGAGAGAGAGAGGACGGGGAATGGGAAAGGAAGGGAATGAGAACGGTAGCTAACACTTGATAGAGGATGGGGAATAGGAATGAAAAAGGGAGAATATAGAATGAGAATGACATAATAGGGAATGACAGAACCAGGAATGATAGATTACCCTTACAATCTTGATAAATAGTAGAGATCTACGTATTGCAAGCATCTGTTCCGAGGTCATTTAGGCCTCAAACAATATTTCTCATTTTTTATAGGTTTCTATCTGGACATATACTCCCTCGATTTTATATCGTATTATTGTATTTCTTCAAAGCCAAATAATACTATCTTTGACCACTTAATTAAGAAATACACTTAGTTTTACAATATATGAACCGTATATTTTCTCAGTGGAAAAGTCATAAACATTATGTCACGAGTCTCTCTATTTTTAAATAGGTAGTCAAATATATAAATATTTTTAGGATAAATTTAATATGATATACTCAATCCGTTCTAAAATATAATCTTCATTAAGTGGCACATAAATGTAGTTGTACTTATATTTATATTCATTATCATTTAAATGAATGTGCACGAAAAAATATGTTAGAAAAATATATTTTAGAACATAAAAAATAGAGGAAATACTTTGTCAAGAACAACCGTAGGAGTTGAAGCGAGTCGCTCTAGTAGTTACAACTTTTTTACTTTTCATATACGATCTATACAGTCCCTTCGTTTTAAAGTAATAACCGGTTTAGCTTTTGTTTTTATGTTTATATTTATATAGATGATGATAAATTTAGATATATATATATATATATATAATATATTAAGTATTGTGTGAATACACTATCCACGTGATTGGTTACCCTGCTCGCCATATTCATGTCAGCCGCATGCGTTGACCGTGTGTGAGCCAGTGATTGGTTGCCTGCGGGAGCACGAGTCTGGCCTGTACGCGCTGCTGCAACCTAGGCACATTTTTATCTGCTCGCTTGCATGCGCGGGGAAATAGAAATCTGACATCGCTAGCCATCCAGGCCACCACGAGATCGCTCCAATAGAGCATGCAAACCAATCACGTGGTATATTTTAGGATAGAGACTAGTTTTTTGATCTAGAAGTTGGACCTAAATAAGTTACGTAAAAAAACCATTGGACAAGAAATATCTTATATACACAAGTTATAATATTCAAAAAAATATCCTATAAAAACATACATAATTATATTGAGAAGTTGTTAGGGGAGATCTGTCTGCTAATAGTTACGAATACAAAAGTAGATAAAACAATGTGAAAAAGTTGTAAGAGCATCTCCAACATGCAAGTTAGCTTGGCTAGCGAGATTTGCTAGCCAAATTTAGCTAGTGAGAGAGTCAATTTAGAGAGCCGGATAGATTGTCAAATTAAATGGCTAGCCTGTTGGAGAGCTATTTTGCTATTAAGTAGCTAAAATTTAGTTTGACAAGCTATTTAGCTAGTCTCTTAGAGATGCTCTAATAAAATTGGTAATTGACTCTACCAAAAGTTGTCGTAGAAAATTATTGAATAACGTTTTGCTTAGTATATTATATATTTATATTTATATCTATAACTCTATGTAATTAACTACTTTAGGGCTTTCGGTTACGTCTGGACCGAAGAAGATTAAATGACATTCTATTTAAATATGAACATGAGTGAATTTAATCTCTTCTAATTCCACTTAATCCACTCCTAACCGAACAAGCCTTTAAACTTTGCAAAACTCATCCAACCAAATTACTCACACATCTGTAACCTGCACTAAATCCATCAAACAAATTGCGGTTAAACTTAACACCGCAAAAATCAATAGTTTAGATCGTTGGATAACTCATCTCTTTTACTTTCTCAAAACTAATGAATAATATTATTTAGGCCTTGTTTGGATCCACCTAGTTTCTTAGAAACCGATTTTTTTAAAAAAAACCAGAAAAGTCTCCAAACATATCAGTTTTTTATTCAGTTTCAAAAAATTAGTTTCTTAGAAAACAAGAAGTTGGTCTCTCCAGGTAAAACTAGTTTATAAGAATCTAGGTGGATCCAAATACCTTATCATAATCTTTTTTCCTTCTAAAAGTCGGTTTCTAGAAACCAATTAAAAAAACTTGGATCCAAACATAACCTTAGATCATCTCTCATCCTCCATGACTCCCTCTGTGACCTGACGACCCCAGCCTCCAAGCGACACCGCTGCCCCCTTCTCCTCCCCACACTCACGTTGCTATAGTTGTCGACTCCTTCCCTCCCCAGGATCGTAATGTTAGCACAAATTATATGCTTTCATAATGTTACGAGTATAAATTACAGTTTTCTAAAAAGTTGTGATGACATGTTTTGTTACACAAAATGACAAAATGCTATACACAGAACTTATGCATATAAACATTATAACTTTTGAAAAAAGCGAAAAGTTGCATACACATTTTCTTTTCAAAAAAGGGATTATATAATTGTTCGTTTGTTTTTTCATCCCTGATTAGTGATTAATATAGCTCCGCTTTAGGGCTGATTTCGTGACCAGATAAATGGAGGAATCCCCTTATTATTTAATTGAATAGCAAAAGAATTCTTCTCATGGATCCTTTTACTTCTCTAGTCACCAAACAACCCTTAGAGATGATAATGGCCTCAGAAGAAACTTTCCTTTGTGTTTAATTTGATAGGAAAACCATTGGAAAAAAATCCACTCATACCTCATGTTTTGGTTTCCTGTGTTTCTTCTGCAGTTCAGCCAAACACCTATTCCTACAAGCTTTCTTTGTTTTTTCATTCATCTATTCTGCATATGCATTCCAATCTTATACATGTGTCTTTTCTATTCCTATAGTTTTTTGAAATATACGTTCCAAAAATCCCCTAAAGTTAGAAAAGTAACTGGGCTGCATGGAATCCCTAAAGTTGAGAAAAGTAACTGGGTTACATGTGCGTGTGCGAGCTTGCATCGATGCATACCGGTAACCAATCACAAGCACGTATGCTGCCAACACATTTGGTGAGCCTGAACGGCTCGACAACCAAACACGCCAATAGAAAAACAAGAATGAAGAAGAAAGAAAACAAGAATGAAGAAGAAACGTCCCTCACAAATGTTCATAGAATTCCTGTGATTTTTCCGTTCCGTTGACAAAGAGCTCCGTTGCCATCCCTACCTCGCTCTCCGTTTCGGTATTGTCCAGTTGGAGCAGAAGCAAGCTGACACCGAAGTTCATGATTTGGGGCTTATTTGGTTGTGAGAGTGGTATAGTTGCCTGAGCCAGACATCATTACATGCCATCGATTCTGAGTATGTAGCGGCTAAAATGTTATGTTTGGAAGAGCTCCAACCAAACAAGCCTCTGCTTGACCAGAGTCCCGGCCCGTGCACACCCAACCCATCCAGCTCGGCCGAGACGAGCTCAAGTTCATCCAGACCACGAAGTGACGTCACTCAAGCTTCCCCGGGCCCGGCCCGGCCCGGCCCACCCAGTCATAGCCAACTACACGACACAACCTGCCTTCCTTGGTTCCTCCACCCCGTCCTCCCCTGTCCCGTCGCGTCAGCCACTCGCCGCGGCCAACTACCGCCGCCGCTGTTGCAGCCGCCCATCTGCTTCCATCGCGTCGCGGAGGCCGCTCGCTTCGCCGCCGCACGCTCCGCTCTTCCGGTGCCCTCCTCCGGGACCCTCGGCCACGCCGCGTCGCCTTAAACCCTAGATCTGCGCTCCCCGCCCCCGCGCTGGCCGCGGCCGCGTACTGACGCCGGCACGCTGCCGATCTCCATACGTCGCTCGATCCCAGGTGACGATCGGTTGCTTTCTGTGGACTGGGTACCGTGGTCACGCTGCTTAGTTCAGCTTAAAGCCTTAAACAACTGATCGAACCATCTCCACTGTTTTGAATCACCGCTGTTACCGATTAATGGCTTGATTGGTGCCGAGTTTTATTTGGATGGTGCTCGGCTTCCTACTTGGGCGCACGTGTGAGCCAGTGTTGCAGCGGTTGTAGAATGTTGACCTGATTCTCTAATTGGGATGCCAGTGTTGTAGACACAGACTTAGACTGATGTGCCTTTTGCGTTGAACTGCTCATTGAACTGATACCCCCGATTCCGTAGTTTAACTGGTTTGTTTGGATACACGTGTGATTTTTCTCTGCTGATAAATTTTAGGAAATGTTGTTTTTGGCATTGAGTGTTCTTATTAATATATGGGGGGCATAGTGTCTACCTTCCGTTATTTTGATTTCTCAGTTGCCGCGTTTCACACGAAGGGCAGTCATGCGTGTCACATGAAGGGTGGTCACATGATTTTGCAGCATAACACTACTACATGTTGGACCTTCTGTATCTATACACAAATTTTCCTATTAGATACTTGCTGAAACCATACTAGCTATTTTGTGATCTTAGTGCCCTTATGAAATATTTATCATTACTTTGTAGGTTTAGCTGCTTCGAATTTAGATAAGTTTCTTCCATGCATCGTGTTGGAAGTGCTGGTAACACGGCTGGCTCGACTCGACCGAGAAAGGAGAAGCGCTTCACATATGTGCTCAATGATGCTGATGATAAAAAGGTATGTTATATATTAAAATAAGCGACCGTTGTTAGCTCTTTCTGTGTTTTCCCTTTAAATCCAGCTGTTCCTAGGTCTTCTATATGCATTTGAAACAATCCATATTTCACTCAACGGTCTTGCTAATGCATTTATTTCTGTTTGTTTTTCAGCATTGTGCAGGAATCAATTGCATGGCTTATCTAAATGGTTCTACATTTAGTACAAGTGATTACCTTTTTAGCGGGAGTCGTGATGGTACCTTGAAAAGATGGGAATTAAATAATGGGGATGCAAGTTTCTCAGCAACTTTTGAGTCTCATGTTGATTGGGTATGCCTTTTTCTGTCTTCACTCAAGTAGACTTGATGTTTGAAACAGCAACCAGTGCTTGAACTATCCATTGCGTTTATAAATTTAGTATGTTTCTTTCAAATGTTCTCTCTGAATTAGGCCTATCACATCCATTCCTCCATCTATATATTTAACATGTTGTGTGAGGTCTACTATTTGGATCCAAAGCTTAGCACATTTGGTCTAGTGTCCAACTGTCCATGTATTTTACCGTCATAATTTTAATTGACATTTGAGTTCATTTTATTAACAGACAATTAGATTGATATATTCAAGTTGGTTTCCATAACATTTTGAGTTCATTTTATTAACAGACATTTAGATTGATATATGATATATCCAAGTTGGTTTCCATCATTTTCTGCCCCTTCTTATTTCCTTGTTTTTTTTTCTGTTCTTAGTTGTAATGTTTAAATCAGTGCACCACTAGCTTATTTTGACAAAAAGTTGACAGAAGGGCTGATGTCAAAGTCATGGTTTAAAAGGCGTCGCCTAGGCATCCAGGCGCCCAAATCTATTAGGTGTCGGCGTCGCCTTGGCTGAGATGGGCATGACGTCCGCCTAGGCGTGCTAGGCGTCCGTTTTGACCACCCGGCGTGCGCCTTATGCCTAGAGAAATCTGGCACGCGGCTGGCGGGACTTCCCTTTCTGGCGCGGGACTTCCCTTTCATGCACGGGAATAGAAAAGGAAGGGAGAAATTAGGGAAGAGGAGAGGTGTCCGTGACCGTGAGAAACTGAGAACAGCCGCACACACGTTCTTGAGGTTCGGCGGCGGCGCGTCCTTCAGATTCAGCGGCTTCGTGCCCTTGGCGGACGCTGAGGCTGCCATTGGCAGGCACTGAGGACCCAGGTGGGTGTGCAGCATTGGGCAGACACCGGCACAGGCAGACACCGGCATGGCCGCGTGGGCGGACATCGAGGCGGCCGGTACCCCTGCTTCTTCTCCTTTCCTCCACTGCTTCAATCTATACTGGTGTCTGCTTCAATCTCCCCTGGCCTGCTGCAATCTCCTGTCTCCTTTCAAGTCTTAACTCTTAACGCCCTGCTTCCTCTCCTCTTATCTCCCTGATCCATGCTTCTATAATCTGTGCAAAACTGTAGAGTGCTTCTATAGTTGGCTGTATGGCGTCGCCTAGGCGTCCAGGCGGTGGCTGAGCGCCTAGGCCCGCCTTACCGCCTTTTAAACCATGGTCAAAGCAGGACTGCAAATTATATTTTCTTTGGCATATTTGCTAGATGCTCTGTTTCTTTTTTAGAACAAAACAACGTAACATGGAAAGAAGAGTAGTCGAATGCTTTAGAATTAGTAGTTATCTGTGTCCTGATATGCCTGGAAATTTGGGAAGGTGGTGGCAGTGTATTTTAGATATAGCTCACTGGGAGTTTGAAACTAACACTTAATTTCTCTTTGTAAGCGGAATAGTAGTACGATTGGGTGTATTATATTGTTCAACCTTTTCTTTATTGTGCAGGTTAATGATGCCATTATAGTTGGAGAAAAGCTTGTTTCCTGTTCCTCAGACACCACAATAAAGGTTTGTTGTCTAACACTTTCTTCTCGTAAATAGTGATTGCTGAGTGCACGTCTTTGATTTCCTAACTTCACAGGTCTGGAATTGCTTCTCCGATGGTGCTTGTACCAGGACTTTCCGCCAGCATTCTGATTATGTGATTTGTCTTGCTGCTGCTGAGAAGAATGTAATATTATCCACACTTGTGCTTTTTTGTAGTACTTTTAGCTTTGTCATTTTTATTTTTACAGTTTTTTTTGTGCCTCTGAATTGTAGAGCAATATTGTAGCCTCTGGTGGTCTTGGTGGTGAGGTTTTTGTTTGGGACCTTGATGCTGCTCTTGCTCCTGTAGCCAAATCTGTGGACGCAAAAGAAGACGAGGTTCCTAATGGAAACTCAGGGCCTCCTTTGACAACATTGTGCAGTGTAAATTCTAGTAGCAATATTGCTTCCTCTAATAGTCAATCACATGGGTACAGTCCAATTGCTGCCAAAGGTCACAAAGATTCAGTTTACGCATTGGCTATGAATGATACAGGAACTCTTCTTCTCTCTGGTGGCACTGAAAAGGTATCACACTCTTCATCTAACAATATACAACTACAATAACAAACCCTTTTAGTCCCAAGCAACTTAGGCTAGAGTTGAAACCAATAGAAACCACAAGTCGAAGTTCAGGGCTTTAGGCACATGGATAGCTGTTTTCCATGCACTCCTATTCAAGTCTAAATTTTGGGTATATTCTATCCTTTCAAGTCTCCTTTCACTGCTACTTTCTATGTCAAATTCGGTCTTCCCCTGTCTCTCTTCCCATTACTGTCGCGCTTTATGATCTCACTACACATTGGTGCCTATAGAAGTCTCCGTTGGACATGTTCAAACAATCTCAACCGATGTTAGACACATTTTTCTTCAATTGGTGCTACCTCTGGCCTATCATGTATATCATCGTTCTGGACTCGATTCCTTGTATGGCCACAAGTCCAACGCGACATACACATTTTCGCAACACTTATCTGCTGAACATATTGTCTGTTTTTGGCAAATATTCTGCTCCATACAACGTAGCAGGTCTAATTGCCATCCTATAAAACTTGCCTTTTAGCTTTTGCGGCACCTTCTTGTCACATAGAATGCCAGATGCTTAACGCCACTTCATCCACCTTGCTTTGATTGTATGACTAACATCTTCATCAATATCCCCGTCTCTCTGTAGCATTGATCTTAAATACCTAAATGTATTCGTTCTGGGCACTACTTGACCCTTGATAACCGGGTTCCCAGATTGCTGGGGTCGAGGAATGGGAATGTGGTACATGGTACGATACTTAAAAAAGATTTTAACAGTACGATGACAAGATTGCCCGCGTACCTAGAACGAACAAGGAACATGGACAAGTTCGATGTTCCCGGTTTCTAAGACTTGACCTTCCTAACTAACATCTTCCTCATGTGTAGTAGTGCCGAAATCGCATCTCATATATTTGGTTTTAGTTCTACTGAGTCTAAAATCTTTGGACTCTAGAGCTTCTTACCACAACCACAAGTTATTCATCTAATAGTCTAAGAATCATTTTTTCTGTGATTAGGGACCAGCCAATAGGCAGTTCCAGTAGACCCCCCCACCAGCTGAATAACTACTTACTTTATTTGCAGGTTGTCCGGGTGTGGGATCCGAGGACAGGTTCAAAAAACATGAAATTGAGGGGGCACACTGACAATATCAGGGCCTTACTTGTTGATTCTACAGGGAGGTTGGTGTTTAGGAAATTTTCAAATGAGCTCTTTTAGATTCATCTGGGGTATGCTGTTCCTGTTTTTTGACGTCATTGTTTAAAAATTGAACCTCATCTTCCTTATTTTCACTCCACGCTTTGCTTTAATCTTGAATGTTTGAGTTTACATATGTAGGCATGAGTCATGACTTTACAATTGACAGTCGTAATACCAAGGCATTTGTGTTTCCTGGTTGTTTACAATTTAGGCCCTGTTTGGATGCCAAGTTTTTATGGAGTTTCAGAAAAAAAATACCATGGTTTTGTGAAACACCTAAGTTTTGGAGCGTCATGAAGTGTTGGATTTGGTTTTGAAAACTATAATGGTATTTCAAAAACTGTAGTCTTCTTGGAGTTTTAAAAACTCCACTAGATGCCTCTTGTTTCTAAACCTTGGTTTTGCACATCAATGCATCAATCAGTGTTATTAAAACTACGTTTAAACGTCAAAACTCTAATCAGAGATTGAAACCGTGTTTTGGCGTTCTAAACTGTAAAACACAGTTTCATGCGTTTTAGACCATTATCTACTTTTGGGCCCAGTCTGTTAGTTAATTTTGGGTCCAATCTGGCCCAGTCTCCACACGCTTGCCCTACTCCCCTACCCTGAAGCCCAATGACTAGTAGCACACTGCTCTGCTCTCTATCGTCACCGCCGCCTGAAGGTATTGTTGCCTTGTTCCTGTCGTCTGCTGCACCTGTGCGCCCTCTCCCTCCGCGCCGTGCCGCTCCTCTCCCTCCGCGCTGCCCTCTCTCTCCATGCCTCTGTTTGCTAGCAGCCGGTAGCCAGCACCCAGCAATCGACTCCTCTCATCCTCTCTGCTCTCTGTTTTGGTAAGCATCTAACCTCTCTTTCTTGGTATTTCACTTCATGTTATTGTCTGAAATTATGATATATTGGTATTTTTCCTATGCTGTTTAAACTACGTTTAAACAAAGTTTAAACGTTTAAAAGTCAAAACTTCACCCATGAGTGTTTGAATGTTTTATCGTTTCAATAACCTTGGCATCAATACTCTATATAAACTTATAAAGCACCAGTTTCAGTTGTCGTGCGTTTCCACGGTTCCACAGTTGTCGTGCGTCACCCTTTCTCTTCCCGCTTTATGCAAAAATAAGGTAAAATGGTGCACAAGTGGGGGTTCAAACCTTGGTTGTTGGCTCCATATTCATACCCACGCAACCAATAGAACATATATTTTTGTATTTTTTTAAAACAAAGTCTACCCATGTGAAATAGAAACCGCAGCAATGCACGGACATCTAACTAGTGGTTTCTGAAACCGCAGTTTCTTAATACCCACGGTCTCTCAATGCTACAGCCTCCAAACAGGCGCTTACTATTCATTCATAGAAAATTGAATTTCTATTATTTGTGCATGAAAGAGAAGTCTGTTTATGGCTGAGTTTACATATGTTGACTGTTGTAATACCAAGACATCTGTGTTTCCTGGCTGTTTACCATGATAGCACTCAGCTTGCCTGGTTTACTGCTTGCTCAGAAAGACTTTGGACTTCTATTATTTGTGCATGAAGAGACGTGTGTTTATGGTGTTATAGTTTTATTACTTTTTTCGTGGTCAGCAATCTTTTAGTGCAGTTCATGTAAGATAGTGTCTGCTCCAGAAACACTATTTGGTGTCAGTCAGCACTCAGAAAGAACTGTTTAATATCATCAATCAGTTCAAATGAGGAATTTAACCTTTTAGATTAACATGTTAATGTCAATGGTGACAGTAGTTTGCAGAGTCGATCTCTCTTGCTATCCAAGTTGTGTAATTTGCCGTGTTATCCACTTTCATGTTAGTGCAAATGAGTTGATGAGGAAATGGCTTGTACGCTTATGTGACACATTATATAACTATGATGGTTACAACAAAGTGGCGTACCTGGAAGCAGCAGTTTTGGATGGTCAAATTACTGATTTTCTGGATGATAACACTGAGTGATCTCTCTCACTGGCCTGGGTGTTGGGGTGTAAATCATGTCAGTTTTCGTCAAACCACTTACTAATCGTTTTTAACAATGTTTTCAGGTATTGCCTATCAGGATCATCTGATTCGATGATAAGGTAGACACACACTCCAACATGCCAACCATCTCCCTCGGTTCCATACTTCCATGTGCTTAGCATAAATGTGCTGTGGTTAGTTTGGTGTCATAGGTGCACATTTTTATATTCTTTGCAGACTATGGGATCTAGGACAACAGCGTTGTGTTCATTCTTATGCTGTGCATACTGATTCAGTTTGGGCGCTTGCAACCACTCATTCGTTTGGTCATGTCTACAGTGGTGGAAGAGACCAATCTGTGAGTTTAATTATTTTGTTGCATTATTGAATAGTCATTTTACTTGTTTCTGAACTTACTATGTATTATCTGTATTGCAGGTATACCTAACAGACTTATCCACAAGAGAGAGTGTTTTACTTTGCACAAATGAATGCCCTATTCTACAGTTGTCTCTGCAAGATGACACAATATGGGTGGCAACAACTGATTCTTCTGTATATGGATGGCCAGCTGAAGGGCTCACACCCCAAAAGGTTTTCCAAAAGGGTGGCTCATTCTTAGCTGGGAATTTGTCATTCTCAAGGGCAAGAGCTTCTTTAGAAGGATCAGCACCTGTAAGCATGATGGCTATCTTCTTTTGTCAAATTATATTTCTTTTTTGACTTTTGAGGACACTGCATGACGTGCCATGATTTTGGGTTTCTGCAGAGACACCATAAAGTTACTCTGTTTAGTAGTAGTTATGAAACACACAGACCATAATATGGGTCTGTTGTGATGTGAATAGTTGACACCATACTCGCAGGCGTAGAAGTTAACTTAAACTTGTTAATTTTTGAAAGTATTAACTGTAACAGAAATAAGCTAAGCTTGAGAATTGAGATTTTGCCAAGTGCCCATTAGGTCTTTATTCTCAGTCTAGTATTCTGGTGATTAACAGTTTCACTTCTAACTTCTTAACCTACTTCTATACTATTCAGCCATTGCCCTCTAGTGTAATTTTAATTAATGGTAATCAATAAGGGCTTGCGATCTTTTCCATTTAGGTCCCTGTATACAAAGAGCCATCTTTTGTCGTCCCAGGGGTTCCAGCAATAGTTCAACATGAAATAATGAATAATAGAAGGCATGTACTGACAAAGGTGAGATTTCTTTTACTTATCTTTTATTACTAAACTGCAAGGAGTGGCATATTGATGTGTGCACTCATATCCTTTAATTCAGGATACCACTGGTTCAGTCAAATTGTGGGAGATCACCCGGGGTGCTGTTATTGAAGACTTTGGCAAGGTTATTTGTTTCTCAATTTCGTAGATGTTTTTCCCTTGGATATATATCTGCTATTTGTATCCCGTTTTTGTAATGACACTGGTTCTTACTTGATGACCTTTCGAACTAACAAGATGTTTGTAGAATGCTAAACTGATTCGTTTTGATTATGCAGGTTTCATTTGAGGATAAGAAAAAGGAGTTGTTTGAGATGGTATTATTGAAATGTCATGATTTCAGAGTTTTATTTAAAAAATCGCTACCCATGTACTGTTTAATTTATCAATTGATTATTAGGTAAGCATACCTGCTTGGTTCACCATGGATGCTCGATTAGGATGCTTGTCTGTCCACCTGGATACTCCACAATGCTTTTCTGCAGAAATATATGCAGTTGATCTAAATGTTTCTGGAGCACAAGAAGATCTCAAGGTTTGTACTTTGTACAGCAACATATCATTATGTGTACTGGTTACATCTGTTTTCACACTTCTGTCTATAGAATTTTGTTGAGACTTCGAATTCTGTTGTTAAGACTTAAGAGCGTAGGTAAGATCCTTTGTCTGTTGATGGAAATTTAATTCTTATTTTCTGAATAGTATTTATGACACATCAATAACATGCATTTTGGCAAAATTATGGTTGCTGCTACCAACAGTTCAATGAAGTGAGATACTGAGTGTACCCAATGTCATCTTCTGAATGGTTCTCCCAATAATTGTGCAGATTAATTTGGCTCATGATACCCTTTGTGGCTTGCTAGTTCATTGGAGTAAAAGAAAGCAGAAATCTAGTTCGCATGGCTTGCCTAATGGTGATAGTTCAATAGGGAAAGATGTTCCGTCAAAAGACTCGCACCGATCAAGAACTGAGGTGGATGACACAACTGAAAACCACACAACTCATGTGCTCCCATCATTTGAGTTTTCTACAGTTTCACCTCCATCAATTATCACAGAAGGTTCTAGTGGAGGGCCTTGGAGAAAGAGAATTACTGATTTGGATGGAACCGAAGGTGATCTACCTTGGTGGTGTGTGGACTGTGTTACTCACAATCGATATCCAAAGGAAAATACAAAGTAAATGTTCAATACATTTCTCTAATTTCTTAGATGATATTTTCCCCTTGATATATGATATAGCTTAGACTTTGTTGTCTGGGAGAGATAACTTGGAACGTGATAGCACCCTTTTATTTTCTAAATCTGAAGTTAATGTGGTTTTATATGTCTTCAAACACTTAAGTTAGGGAGAGCTTTCATTTCATAATGTTTTTATCTGCCTCAAAGACATTGAACTTCTATTTTTTGATGAATTATTCATCCTTGAGTTCTGGTAAATATATATTACCTTATTCAGTCCTGCTAATTTTTCTCCTGCACTATACCTTTATGCGGAGAATCACATGCAGACTGGCCCTAGAACTTTGTGTAGCCGAAACAGTTGGATACTGAACTACTGAAAAACATGTGTGCACAAATACATGCATTAGCATCCAATATGGTCTTGTTTATGCTCAACTGAAGATGAGGAAGACCTGAGATACAGAAGATTAATGATGTTCCCTGGCCCTTGCTATACACATATCAATATAGGGTGCCATATGTAACCATTGCTTTCATGGATTATTTCTTCTGACGTCTATTTTTCTTCATATAATGCAGGTGTGGCTTTTATTTACATCCTGCTGAAGGTTCGCCTGCGCCAAACATAACTCAAGGGAAGCTTAGTGCTCCACGGATATTACGAATTCACAAGGTAAGAGTTCTCAAAATTACTGTGTAAGAGAACACAACACCATGTTTAAGTTGTTCGCCCTGACCTATTAGGCCGAGCATATATAGGGTAGAATATTGCCATCAAGATTACAACATGTTAGGGAGTCCAACTTGGGTACAACTACCTTAACCGACACAATGGTTAGTAAGGCGTCGGCTAAAGCGGTAAAGTGGGCCTGGACCGGTAAGGCGTCCTGGTGCCTTACTCTCGGGCAAGGCGAGGCATGGCGGCGGCGCGCAGGTGTTGGGAGAGGCGCGGCGGTGGCGCGCAGGGCGCTGGGAGGGCATGGCGACGGCACGCAGGGAGAGGCGTGGCGGCGGTGCGCAGGGAGAGGGAGAGAGGAGAGCTGCGGGAGAGGAAGAGAGAGGAGAGCCGTGCGGGGGAGAGGGAGAGAGGCGAGCGCTGAGAGGCGAGCGGCGAGACTGGGAGAGAGGAGAGGCAGTTAGGGTTAACCTAAGTGTTGGGCTGGTTGGTCTTGTGGGCTTTTTTTCTTTTTCTTTGTATCTCTGTTTGTGGGTTTTTTTCTTTTTCCCCATTTCTCTCTTATACAAGGCTTTACGATGGTGCTAGCTTACTTATTAAGTATGAATTAGTGATACATATATAATATTTGGTCTAATTTTTTATATTTATCTAAATAGTTAAGGTGTCGCCTCGTCTTACGCTTTATCGTACACGCTTTATCGCCTAAAAGATAAGCTACTATCTCTAGGACAGATCAAACCTGATTCTATCCTATTTTTTAATTAGAGTCGGTTAATGTCTTCCTCTATTATAGAACAACCGTGTGGACCCCTGA
The DNA here is from genome assembly GCF_902167145.1 of Zea mays. NCBI lineage: Eukaryota > Viridiplantae > Streptophyta > Magnoliopsida > Poales > Poaceae > Zea > Zea mays. The sequence goes on from NC_050098.1 coordinate 144,019,044, forward strand.
TATGATATGATATGGCACAATGGCAGTAGTTTGATATACAAGCACATTCTATTCTAACATATTGATCCACAACAAATGCAAGATATCATCAAATGGTTAATCCTCTAGACCTCTAGCCACAACATATGATAAAAGCAGTTGTTGGAAATGGATGGTAGAACCAGTTTTTTTTTGGTGGTGTGGAGGAGGATTGTGTGTCAGTAAATGAGGTAAAAGAAACTTTTGTTAGAACATCTCCAACAGTCCAACAAGAAATCCTATATTTGAGTCCTAAAAATTAAAATAGGATCTGATTTGAAGTGCTTAGGGCACAAAAACATTTGCAGCTCCAACAACTGAGTCCTATATCATGTTATTAGGAAATAGATTAGGAAATAAAAGGTTAAGAATAGTGTACAAAATGAGGATAGGACTCCAACATATGGGGTACTATATTTAGAACCCGAGAGTACGAGTCCTATGATTATTTGATGATTTTTTGTGAAATAGCCCCCTCCCTCCCTGTTGGAGTAGGTTTTTGGTGTTAAGTCCTATACAACCCGATTTATGACTTATGTTGGAGATGCTCTTATTGTATAGTCACCTTGAAGGCTTCAATACTCCCGTGAAGTTTACAGCTATTCCATTTCGTTGTACAGGTTGCTAACTATGTGGTTGAGAAACTCGTTCTTGACAAACCATTGGATGGAGGCTCTGATAGTACGTTTGTTATGGGATTGAGTTCTGCTCAATCACAGCTCTCACAGCTAGATAGTTCTTCGCGGCTTGGACTAAAGCCATGGCAAAAAACAAAGCCATGTATTGAGGTATTGTGCAATAACCAGGCAAGTCTCTGACTATAGCTATTGCATTCTATACTTAGACACATTTTTACCTACATTATAAGTAAATGGAATAATACTCTGGTCCCTGTTTCCGAAGGAAAAAAATGCAAAACATGCATTGCCATAAGAGTTCCGATTGATGTTTTTCTCCATTTATTTTCGACCTTTGTTAATTGTTTGCTCCCATCAATAGATTCCTATGATTATGGTGCTACTTTTAGCTCTCCATGTTTTCAAAGTTAGCTGCTATGTAGAGACACCTTTTGACCAGAATCCAAATCCTTGGCTGGTCAAACTCCTTAGTTATTTTAGTATATTCTGCCATATGCTCGTTGAAAAATGTCTTCTGTTTAGGTTTTCAGTAAATTATGCCATATGCTCGTTAAAAAATATCTTCTATTCCAGTATAAGCTAATAGTTAATAGAGATAGTCATGGAACTGTATTTAAATGTAAATAATATGCACTATAGAAATGTATCTGCAGTAAGTTATCCTTGTCTTCAGGACCTTATGCTTATTTCATGCTCTTTCCCTATCATTCTAGATTTATTTATGTGCCTGTATTACAAAACAAGTTGCTGCATAGTCTGTCTTTTGCTGTTGCACTGAAGTGTGTCCTCTGTGGCTCAGGTTCTATCACCAGATATGAGTTTGGCTACAGTGCGAACATATATATGGAAGAAGCCGGAAGATTTGATTCTTCATTATAGAGTGGTCCAATCGAGATGATCACGGCTTCAGATGTACATGCTCACATGGTTCTCCAGATATGTCCCAGCATGTCCGCACCTTTAGATGGTGTGGTTGAAGATGCCTTTGGCTTAGAGAGGAAGCATCATCTTCACAGAGGAAATATTTTGCTCTTGCTCCGCCCTCCCCCCGGTAGCTGTTCCCAGAATCGACTTGTTCGCTTCTCTGTAAAGTTCCTGACCTTGCCCTGGTAGTAAGATGTATCATAGCACAGGTATAAGGCTCTCTGCTGGCTGCCGAGCTTGTAAATGTAGAAGATTAGGTGCTTAATAAAAGATCGAAAGGATATGTTTTTTCTTTCGTTTTTCTTTGACAGCATTTGTAAGAAAAAAAAAGAGGCTGACGCTCGGCCCAGATCGTGGCGCTCCGACGTCGATTATTGGATTTAACCCCGCCGATCCCCTTGGAGGTGTTTGGTTGAGACCAGGGTAAGAGGTGGACGGGAACCCGGGAACAATAAAGCTGTTTTTGGGACATGTTGATGTCGGGAGCTACTTTACCTCTCATCCTTCAACAATTGTTCTATATACTCTATAGGGCTATTTTAGTTTTTTTTGTTTTTTGCTAGCGAGAAATCAGAAATAAATGATTGCTTTGTTTTGATAATCAAAGCTGTTGGATCATGGTCTCATGGATGTGTCCCCTCCCCACTGATAATCTGATATACATTTTGATCTGGACGGTGTGTGATTCGGTGGCAGCTAGGACAGCGTGTCGCATTGGGGTGGCCTGAGTAGCTTCTGACTCGATGACACATCAGCCTGGCCGCACGCGTCAGGTGTCACCGTTACTGACAGCAGCGAGCTCAGTATATATGCCTCGCAGGCAGACGACGGCACACCGTCGTCTTCTTTTTTCCTTGGCCACGGTTGGGTGCACCAACCCAGGATCCAGTCCCCTCCTCCAGCATTTCAGTGGCTGTGTTTGCCGCGGCCGCAAGGCACAGCAGAAACGAAAGCACGTCAGTCTTGAGTAAACTCGGCCGGCACGGGCCGCCGGATCTCGATCACTCACGCAGTCCGACACGACACACCGGCAGGCATATTCCCCGTCCAAATCAATCAAGCACAGTGTGGCTATGACACGGAGCATGTTCTCGCCATGTGCCTGGCCCCGAGGCGGTGTCCGGTAAAGCGCCTGCCGCCATCATCACCGCCGCGGATCCTCCATCCGAGTATCCGACTGACCGCGTCCGGATCCACCCGCCCTCTCCCACTCTCCCTGGCTCGATCGGCGCGGCGGGTCCCGAGACGCCCGGCCCGGCGCCACCTCCCTGCCGCGACGGGTACCCTGGAGGAACCGTTAAGGCCACCGTAGACCATACGAGGAAAAGATAGGTAGACACTAAAATTATTTCTGTTTTTATATTTTTTCTTGAAAATTTAATCGATAATAATAACTCTGGAAATGGAAACAGTAACGTTAATTTAAAAACAAAAATTCGTCACGGAAAATACACTGTATTAAAGTCGAAATCTAGAATACAATCCGTAAAATTATAATGTGTACCCTCAATTAACTTCACAAATTTATGTAAGTCGTACATCCACATAAAATTTTAGTAATAATATATAAGTATTCATAAAGAATCAAAGCATATCTCATATAGCATTAAAGCAACATCTCATAAATACAAGTGACAAACACTGTGCACACACATATATATACTTAGAAACTTACAATGCAATACCTTATAAAAAAACTATCCGATTGAAAATACATTGATAACCATAAAAACCATAAAACAATATCACACATCCAACTATGGTGTATAAAACTGGCCATGTAACTTGACCCATCATAATATAAATAATAATTTGAAAAACATTTTAATACAAGGTAAGAGGTCGCAATAAATATAACACAATATAATATAGCAATAAAAAAATCATTATCATGTATTCAAATAAAAGCAACAGAAAGTCTAGTAGCATAAGACTATAAAATCAAAATGTCTATGATGACACGACACTTGCATTCTAATTGTACTCCTACTTGATATAATCAACGTCGTTGGTTTCCTCGTAGTCCTTATCAATTTTCGTGTAATTTATGAATATATGTATCCAGAGTTATAATTGGTAAGAAACTATAGATAAGATTTATAGAGCTTGTTCGCTGCGGCTTGCTGCGGCTGCAATCCGGCTGCGGCTGCGGCTTTTACAGTATTTTTCTCTCTATGGATTGCAGCTGCAGCAATCCAAACAGCTGCAACAGTGTCGGCTTGTAGCCAGCCGAACACGCCCATAAATGTTTTAAACAACTCTAAACAACATACCTTGATTTTAGGAGAATCAATTAAATTGGTTTCGTGCTTTTCTAAGTTAAGATGAAATTATTATGAATTTACAAAGATCAGTTTAAATTCAATAATTTTCTAAAAAAATATTAAATTCGTTACCGACGGTAAAACGCCAAATAAATACAATATTATTTGGAAACGGTCAGAAAATACCAACACCGTTTCTGTTTTCTATTTCCGATCGTTTTTACCGATTTTGTTAGATAACCGTTTTTGGTTTCTGTGTAGCCCTAAATTTCTTTGAACTTTTAAAAATGATTACCGATACATATGTGCGCTAGTATTAGGTCAACTAAATTGGTCGCATAGTCTAGTTTGAATTCAAAATTTTTCACGGGCTCGCCAGACAGGGACGTGTCTAGGGAGTTGCCCAGCCAGCCGAAAAAAGATACAAAAAAGGACACCTTTGTTTCTTGTTTTTTCTGTCTTTTTTCTCGGTTTGACTTGTGACCCAACCGTCTAGTATCGGTACAATATTACTCGTACGTAGGCTCGTAGCCTAGCACTGTCGCCATCAGCTGGGACCAGACACGTCAGCATGTGGAGGCCTGGGCCCGCCGGCAATATGGGCCTACGGACGGAGACTCCGGAGACGCTGTCAGCCGGGACCGTTGACCATTGACTGTTACCCGGCTCCAGCTGCAAGGCCTACCACCGGGCCGGGCCGGAAAGCGAAAGCTCATGCTACGGAGTCCGCTTTCCGGTAGAGGACACCGTGACGAAGGGAGCAGAGAAGCCGGAGCGAGAGAGCTGCGGCTGACAGGCGGGCCCGAAGTACCCTGTCCCGCTCTAATCCACTTGTACCTGTACAGCTACGGGCCATAATCGCGCCCGCCTCCCGCATTAATTCCCGTCCACTCCCTCGGCCGCACGTGCCGTGAGGCGACCTCACGTGGCTGACCGATGGGACCAAGTCGTGCCGAAAGATGCTGCTCCTCGGGCCCCGCTGCGCCACCTGGCAGTGAGGGCGAGCCGGACATTAAAATCCCCGCACCCACTTGACCTCTTCCTCCTCTCTCGCCTGCTCCACCCCCGCCACCACACCGCTTTGCCGCTCCGATCTCCGCACGCTCCGGCGAGAGGGGCCCACTGGACAGCCAGCTCAGTACCCTCCTACGGCGACGCTGTCGCACGCGCCACCATTAGGTGTCACCCGTCCTTGCGCCGCCGCACGCATCCCAACGCAGCCGGACCCCACGGCAGCCGCCGCCGCTGCGGCGAAGGCCCAGCCCAGGCCACGCGCGTCATCCTCGCGCCGAACGACGCAAGGTGGAGCGGCGGTCCACTCCCCGCGCGCGCTTCGCCTCCGCTGCACTGAAACCGTGCCCTGCTGGTGCGAGTGTCCGGATGCTACCAAATCCTAGGGCCGGGCATCGACTGACTGACTGAGTGAGTAAGGGAGGGAGGGAGGGAGGAGCCAGGGCCTCGCCGCCCGCTGAACGAGGGAGTGATGCGGCGCGGAAGCTCGGCCGCATGAGGTGCCTCGTCGGCGGCGGCGTCCAGGACAGCCCGCGTGCAGCGGCCAAGAGGGTGTCGCCGGCGTCGTGGCGGCTGGACACCGCCGCGGCGGAGGCGGAGACGGGCGCGGGGGGAGCGGCGGCTAAGGGGCCGAGGGTCTGCTTCAGGCCGCCGGATGTGATGGAGACGGTGCACGAGGTGGCCATTTACATCCACCGCTTCCACAACCTCGATCTGTTCCAGCAAGGGTGAGAATTGCTCGTTTTTCTGTAATATAAATATGCATTTTTTTTTCTGGCAAAACTTTTCTCGGGTTTAGTTTCTTAAAGGAGAGCATGTTTTTAGATAGAACATTTAAAAGTCCGAGTGCTTTGACGGAAATGGTACGACCGCTACGCAATTCTAGGCTAAGTGTTTGCATTTTCTCGAGCATTTCAGCATTCCTTTCCTTGGCTTTCTCGTTCAGTCGGTTGTCTCTAGTCATTCCTTCTTACTGCTGAGGAATTCTGATGTTGCCCATGATTTTGTTCCCCTCAGAGGCTCAGACCCTCACTGCAACTTTGTCTTTGTCCGTGAGTTATGTGCAGACAATTCTCACTGATGCCGCATGTGGAGCCTTTTTTGTCACTTGTCTGTGAAGTGTAAACATTTACCATTTATTTTTCTTCTTGTGAGATGAATTTTTGGATTATGCGCAGATGGTATCAGATGAAGATTAGTGCACTGTGGGAGGAAGGTGGCAACAGAACACCGGCTTCGCCTGCCAGGGTCGTGCAATATGAAGGTGTGCATGGTGCATCTCTCTTGGTACTGAATAGCATGATTTGATCTTCTGGTCCCATATCCATCATTTTCAAGATGTGCTTGCATTGGAAGGGAATGTTTAGACTTTAGATTAGTACATGTGCTAGCATGCAGTTGGTAACTGCTTGATTGTTGTCTGTAGTAGTACCAGATCCTATCTGGACTATATGATACCGATAATAGAAACTACCTATTTACACGGGGGGTGTAAGTTACAAATTTTCACATCTTTGTTTCCATCTAATTCTACTTTGCTAACATCAAGAAGTTTGTTGCGTAGCCGGATATGGAACACAACTGTCCAAGCGTGTCATAAATAAGTATCCCCTTGTTTCTATACTTGCTATGTGTTACTTAGAGCATATCGAACAATCTATGTATAGATGTTTATCAAACAATCTATGTATAAATGTTTATATCCTTTCAGTGTCACCTCCAGTAGTCAAATTGTGCAAGCTCAAGGATACATTTCCCTTTCATTTTAATAGTGATGATAAACTACTGAAATGTTAAAACACAACTAAAGTATGACCATGAGGGAGCTCCTATAAACATTTTGCTATAGTGCTTATGGAGAATGTGGACACATTTCACTAGATCATCGGTTCAACTTGTATGACAATGTTGTAGCTATTGTCTTTCTGCCCTCTCCAGATGTGTTTATTTATATTGCTTTGTTGTTAATTAAATAAGTATCTCAGGGAATTTTAGTTGCTGTTGGTCATGAGATTCTTTTTTTATGTCCTCTGTAGCTGTCAGCCTTTTAGCTAATAGATAATGACATTGGTAGGTGGATTGTGCAGCTTCTGATGTTGGTGGAGACGATGCATTAGGCATTTGGAAAATAGATGATATTGATAATAGCTTCCACACACAGCCGTTCCGGATCAAGTATGCCAGACAAGATATCTATCTGTCGGTTATGGTGTCTTTCAACATATTCAACAGTGAAGAGGAGGTTGGCATTTTGACATACCACCTTTGTAATTGAGTTGACATTACTGTAACCTTATTACAGTCTGTTATATTTGTTTAAGGGTCCAGCAGCTTCAGATGTGATGATGAAGTTTGAGCTGATATATGCCCCAACACTAGACAATGGGTGAGTAGACATTTTACCACTTGTGCTGTCACTTCGAAGGCTTTCTGCATACTTCAGTGCACGTTTATGTATAAATTTCATTTCGCAATACCGATGATGTTTTTGCTTTTCTGAGTTCTAGGTCTGAGCTTCATGCTTCTAGTGCCACATCTTCAGCAGCTGTGCACGAATTTAGGATCCCACACAGAGCACTTCTGGGTCTACACTCATACTGTCCTGTTCACTTTGATGCGTTCCACTCTGTGCTTGTTGATCTGACATTGCACATAGTGTACCTGAAAGCTGGTGCAGCTAAATCATCACTGAAGGTACACAGGTTTGTGAAACTTTAGCTTTAATGTTCTTTGAAACTGGCGGTTTAATGCATGCTTGTTTGACGTTTTAACTACCTACTAACAACTTGGATAATGTGAACAACCTGTCATGTCCATATAAAACTGTACATTGGGATTATTGGCTCAAAGCTAGTGCTATTCCAGATCTAAGCACTTGGAGTTGAATGCACAAATAAAAAAAATTTGAACACCCCCGGCACAACTCTTTAGGGATGAGCTGGAAACATGTACTAACTGCAGGAATGTTACTCCGAAGGCCTGTTTGGCAACAATGTTTCTCAAAACCATGGTTTTACAATACTATACTTTGCAATCGCATGACAATACCGTAGTTTTGGCCAGCTAAAAAAATACCATAGTTTTGAGAAACATTGTTTGAATACACCGTGGTATTAGGCAAAAGCTAGCAATGTCATAAAAACTTTGGGTTAGAGTGAAGTTTTCAATGCTCCAAAAATACCATGGTATGTAGAATACCATGGTTTTGAAAACATAGTTTTTAGGAACGCAACCAAACATCTTGTAGCATAAAATACTATGGTATTACTAAAAACCATGGTTTTGACTATAAAAAATACTTTACTTCAAAACAGGCCTTGAACCTTTTTAAGAATCTTGCAATACACAGGAATTGTTTGAAATTATTGTGTGAGATCATACTCGACAAGTTCAATTTACCTCTTAATTTAGTTTTTTTTGTTTCTCGAAACTGCAGAGAGCTCCATTTCTTTGTATTAACTATTAAGAATTGAGTCATCAGTCAGAGATTTTATTAGCTTATTTGCTAGAGTAGCTATTTTTATTATGATCGGTGATCATCTACTCCCTCCTTTTTCCAAATTATGAACTGTTTTAAATTTTGTTCCTAACTCAAACTCGTCTAGCTTTGACTGAGTTTATAGAAAATTATGTTAACATCCAAAATATCAAGTAAATGCACTATCAAAATATATTTCGTGGTGTATCTAAATTTTAATGAATATAGTTTGATGTTGTAGTTTTTTGTGCATTTTCTATAAACTTAGTCAAAGTTAGAGAAATTTGACTTTGGAAAAGCTAAAACAAATTAAAATTTAGAACGGAGGGGCATTGATTGTCATGTTTTTATTCTCTTTTGTTGAATGTTTGAGTAAAGTGGCATTTTATCTGCAGGTACCAGAGCAAGGTTTACGTCCTACATCATATCACATTGTTAAGGCATTATTAACTTCTAGAAAAATGTTGCTTGAAGAACTGAACAAAATCAGTGGTGCTATTGGTAAGACAGTAGAGGATTTAGATGTTGCTGACTTGAATCTTGGTAAATATGAGTCATTTAATCCATCAAAATCTTGGCTACCGAATTCTAGTAAAGTGTTCCCCGAAACTGGCAAAGGTGTGGGACAGTTGGCTGGAATTTTACATGACTTCTTGGAGGTATGCTTCATTTTATGCTTACGATCACCATGGAATATAGTAACGACAAAAGCTGTGGATTCAAAATGTTTTACATCTGGCTTCTGCAGAGACCCAACGATATGGTTAATGGTACAGATGATTCTTTATTGTATACTCTTCCCCATGAAGAGCTGTTTGAACTGTTTCTAACTCTGAGTGGACAGCTTTCACTTCTATGGAATGCATTCTTGAAATTTCATAGGCAAGTGTTCTATTGATTTTATCATGTATTTAAAGCGGTTGTACATGCTATGTTTCCCATGTCCAACAGTGTTCTCTTGATCTATTCAGGCTAAATAAAACAAAGATATTGGACTACTTGCACGATGCTTGGGCTATTGGCAGGAAGGCAGAATGGTCAATATGGACTATTCACTCGAAAATTGAGATCCCTCATCGCTATCTGCAGAGTATGAGTGATGACTCACCCCACCGTTATTCTCTTAGAGTTTCTGGCTCAAGGAAGTTCCATGATGACGTAATTTCTCTCGCCAAGTTCTTTCATAACTAGTATTTTATCACTCCTATCTCTATTTAATAGTCTATATATGTGCACAGCATGTACAGAGCTCTGCTTCACGGGCGGAACTACACAGGAAAAGCATAGCACAAATGAAGGTTTGATAATTCTGTTCTTTAAGAAATAGTTGAGTGCAAAACTTGCCTCTGAAACATGTATTGATTTGAAGCATTTTGCAGATTAATCCACATTATGTTCAAGATATGCATATATATGGTGATCCTTCACGTGTTCCTGTTGTTCTTATAGAACAACATGTCATGGTTGTTCCACAGCATAGTTCCAGCAAGGATATGGCTTCAAATGTTTCTGAACAAAAGGATACTATTGTGGTACCGAAACTACAAGGAGAGCCTCTGGTACCCAAAAGTAGTGCTGGTAAAAAAAGTGGACGCATATTGAGAGCTGTCATTTTTGTGCATGGATTTCAGGCAAGCTCCATTCGTCTCTTTTATGTTTGATCTGAGTTAAAAGTAATACTTATCTGAACCTTACACTCATTTAAATAAACAGGGTCACCATCTGGATTTACGTCTTGTTAGAAACCAATGGCTTCTATTGGATCCTGGAGCTGACTGCCTGATGTCTGAGGCTAATGAAGATAAAACATCTGGAGATTTTAAAGAAATGGGTAGCAGGTTGGCTGGGGAGGTAGTTGCCTTCCTGAAGAAGAAAATGGATAAGCTTTCGAGATATGGAGGCTGCAAAGAGCTGAAGTTAAGTTTCGTAGGTCATTCCATTGGAAACGTCATCATTAGAAGTGCCCTGGCAGGTCTCTTTCAACTTTCCTAACAAATACTTGAAGAATCTGATAGATATATTGCTGATTTTTTTGCCCCATCTTAACAGAACCTGCATTGCAACCATACTTGAAGAACCTTTACACTTACATGTCAATATCAGGGCCTCACTTGGGTTACTGGTACAGTTCAAATTCTTTGTTCAATTCTGGACTCTGGCTGCTGAAAAAGCTCAAGGGTGCGCAATGCATCCATCAACTCACTTTCAGTGATGATCAAGACCCCCAGAATACATACTTTTATAAGCTTTGCAAGGTACAAAATCTCTGCCCTGGCCCTGGACTAACTTGGGCCATTCAACTTGTTGCTGGTTTCTGCCAGTTTTTTTTTTAATATCAAGCTGAATTTATCATACAGTTGAAAACGTTGGAGAACTTCCAAAATATCATATTGCTGTCATCACCACAGGTTATTCCCTTTCCTCATCTCTAATAGCAATTTACTTGCGTGTGGAATTTGTTTTGCTGCAATAAATAACTGGGACTCTATAGTCCTTATAGCAGCATGTCATGACTTGTGAGCTATGCCCTATGCACACCTTTGTGTTCTTCCAGGATGGCTACGTACCATATCATTCAGCGAGAATCGAGCTCTGCCCAGCTGCATCATCGGACACGTCAAAGAAGGGCCAAGTCTTCACAGAAATGCTGAACAACTGCTTGGACCAGATCCGCACGCCCTCGTCCGACACCCGGACATTCATGCGCTGCGACGTGAATTTCGACCAGTCCAACCAAGGGCGAAGCCTGAACACCATGATTGGCAGAGCGGCCCACATCGAGTTCCTGGAAACCGACCTCTACGCCAAGTTCATCATGTGGTCCTTTCCCGACCTGTTCCGATGACGACGACGACACCGCTCGTCTTTGTAATACTGGCACATACCAAACCAATAACGCACACTACCCAGTACTGACCAGGCAAGGAATACTAAAGCTCGCTCCACCAGAACCCAACACCGAGACAGGCAGGAAGCACTGTGAAGGTCCTAGAAGCAATGGTTTTTCCAGCTTGCTAGATCCTATTCTGTATAAGTAGTTGATTCTTTTTCATTTCATTCATAGTGCTGTAGATTGCACCCTTGCTGTGAAAATTTATAATCCTTGTCGTCTGTTGTACCTTACACTTCAGTTTAGGATGTGCTGACAATCAGTGAGCTTATTATGTCCAAATAAGCTCTCTTTTTTTAACGTTTGATTTTTAGTCACCTTCGTTCTTGTGGTGCTGTAAATCCTGCAACATGCTTTGTACATGCAGACGATCACCCTGTCTGATACTAGATCCGGATGGTCCTGCCGTCCAGGTCCAGGGTGTTGTTTCAGTGTTTCTGTTTGACGAAACTGCTGTAGGAATATATAAATAATATTTTTTTGGTTCTGGCATCCTGCCGTTGGTGGACCTGCATCAGCATCTGCTTCTAGAACTGTTCCCTCATGCCGTCCTTGTCTGTTTGTTATGCTCGTGCGAGTGCTGCCGTATGTGTGTGACAGACATGCTGGCTTTTCCGGTGGCAGCTGAGACCACCATGACCTGGCGTGTCTGGCTGGTGTTGATGTTGGCTGCACGTCTGAACCCTTGTCCAGAAGAGAACAGCAATTCTGGTCTGGTATATGCAGTTGACCGTTGAAAAAACAGTGCTGGTTGATCTTTTTTTTTCCTCAGCACCGGGTCAAGGGCTCAAGGCGACGAACAGTGGGAGCCTGGTCATCGTGCCGCCGACCTCCGGTGACTTTGGTGATGTGACAGCGAGCTGGTGCCCTGTCTGTCTGTCGCCGCCAGCGGAAACGTGACGCGGGGGACGGGGGACCGCGGGTCATGTGACCAACAGTAGCAGCCGGCCGGCCGGTCCGGGGATGAGGAGGAGAGCGACGGCATGTTGCGGTTGCTGCAGCACCAGCTAGGCGAGAGCGTACCGCTGCTGAACAGAGCTTGCCCTCTGCTCTGACCAAGAACAGTTCTGCAAGGGTCACCGTCACCGCCACCGGAGGCGACAGCTCACGGCAGTGACGGGCATCACGGGTTCTCTCCGTACATGGTGACGGTGGATTTTCCAGGCTCGTTTGAACAAAACTCACAAGGAAGACCACCTTTCCTCAGTTTCTGCTAACTACAGATGTCAAATCTAGCAGAAACGAGGTTACCAGGCGATAAACGTAAAGATAAGTCTGCAAATCTGCTCATGCCTCATGGCAAATTTTCAAATTCAAATCACACAGAACATGCGTGAACAGCGTGCAATTATTCAGAAGAAAGAGGAATATATGACAGAGATCACGTGTCTCAAGTGATCATGGAAGGAAACTCTAGAGAACAAGAACACAATATTCTGTTACCATTCTTTGCAGAGCAACTTCCAAAATACAATCTTTGCAACGCAAAACGTGCCAACCATCTCAAACTTGTTGCCGGCAAAGGATCACATTTCTGAACGATGTTATAGAACTTTAGAATAATTTATTAATCAAGAAAGAAAACTAGATCCAAGATCACATTTCTGGACGATCTTATATAACTCTAGAACATAACAAGTTAAATCATTAATTGGCCACCATGGATGCACGGCTAACAAAAATTTGATAAAAATATATATATACCAAATGCAGCATAAAAAAACATGGGAACTAAGCAGCCATCTTTACAGCAAGGATGGCTGCATTCAAATCACTTCTTTACAAGAAGATACACATAATATATATGACCAGAAAAAAAATTTGAGCAAACCAAGAAGCAAGAAAAGCTACCTAGGGTCGCCACATTGCCCAAATGAAGTCAGAATCTCGATCAGCGGGCGAGCGGGGCGAATCAGTCGGCGTTGTGCATGGATGAATCGAGGCCATCGACACGGCTGCGCACAATGCGGTGGAACACCTCGCGCAGCAGCCTTTCCAGCGGCTCCAGGCCGTCCCTCATGGCTTCACACACGGCAGCGAGCTCCGCGGCAGCCTCCCGCACGTCGGCCTCCCTGTCGCCGAAGAGCGGGATCGGGGCTGCGTCGATCGCCTCGGCGAGCCTCTGCGTGGACCTCTCGAGCGAATGGATCTCCTTGAGCAGGCCACAGGAATGGCGCCTGTCCTTGCGCTTGCCCTCCTCGGTGAGGCGTTCTTGCAGGGTGAGGAGGGGCGGCGCCCACGGGAACGTGGCGCGCGGCGGCGCGCCCGGCAGGTGATGGGCCTGTAGCGCGTTGCCGCGGTCCGGGCACGGGACGGCGACGACGAGCGCCCACGCGGTGAGGTGCAGCACGCAGCCCATGGAGTAGACGGGGGCGGCGAGGCCCGGCTCGTGCGCGCGCGGCGCGGCCAGGCCGGCCCCAATGGCCTGCAGCTGGCGCGCGGCGGACCAGGTGCGGGACACGCTCCAGGAGAGGGAGCGGAAGTGGGAGGCTGAGGCTGAGGCGCTGGCGCTGGCGCCGGCGCTGCGCGACGGGGAGGCGCGCGCGCGGCCGAAGGAGCGGTTGCGGTGGGAGGACAGGAAGGAGGCGACGCCGCCGGCGCCGGACGCGGCGGTGTCGTCGACGAGGAGCGCGGCGACGTCGGTGAGCGCCTTGCGCGCGCGGCGGAGCTGGCCCTCGTGGACCTCCCCCGGCGCCCGCAGCGCGGAGGCGGCGATGTCGGCGAGCCGCTCCCAGCGGCGCACCTGGTCAACACCGTCGCGCGCGGCGTTGCAGACGTCGAGCGCCTTGACGGCGCGCTCGTGGAACTCGGCGACCGTCTTCTCGGCCGCCGCGGGCAGCGCCCCAGCACGGCGGCGCGCCTGGGCGACGAAGACGCGGAACTCCTCCTGGCACAGCACGAAGGCCTCGAGCAGGCGGCGGATCCACGCGGCGGAGAGGAACTCCTCGCCCGCCCCGGCGGTGGCGTCGCTACCACCGACCCCGGCCTCCGCCGCGGGCAGAAGCTCCGCGAGCGTCGACGCCACGTGGCGCTGGAACGCCTCGAGGTCGGCCTCCTCGCCCGACGGCATGGCGGTGGGGTCCCTGCGCAGCGAGAGCAGCGAGCGTCCGAAGGAGAAGGGCGAGGGAGATGAGCTCTGGTGGTCCGTCACCGGCATCGCCCGGCCTCCGGCGATCCTTCTCGCCGCCGGTCCGGAGCGGATCTCGTCTCTCTCGCCTGGTCGAGCGAGCGAGCGGGCTTCAAGGCTGTCGGGTGCGCGCCCGCTATTGGCGTGGCGTTGGCGATGGGCGGATGGGGATTGGTAGCGGACCGCTTTTATATGAGCACGAGAGATTAGGGATGAATAGTTATATTAAGCGAGATAATAATTAGTTAATTTTAGGAGAAGAGACAGACGTGACCGCGTGATGCTTGCAAATGGAAGGGGGACTGCTTCTGCTTTGCTTGTTTATTTAAGGGGTGTTTGTGATGACTCTAGTTTCTATCTTCAGTGTGAAGTGTGATTTATAATATTAAATATTTTAATCTAAATAATAAATAAATAACTTATCTAAATGTAAACTCATAACTTTAGTTTCACGATTTTCTGAAGCATCTAATGTTTAATGACATGCTTTACTAACTCCACCAAATTTTCTGAAGCTGAAAATTCTTCGGCCTAGCTCGACAGGAATGTTTTCGTTGTTGCATGGGGCATTGCTTATCCTCCACGTTTTAGTGTGTTTGTCGTTCTCCAGCTCTGATTGCTTCGCCCTCCTCTTTTCGCAGAGCGATCTCTGTAAGATGCTCTCCCAAATGTAGGTCGCGAGGGACGAGGCGGAGGAGGCAAAGGCATTGGCAGCGGGGAAAGCACTGAGAGCACCTAGAGGGGGGGGGGGGGGTGAATAGGTGATCCTGTAAAAACTTAAACTTATAGCCACAAAACTTGATTAGGTGTTAGCACAGTTTATGCCAAGTGGCTAGAGAGGAGTCAAAACACAATAACCACAAGAATCCGATCACAGAGATGACACAGTGGTTATCCCGTGGTTCGGCCAAGTACAAAACTTGCCTACTCCACGTTGTGGCGTCCCAACGGACGAGAGTTGCACTCAACTCCTCTCAAGTGATCCAATGATCAACTTGAATACCACGGTGTTCTTGCTTTTCTTTTCTCAATCCCGTTTGCGAGGAATCTCCACAACTTGGAGCCTCTCGCCCTTACAAAAGATGTTCATAGAGAATCACAGAGCAAAGGAGGGATTAGCAACTCACACACGACACAAAGATCACAGCGAATACGCACACACAAGACCCAGACTTGAGCTCAAAAGACTAGCACACTAGAACGGAGCTCAAATCACTAGAATGTCAAACAAGTGCGCGAGATTGATGTGTGAGTGATCAAGAGTGCTCAAGGAATGCTTGGTGTTCTCCTCCATGCGCCAAGGGGTCCCTTTTATAGCCCCAAGGCAGCTAGGAGCCGTTGGGAACAAATCTGGAAGGCCATCTTTGCCTTCTGTCTCGTGGCGCACCGGACAGTCCGGTGCACACCGGACACTGTCCGGTGCCCGATTTGTTTCCATAAAAAGCGAAGCCGACCGTTGCCGACCGTTGCAGATCTGGCGCACCGGACAGTCCGGTGCACACCGGACAGTCCGGTGCTTCCTTCCGACCGTTGGCTCGGCCACGTGTCGCGCGCCGATCGCGCGGCCGACCGTTGGCCCGGCCGACCGTTGGCTCACCGGACAGTCCGGTGCACACCGGACAGTCCGGTGAATTTTAGCCGAAGTCGCCGGAGAAAAACCCGAGAGCGGCTGGTTTGCGCTGCGCTGATCTGGCGCACCGGACACTGTCCGGTGCACACCGGACAGTCCGGTGCCCCAGCCCGAAGCAGCCTTTGGCTGTACACAGCCACTCTCCACTTCTTTTTTCTGTTTCTAACACTTAGACAAATATATTAGTACACAAAACCAATGTACTAAGACTTAGAAACATACCTTTGTTGAAGATTTGCACTTTGTTCATCCATGGGCATTGATTTACATTTAAGCACTTGTGTTGACACTCAATCACCAAAATACTTAGAAATGGCCCAAGGGCACATTTCCCTTTCAATCTCCCCCTTTTTGGTGATTTATGCCAACACAATATAAAGCAACTAGAACAAGTGCAAAATCACTTTAAATAAAAACTCAAATTGGTTTTATTTAATTTTGGCATATATGGATCATCCTTTGCCACCACTTGGTTTGTTTTTGCAAATCAAACTCAAATCTCTATCTCTAAGTCAAACACACATGTTGAAGTATAAAGAGAGTCATTCCAAAAGAGATTGATCAAAGATTTCAAAAACTCCCCCTATTTCCCATACTCAATACTTCTCCCCACAAGAAGCCAACTTTTGACAATAGAGACAATAAGAGACAATATCCCCCTATTTCCCATACTCAATACTTCTCCCCACAAGAAGCCAACTTTTGACAATAGAGACAATAAGAGACAATAAAAGCTTTTGACAAAACAAAAACTCTATCCTACTATTTTCAAAATCTCTCAAGTGGTAGCTGATCCATTTATCGCTTTGGCCTTTATTTTCTCCCCCTTTGGCATCAAGCACCAAAACGGGATCAATCTTGGCCTTTTAACCCCATTGCCTCACCAAAGTCTTCAATTAAGAGCAAATGGCAATAAGATTTCATGAGATGAACTTGGAATTAGTTACCCTCTCATCGGAGTGCAGTGGAAGTCTTTCATGGTCCAAGTCCACCTTTTCCCTTTCAATCCTCCTTCGAGACTAAATCAAGCAATCTCAAGCAAATGGTTAGTCTCAAAGGGTCAAGTTGTAACACATCTCCCCCTAAACATGTGCATCACTTTGCAACGGACTTGTGAGGTCCAGGGAGTGTTGGTACAACTTGAGCACCACAATAAGCAACAAAATGCAGAATGAACCTGATCAAATGCATAAACACATGTATGCTACAATTCAATCCAAGTTCCGCGAATCTAAGACATTTAGCTCACTACGCAGCCTGCAAAAGGTCTTCTCATCTAGAGGCTTGGTAAAGATATCGGCTAGCTGGTTCTCGGTGCTAACATGAAACACTTCGATATCTCCCTTTTGCTGGTGGTCTCTCAAAAAGTGATGCCGGATGTCTATGTGCTTTGTGCGGCTGTGTTCAACAGGATTCTCCGCCATGCGGATAGCACTCTCATTGTCACATAGGAGTGGGACTTTGCTCAGATTGTAGCCAAAGTCCCGGAGGGTTTGCCTCATCCACAGTAGTTGCGCGCAACACTGACCTGCGGCAACGTACTCGGCCTCAGCGGTGGATAGGGCAACGGAGGTTTGTTTCTTAGAGTTCCATGACACCAGGGACCTTCCTAAGAATTGGCACGTCCCCGATGTACTCTTCCTATCGACCTTACATCCAGCATAGTCGGAGTCTGAGTATCCAACTAAGTCAAAGGTAGACCCCTTTGGATACCAGAGCCCGAAGCAAGGCGTAGCAACCAAATATCTAAGAATTCGCTTCACCGCCACTAAGTGACACTCCTTAGGATCGGATTGAAATCTAGCACACATGCATACGCTAAGCATAATATCCGGTCTACTAGCACATAAGTAAAGCAAAGAACCTATCATTGACCGGTATGCTTTTTGATCAACGGACTTACCTCCTTTGTTGAGGTCGGTGTGTCCGTCGGTCCCCATCGGAGTCTTGGCAGGCTTGGCGTCCTTCATCCCAAACCGCTTTAGCAGATCTTGCGTGTACTTCGTTTGGGAGATGAAGGTGCCGTCCTTGAGTTGCTTCACTTGGAACCCAAGGAAGTAGTTCAACTCGCCCATCATCGACATCTCGAATTTCTGCGTCATCACCCTGCTAAACTCTTCACAAGACTTTTGGTTAGTAGAACCAAATATTATGTCATCGACATAAATTTGGCACACAAACAAATCACCATCACATGTCTTTGTAAAAAGAGTTGGATCGGCTTTCCCAACCTTGAAAGCATTAGCAATTAAAAAGTCTCTAAGGCATTCATACCATGCTCTTGGGGCTTGCTTAAGTCCATAGAGCGCCTTAGAGAGCTTACACACATGGTCTGGGTACCGTTCATCCACGAAGCCAGGGGGTTGCTCCACGTACACCTCCTCCTTGATTGGCCCGTTGAGGAAAGCGCTCTTCACATCCATTTGGTACAACCTGAAAGAATGGTGAGCGGCATATGCTAGCAAGATACGAATTGACTCTAGCCTAGCCACAGGAGCAAAAGTCTCCTCGAAATCCAAACCTGCGACTTGGGCATAACCTTTTGCCACAAGTCGAGCCTTGTTCCTCGTCACCACCCCGTGCTCGTCCTGTTTGTTGCGGAACACCCACTTGGTTCCCACAACATTTTGCTTCGGACGAGGCACCAGTGTCCAAACTTCATTGCGCTTGAAGTTGTTTAACTCCTCTTGCATGGCCAACACCCAGTCCGGATCTAGCAAGGCCTCTTCTACCCTGAAAGGCTCAATAGAAGAGACAAAGGAGTAATGCTCACAAAAATTAACTAATCGAGATCGAGTAGTTACTCCCTTGCTAATGTCACCCAGAATTTGGTCGACGGGATGATCCCTTTGAATCATCGCTCGAACTTGAGTTGGAGGTGCCGGTTGCGCTTCTTCCTCTATCACTTGATCATCTTGTGCTCCCCCTTGATCAAGCGCCTCCACTTGAGGTACCTGTTCGTCATCTTTGGTTGGGGGTTGCACCATAGTTGAGGAAGAAGGTTGATCTCGTTCATCTTGTTCCTGTGGCCGTACTTCTCCAATCGCCATGGTCCGTATAGCGGCCGTCGGAACATCTTCTTCATCTACATCATCACAATCAACAACTTGCTCTCTTGGAGAGCCATTAGTCTCATCAAATACAACGTCGCTAGAGACTTCAACCAAACCCGATGATTTGTTGAAGACTCTATACGCCTTTGTATTTGAGTCATAACCTAATAAAAACCCTTCTACAGCTTTGGGAGCAAACTTAGAATTTCTACCCTTCTTTACTAGAATGTAGCATTTACTCCCAAATACACGAAAGTACGATACATTGGGTTTGTTACCGGTTAGTAGCTCATACGACGTCTTCTTGAGGAGGCGATGAAGGTAGACCCTGTTGATGGCGTGGCACGCCGTGTTCACGGCTTCCGTCCAAAAGCACTCGGGGGTCTTGAACTCTCCTAGCATCGTCCTCGCCATGTCGATGAGCGTCCTGTTCTTCCTCTCTACCACACCATTTTGCTGTGGTGTGTAGGGAGCGGAGAACTCGTGCTTGATCCCTTCCTCTTCAAGGAACTCCTCCACTTGAAGGTTCTTGAACTCGGACCCGTTGTCGCTTCTTATCTTTTTCACTTTGAGCTCAAACTCATTTTGAGCTCTCCTGAGGAAGCGTTTGAGGGTCCCTTGGGTTTCAGACTTATCCTGCAAAAAGAACACCCAAGTGAAGCGGGAAAAATCATCAACAATAACTAAACCATACTTACTTCCCCCTATGCTTAGATAGGCGACGGGTCCGAAGAGGTCCATATGCAGCAGCTCCAGGGGTCTTGAAGTGGTCATCACATTCTTGCTGTGATGCGCTCCTCCCACCTGTTTCCCTGCTTGACAAGCTGCACAAGGTCTATCTTTTTCGAATTGAACATTGGTTAGACCTATCACGTGTTCTCCCTTTAGAAGCTTGTGAAGGTTCTTCATCCCCACATGTGCTAAGCGGCGATGCCACAGCCAGCCCATGCAAGTCTTAGCCATTAAGCATGCATCTAGACCGGCCTCTTCTTTTGCAAAATCAACTAAATAAAGTTTGCCGTCTAATACACCCTTAAAAGCTAGTGAACCATCACTTCTTCTAAAGACAGACACATCTATATTTGTAAACAGACAGTTATATCCCATATTGCACAATTGACTAACAGATAGTAAATTATATCCTAGTGACTCTACTAAAAACACATTAGAGATAGAGTGCTCATTAGAAATTGCAATTTTACCTAACCCTTTTACCTTGCCTTGATTCCCATCACCGAATATGATTGAATCTTGGGAATCCTTATTCTTGACGTAGGAGGTGAACATCTTCTTCTCCCCCGTCATATGGTTTGTGCATCCGCTATCAATAATCCAGCTTGAACCCCCGGATGCATAAACCTGCAAGGCAAATTTAGGCTTGGGTCTTAGGTACCCAACTCATGTTGGGTCCTACAAGGTTAGTGCAAATATCCTTAGGGACCCAAATGCAAGTTTTGTCTCCCTTGCATTTTGCCCCTAACTTCCTAGCAACAATTTTCTTATCCTTTCTGCAAATAGCAAAGGAAGCATTTAAAGCATAATAAATTGTGGAAGGTTCATTCACTACTTTCCTAGGAGCATGAATAGCATTCTTTCTAGACACATGATGAATAGTATTTCTCTTAGGAACAACATTTCTCCTAGTAACATTTCTATCATACACATAAGAGGAACTAGGAGCAAACATGGCATGAGAGTCAAAATCATCAAAAGCATTATAACTCCTATAAGCATTTCTAGTTTGTCTCCTATCATAATACATAAAAGCATGGTTCTTTTGCACATTACTAGCCATAGGGGCCTTCCCTTTCTCCTTGGCGGGAATGGGAGCCTTATGGCTTGTTAAGTCCTTAGCTTCTCTCTTGAAGCCAAGTCCATCCTTAATTGAGGGGTGTCTACCAATTGTATAGGCATCCCTTGCAAATTTTAGCTTATCGAAATCATTCTTGCTAGTCTTAAGTTGAGCATTAAGACTAGCCAGTTCATCATTAAGCTTGGAAATTGAAACTAGGTGTTCACTACAAGCATTAATGTCAAAATCTTTACACCTAGTACAAATTTCAACATGTTCTACACAAGAATTGGATTTATTTGCTACTTCTAATTTAGCATTTAAATCATTGTTGACACCTTTCAAAGTAGAAATGGTTTCATGACAAGTAGATAGTTCAAAAGAAAGCATTTCATTTCTTTTAACTTCTAAAGCATAGGATTTTTGTGCCTCAACAAATTTATCATGCTCTTCATACAACAAATCCTCTTGCTTTTCTAAAAGTATATTCTTTTCATTCAAGGCATCAATTAACTCATTAATTTTGTCTATCTTAGATCTATCTAAGCCCTTGAACAAACATGAATAATCTACTTCATCCTCATCACTAGATTCTTCCTCACTTGATGAAGCATAGGTAGAGTTGCGAGTACCTACCTTCTTCTCCCTTGCCATAAGGCATGTGTGACGCTCGTTGGGGAAGAGGGTTGATTTGTTGAAGGCGGTGGCGGCGAGTCCTTCATTGTCGGAGTCGGATGAGGAGCAATCCGAGTCCCACTCCTTGCCTAGATGCGCCTCACCCTTTGCCTTCTTATAATGCTTCTTCTTTTCCCTCTTGTTTCCCTTTTCCTGGTCACTTTCATTATCAGGACAGTTAGCAATAAAATGACCAAGCTTACCGCATTTGAAGCATGATCGCTTCCCCTTGGTCTTAGTCTTGCTCGGCTGTCCATTGCGACCCTTTAGCACCGTCTTGAAGCGCTTAATGATGAGAGCCATTTCTTCATCATTAAGCCCGGCCGCCTCAATTTGCGCCACCTTGCTTGGTAGTGCCTCCTTGCTCCTCGATGCCTTGAGAGCAATGGGTTGAGGCTCGTGGATTGGACCGTTCAACGCGTCATCGACGTACCTTGCCTCCTTGATCATCATCCGCCCGCTCACGAATTTTCCAAGTACTTCTTCGGGCGTCATCATCGTGTACCTGGGGTTCTCACGAATATTGTTCACGAGATGAGGATCAAGAACGGTAAATGACCTGAGCATTAGGCGGACGACGTCGTGATCCGTCCAACGCGTGCTTCCGTAGCTCCTTATCTTGTTGATAAGGGTCTTGAGCCGGTTGTAAGTTTGAGTTGGTTCTTCTCCCCTTATCATGGCGAATCGTCCAAGCTCGCCCTCCACCAACTCCATCTTGGTGAGCATGGTGATGTCGTTTCCCTCGTGAGAGATCTTGAGGGTGTCCCATATCTGCTTGGCATTGTCCAAGCCGCTCACCTTATTGTACTCTTCCCTGCACAAAGATGCTAAGAGAACAGTAGTAGCTTGTGCATTTTTATGAATTTGTTCATTGATAAACATAGGGCTATCCGAGCTATCAAATTTCATTCCATTCTCTACAATCTCCCATATGCTTGGATGGAGAGAGAATAAATGACTACGCATTTTGTGACTCCAAAATCCGTAGTCCTCCCCATCAAAATGTGGAGGTTTACCAAGAGGAATGGAAAGCAAATGCGAATTCGAACTATGTGGAATACGAGAATAATCAAATGAAAAGTTCGAATTAACCGGTTTCCTTTGTTTGTCGTGGTCGTCGTTCTTTTGAGAAGAAGAGGACTCATCGCTGTCGTAGTAGACGATCTCCTTGATGCGTCTTGTCTTCTTCTTCTTCCCATCTCTTCGCTTGTGGCCCGAGCCCGAGTCATTGGACTTGTCATCCCTTGGCTCGTTGACGAAGGACTCCTTCTCCTTGTCGTTGATCACAATTCCCTTCCCCTTAGGATCCATCTCTTCGGGCGGTTAGTCCCTTTCTCAAAGAGAACGGCTCCGATACCAATTGAGAGCACCTAGAGGGGGGGGGGGGGTGAATAGGTGATCCTGTAAAAACTTAAACTTATAGCCACAAAACTTGATTAGGTGTTAGCACAGTTTATGCCAAGTGGCTAGAGAGGAGTCAAAACACAATAACCACAAGAATCCGATCACAGAGATGACACAGTGGTTATCCCGTGGTTCGGCCAAGTACAAAACTTGCCTACTCCACGTTGTGGCGTCCCAACGGACGAGAGTTGCACTCAACTCCTCTCAAGTGATCCAATGATCAACTTGAATACCACAGTGTTCTTGCTTTTCTTTTCTCAATCCCGTTTGCGAGGAATCTCCACAACTTGGAGCCTCTCGCCCTTACAAAAGATGTTCACAGAGAATCACAGAGCAAAGGAGGGATTAGCAACTCACACACGACACAAAGATCACAGCGAATACGCACACACAAGACCCAGACTTGAGCTCAAAAG
The DNA here is from genome assembly GCF_902167145.1 of Zea mays. NCBI lineage: Eukaryota > Viridiplantae > Streptophyta > Magnoliopsida > Poales > Poaceae > Zea > Zea mays. The sequence continues at coordinate 144,042,364 of NC_050098.1, forward strand.
ACTAGCACACTAGAACGGAGCTCAAATCACTAGAATGTCAAACAAGTGCGCGAGATTGATGTGTGAGTGATCAAGAGTGCTCAAGGAATGCTTGGTGTTCTCCTCCATGCGCCAAGGGGTCCCTTTTATAGCCCCAAGGCAGCTAGGAGCCGTTGGGAACAAATCTGGAAGGCCATCTTTGCCTTCTGTCTCGTGGCGCACCGGACAGTCCGGTGCACACCGGACACTGTCCGGTGCCCGATTTGTTTCCATAAAAAGCGAAGCCGACCGTTGCCGACCGTTGCAGATCTGGCGCACCGGACAGTCCGGTGCACACCGGACAGTCCGGTGCTTCCTTCCGACCGTTGGCTCGGCCACGTGTCGCGCGCCGATCGCGCGGCCGACCGTTGGCCCGGCCGACCGTTGGCTCACCGGACAGTCCGGTGCACACCGGACAGTCCGGTGAATTTTAGCCGAAGTCGCCGGAGAAAAACCCGAGAGCGGCTGGTTTGCGCTGCGCTGATCTGGCGCACCGGACACTGTCTGGTGCACACCGGACAGTCCGGTGCCCCAGCCCGAAGCAGCCTTTGGCTGTACACAGCCACTCTCCACTTCTTTTTTCTGTTTCTAACACTTAGACAAATATATTAGTACACAAAACCAATGTACTAAGACTTAGAAACATACCTTTGTTGAAGATTTGCACTTTGTTCATCCATGGGCATTGATTTACATTTAAGCACTTGTGTTGACACTCAATCACCAAAATACTTAGAAATGGCCCAAGGGCACATTTCCCTTTCAAGCACGCAAGCTCTCGCTCGCCCACGATAGCGCCATTGCTGCGACGCGCCAGGCGGACACCCTGCTCTTGGAGAGGAGCGTCGAACTCCGAGAGATTCGTCTGGTTGCCATCACGGTGTGCACCCGTCTCTTGTCCCCTTTGTCGACCGAGGCGTCTCTGGTTTATATTCTACGGGGGCTTCCCGACCATGTGGAGCGCGTGGTCACCGATGATGTTTGTCAAGGAGGCGGCATGGCCCTTGGGCATATGGTCTCTCATTTTTATGAGATCGATGCCATCATAATTGCTGAGGGCTACGCCGTCGGTCGAAGCGATGAGGATGTCGTCGATGCCAAGTCCGTCCTGATTGACCCCCAGGTCCCGGAGTCCTCTGCCGGCGATCCGCCAGACCCTGTTTAGATGGTGCGTTCAGAGCTTTATCTAATGAACCCCTGTATGGCGTTTCTGCATATGCAAAAATGTTGTTTCTGTTTCGAGCCTCATGTCATATTGCCATGTATCTTCCCTTCCACTTTTTCCTTCTCTTATCTCCGTTCAGTATTGTCATACTGAACGGAGGTGTTGATGCGCATTCCTAATTGCCATTGATCTTATCGCAAAATACATGACACGCCTTGTGCTTAGGCTGGTGCCAATGCAGGCTATAGTGAGGGCGATAGCGCCCAGCAGGAGGCGAGAGCGAGGCTGGAGGCGGGCGAGAGCGACCCGGCGGGCGCTACTGCCACCGCCCGGCGATAGGCAGGCGAGAGCGGGGCGACGCATTGGCGATGCGTCTTCGCGGGCGAGAGCGAGGGGCGACAGTGAGGTGGCGGCTTCTGATTGGTCCACGTGTGCTATAGCCTGAGGCTGTAGCCTGCTGCAGCCTGTGCACTGGAGCAGCAGGGGCGAGAGTGGAGGCGAGAGCTGACGTGGCAGGGGCGAGAGGAAGGCTGTGCATTGGACTCAGCCTTAGATGGAGTCGCTTTTCTCACCAACCCTTCCTGCTGGGAGCCTGCGGGTTCTGTCTTTGCGTTGTCTTATCCATTGACCCATGCGTGCTTGAGGACGCGGGCGGCGCTTGGGGTCTCCTCCTTTGACGGGCTAGGCGGCGTCGGGGTCGACCACTGTCGTGCTGGCGGTGTCCTGGGGGACGATTCTCTAGGTCCCAGCAAGCATCGAGGCAAGCTCAGAGTTGGCCTATTCGTAGGCGTACGTGGCTTTGAACGACGTGGTGGTTGTGATGATTTTGTGCAGCCCTGGCATCTTCGGCTTCAAGTACGTGTAGTTTGGTATGGCCATGAACTTGGTGTAGCATGGCCTTTCGAGGATGGTGTTGTAGGACCCTAGGAAGTCGACCATCTCGAACTGTAATTGAAAGGGAAATAAGGTTTAACCTTTTCCTATAAATAATTTTGATGGTTGAATGACCAACACAAATATTGGACTAACTAGTTTGCTCTAGAGTATATACTCTACAGGTGCATAAAGGTTCAACACAAACTAATAAAAGATTGAAGAAAGGGTTCTGTTGGGGGCCTTCGTCTTCCGAAGGTCCTCAAAAACACGACTTAACATTGTCTTTTAAGTGTGATATGTGAACAGGCACCTTCGGACTCGGGTTAAAAGTATGCACAATGTGAAGAGCATGGTCGTGACGAAGGCTGGTGTTGCTCCAAAGCTACGAGCAAAGGAGCTTCGGTTAAATGGCGGAACAAGGAACCGACTTAAAGGGAAAAATGCTATTTAGTCCTCGTATAGTTGTCCATAAGTCAATAGTAAATATGAAGGGCATGAATGTAATTTCTGACAGGCTGCGTCTTGTGCCTATAAATAGATGAACTGTACCCCCGTACTGTTCACGCTGACTGTTATTCGCTTTTGCGTCACACTTGTACTTTTACCTTCTGTCAAGTCGAAGGTACATTTGTAATTCAATATTATTTCTGTCTTTCCAGGATAATATAATGAGAATGAATTAATAATGTTATATGATTGTTTATATTGCTTCTCATATTTCATATGCTTCTTCTTTTATTAACATATATTGCCTTGATGAAGGTATGTCCTTCATAACCTTTGTCTAAAGATCATTATATTCTAAGGAAAATAATGCTTCGAAGGACGAAGGACATTAACATTTAACATTTTGTGTTGCCTTGTTCTTAATTCATAGCATTTGAGAACAAGTCCCCAACATTGGCACCCACCTCCGGTGAACTCTTTTGACCACCTTCGGCAAGCACTGACCTTCGTCATGCCGCCGAAGAATGCTTCAGCGCCAGGAACTGCTGCACTGCAGCCGCTGGACCCAATCCAGGAAACTCTTTCTCTTCGAGAGGCTCGCCATAAGAGGAAAGGCACCAGTCCAACACTCCAGGAGGAGGAGTTGGACCAAGAGATCAAGGACATGGAAATAATCCATCAGCAAGTACAAAGGGAGAAGGAGAAGATGGCGCGGCTGGCTGATCTTCAAAGGAAGATCGACGAAGCTACAGAAGAAGTGCGTCATCTTGCTCAAGATGAACAAGATCGAAGGCCCCAACACAGGGAGCTTCGTCAAGAAGGCTTGTTCAACGAAGATGGATGGTATGATGATTTTAATCATGATACCTTTACTTTTGATGATGCTTCTCCCTTGGCAGCAGAACTGCAGGCTACTCCATGGCCCCTGTCATACAAGCCACCTCAGCTTCCCATGTATGATGGGCACTCAGATCCAAAGCAGTTTCTGATGAGCTATGAAGCAACTATATCTTCGTATGGAGGCAATACCACAGTCATGGCGAAGTCCTTCGTCATGGCAGTCCGGAATGTAGCCCAAACATGGTATTCTTCTCTTCGGCCAGGGACTATCACGTCGTGGCAGAAGCTTAAGGACATGCTGGTTACCAGTTTCCAAGGCTTTCAAACGAAGCCGGTCACAGCTCAGGCCCTGTTCCAATGCACGCAAGACCACGAAGAATACCTTCAGGCATATGTACGAAGGTTCTTGCGACTGAGGGCACAAGCACCTACAATGCCCAATGAAATTGTCATTGAGGCCATGATCAAGGGTCTTAGGCCAGGACCTACTGCTCAATATTTCTCTAGAAAGCCCCCACAGACCCTGGAGAAGCTACTTCAAAAAATGGATGAGTACATTCGGGCTGATAACGACTTCCGCCAAAGAAGAGAGGAAGCGTACAGATTCTCTGAGATGACCAGGGCCTTCGGAGGACGAATCCACCTGAGGCATGTCACGTCGATTCATAGCTCCAGTCAGAACGACGACAAAGGGAGCCAGCCTCAGAGGTCACAATACACCTCACAATCTTCGGCCCAACAACAAAGCTCTTTCAGGCCATCAGCTCCAAGGGGCAGAGGCGCCAGGGGCTTCGGAGGAAGGTTTGGGATCAGTCCAGGAAGATCTACTATTTATTCCGTGGCGAGGACAAGGGCCATACTACAAGAATGTGCCAAATCACTATCCAGAAGCAGAAGGAGATCGCAGAAGCCGAAGCTCGGCAGAGTCAGCCGAAGCAGGTCTTGCACACTGCTTCGTGCCACTCTCCCTACATACCAGAGTATGTGGGCAATTATCCCACAACTTCTGCTACTTCGGCTAGCCACTCACAGGCTTCCTGACCACAACTCCCACCCCACCACCACTACAGCCGACCTATTCTCGAAGCCAGCCAGAAGGGTGCCAGTACTCTCAGCAGCAACGTGAAGTTAGGGAGGAATCCGAAGCTCGCACAGTCAATAGTACTGTGCCAGAATCAAAGCACATTTATTGAGCGATATCCTACCCCTGAAGTACTTTTATGTTCTATGTCATTTTGTTTTTCAATAAGGAACAAATAATGTAGAACTAGTTTTAATTTCTTGTAATAGTTTCACTTTTATCAGAATGAAATATATCTTCTCCAAATAATTACGAAGCTCAAAAATTGCTGAAGCTCAAAAGTCGTTCCTAAGGGGATGCAGAGCTAAAAATCGCAGCCAAAGTTTCGCCGAAGCTACAAAAGCCGTTCCTAAAGGAGCGCAGCGTAAGTATTGCCGAAGCTACAAAAAGTCGTTCCTAAGGGAGCGCAGTGTAAGTTTTCTGCTCAAAAGTTGTTCCTAAGGGAATGCAGAGCCAAATACCTCCGAAATATAAGGCGAAGAAGTTCAAAAGACGTTCCTAAAGGGATGCAGAACTTATACCGCCGAAATAGAAGGCGAAGAGGTTCAAAAGACGTTCCCAAGGGAATACAGAACTTACACCGAAAAATAAGCGGTGAAGCCGAAAAATAAACGGCAAAGAGATTTCGATCGTTCATAAGGGGACACAGAGATTGTGTGTTTCAGTGTGGGCGTGTGGGTGTGAGTCTTCGGCATTGGCATCATTCTTTGCATCATATCATTACATCATCCTGCATAGCATCACATCATACATCATATCGCACCTATGACACGAATTGACTACGAAGTCGATCTTCAGAGAATGCTCTGTAAAAATGAAAATATGCCAAGGCACAAAGCCGGAAAATACAGCTTCGTCAGCTCTGTTGCAAAAGAAGGGATTCCTTGTTTACGAAGCATGGATATTTTCACGAAGTACGGATCTTTTTCTTTACGAAGCATGAAAAGAAGGGAAGGTATTTTTTCGCCGAAGGCTCAAAAATGATATGTATATAAAGTTTCATGCATCGCAAAGAACTGAATTACAAATAATTTACATATTAGATTCAAAAATATGCACATCGAATATTATAGTCTTGTTACAGCAAAGCTACATTGATCATCAAAAAATGTTTTTACAATAAGTACTAGTCCTCTTTCAGGACCTTCTCCGCAACTTCATTTAACAACTTGTTAACAACTTCGTCAACAATAGATTCGGCCATATTGATGATCTCTATTGCTTTCTTCGTTTCTGGGTCGGCCATGGGGTCGAACGGTTCCGGTGGAGGAGATAGTTCAGCTACAGTAGAAAAAATTAATCAGTTCGAAGTCACAAAAACAAATGCCGAAGCTAGATGCCGCGAAACAATACCTATACGTCTTTCACGTTCTGCAGCTTCCTCAGCTTGTTTCGATTCCACTCGGGCATCATGAATATCTTTTTCACTCTTCTTCATAATTTCGTGAGCTATTTCTCGGCCACCATTTGCCCAGATGTCAGTGTAAAATTTTCCGCCCATTAAGCTTGCTTCAGCTGAGGGATCCTTTGTGTCATCCACGGAGAAGGCAGCTTCGGCTTGGGCCAGGGTCTTGACATGGTCGCACCCCGCCTTCTCTAGGATGGCCGAAATTCCTCTCGCACCAGAGAACACGCAGACATCCCCGTGATCGCTTAAAATTCTTCAAAAGCTTCGGCCTCTCCATTTATCCATTCGATAACACCTTCAGGGTCACCTCGTATGAAGTTATCTTCATTGGAATAGGCGCCGACGTTGGCGAAGCTAGCCTTTATTTTTTCCACGCAGCCCAAGGATTTTTCAAAACATCTTTCTTTGGATGCGCGAAGTTCTTCAACTATTTTCTCTAAATGGTTTTTCCAATATTCACTGATATCTCGGTTAGCTTCTGCAAGACCACATTTTTCTTTGGCTTCAGCTAATTATTTCCGAAGGTCTTCGATTTCATTCTTCTGGATTTCGGCTTGAGTCTTGAAACTAGCCTCATCTTCTTTCACTTTGTTAACTAATGAAATCAGCATTTTATCTTTTTCAAGACCTTCATTTCTTAGTTCAATTACCTCTGAACGAAGGTTGTTCAGAGCCATCGTATATCCTTCATCTTCAATGTTCTTCTGAGCTCTCAGCGCATGTCGATGTTTTGGGTCCGACCGCACACCCGGGGTTGCCCCTCAAGGTGTTTTTAGGAGTAGGACGATGTTGCCAACTGTAGCTCAATGGTTCGTGCGGGCGCACGAGAAACTGTGAACAATGATGTACAGGTTTGGGCCGCTTAGAGATGCGTAACACCCTACGTCCTGGCGAGAATGCTTTATGTGGTGGATTACAAGGGAACTCTCTAGTGTAAGGAACATAGAGAGTCGAGGTGGATGCCTGAGCAGTGAGATCGATCGTTCTGAAGGGGTGCCCCCTAGGCCTTATATATTCGACCGTAGGGCAATACATGCAGATATGATAACAATGTGCACCTAAGAAATAGTGAACCGATTGAGTCTATCTTCCTATAGTTCTGCCGACTCATCCTCGCTCGATTCTGTTGTACGGGGTTCCAGCGCGGGAAGGTCGGGTCTCTGTCGTGGTTACTCGCTCGAAGTCGTTGGGCCGTCTGGGCTCGTATCGATCCAACCTTGTGTCAATCTGCTTCATTGGTCATTCCTCCCCAGGCCCACGAAGGGATGACCTTACGACTTATTGAGCCCTTGGGCCTTTCGTGAGGTCTTTTATCTTTCCAGTGGACCCGGGGGATATCTGTCCCCCACAAGCCCCCGATCTTTGGGTTGATTTTGAAATAATCAGCCCGAAGATCCTAGGTCCAGCTTGCAGTCTTTGTTTGTAACAGCAAATGTTTTTCTGGGTAATCCGATAAAAACGATTCCTTACTGTCTCCTTCTGCTTTTATCACTCGAAAATTGGTGTTCTGTCCCAGACTCACGCTTCGGAGGTCAGCATTTCGTACTGTAGGACCTTGAACTTCATTGGGTGCACCAAAGGTGCACCCAATGGGTGTAGCCCCCGAGCTTCGAGTGGATTTTTGAAAATAATCCACTCGAAGGTCTTCACTTCGAGTATTATCAGAAATCATTTTTATTTTCCACTTGTACTTTGTTGGAGGTCTGCCTTGTTTTGATTTTGCCCTATGCTTTAGAGGCCAGCATTGTCTTGATTTAAGATGACGATTCATGGGTGTAGCCCCCGAGCTTCGAGTGGATTTTTGAAAATAATCCACTCGAAGGTCTTCATTTCGTGCCCTTTTGCTGAGAATCGTCCTCTCTTTTTGCCGAATGCCTTAGAGGTCGGCATTATGTCCTTGATATTATGCTTTAGAGGTCAGCATGTATTTTGTCTTTGAGGCCGAGTTCATGATCTGCCCATATCTTGCTAGGTGGTGCAATTTATTTGATCTGCAACTGATTGGACGTTCGATAGACGTCCCCTAGCTAGTCTTCATGTCGCTTCTGTCGATCAGACTTGTACTTCACCGGCTATGTTTGGTTTTCCTTTAATCCTTGCTGATATCTCCCTTTTGTCTTGAGGTATTCATTGCACGCACTGCTCGGATGTGACAGTTTTGAAAAAAATATACTGATAATTCCTGGGCGTCCCCCCCAATGGGTGTAGGCAAGGGTGAAAGGGAAATGTGCCCTTGGGCCATTTCTAAGTATTTTGGTGATTGAGTGCCAACACAGGTGCTTAAATGTGAATCTATACCCATGGATGGACAAAGTGCAAATCAAGAGTAAAGGTATGTTTCTAAGCCTTAGTACATTGTTTTGAAGACTAATGTATTGTGTCTAAGTGCTTGAAACAGGAGAAATCGAGTCAGAGAAAGTTGGCTGTGTACAGCCAAAAAGCTGTTCGGTCTGGAGCACCGGACTGTCCGGTGGTGCACCGGACAGTGTCCGGTGCGCCAGGCTGCCTCGAGCGAAGTGGCCACTCTCGGGAATTCGCCGACGGCGTACGGCTAAAATTCACCGGACTGTCCGGTGTGCACCGGACTGTCCGGTGAGCCAACGGTCGGCCGGGCCAACGGTCGACCGCGGAATCCGCGCGCAACACGTGGCCGAGCCAACGGTCGGAAGGGGGCACCGGACTGTCCGGTGTGCACCGGACTGTCCGGTGCGCCAACGGCTCCCAGATCTGCAACGGTCGACTGCGCCGTTTAAGGAAAGAAATCGGGCACCGGACTGTCCGGTGCGCCCGATGACAGAAGGCAAGATCAGCCTACCAGAATTGCTCTCAACGGCTCCTAGCTACCTTGGGGCTATAAAAGGGACCCCTAGGCGCATGGAGGAGTACACCAAGCAACCTTAGAGCATTCTTGATCATCCACACTCAGTCTTTGCGCATCCGTTTGTCATTCTCAGTGATTCGAGCTCCGTTCTAGTGAGAACTTTGAGATAGTCTTTTGAGCTCGATTCTTGGCCGTGTGTGTGCGCATTTTGCTGTGGATTTGTGTGTGTTGCTTCCCTCCCTTACTACGTATTTCTTTGTGAATCTCAAGTGTAAGGGCGAGAGACTCCAAGTTGTGGAGATTCCTCGCAAACGGGATACTGAAAGGAAAAGCATAACACTGTGGTATTCAAGTTGATCATTGGATCACTTGAGAGGAGTTGAGTGCAACTCTCGTCCGTTGGGACGCCACAACGTGGAGTAGGCAAGTTTTGTACTTGGCCGAACCACGGGATAAACCACTGTGTCTTCTCTGTGTTGATCTTTTGTGGTATTGTGATTTGTTGAGACTCATCTCTAGCCACTTGGCGATTATTGTGCTAACACTTAACAAGTTTTTGTGGCTATAAGTTTAAGTTTCACAGGATCACCTATTCACCCCCCCTCTAGGTGCTCTCAATTGGTATCGGAGCCATTCTCTTCAAGAAAGGGACTAACCGCCCAAAGAGATGGATCCTAAAGGCAAGGGGATGGTGATCAACGACAAGGAAAAGGAGTCCTTCGTCAACGAGCCCAATGATGACAAGCTCACCGACTCAGGCTCGGGCCACAAGAGAAAAGACGGGAGAAAGAAGAAGGCAAGGCGCATCAAGGAAATTGTCTACTACGACAGCGACGAATCTTCCTCCTCCCAAAAGGACGACGACGACTACGATAAACGAAAGACGGTTAACTCAAACTTTTCTTTCGATTATTCGCGCATCCCGCATAGTTCAAATGCTCAATTGCTTCCCATTCCACTTGGCAAGCCCCCTCACTTTGATGGAGAGGATTACGGATTTTGGAGCCACAAAATGCGTACTCACCTGTTTTCTCTCCATCCAAGCATTTGGGAGATTGTGGAAAGTGGAATGAAATTTGATAGCTCGGATAGCCCTATGTTTATTAATGAACAGATTCATAGAAATGCACAAGCCACTACTTTGTTGCTAGCCTCTTTGTGCAGGGACGAGTATCACAAGGTGAGCGGCTTGGACAATGCCAAGCAGATCTGGGACACCCTCAAGATCTCTCATGAGGGAAACGACGTCACCTTGCTCACCAAAATGGAGTTGGTGGAAGGCGAACTTGGACGGTTCGCGATGATAAGGGGGGAGGAGCCGACGCAAACATACAACCGGCTCAAGACCCTTATCAACAAAATAAGGAGCTACGGGAGCACGCGATGGACGAACCACGACGTCGTCCGCCTAATGCTAAGGTCATTTACCGTTCTTGATCCTCATTTGGTAAACAATATACGTGAAAATCCCAGGTACACCAAGATGTCACCCGAAGAAGTTCTTGGGAAATTCGTTAGTGGGCGAATGATGATTAAGGAGGCAAGGTACGTGGACGACGCCTTGAATGGTCCGATCAACGAGCCACAACCCCTTGCTCTCAAAGCAACACGAAGCAAGGAGGCGCTACCTAGCAAGGTGGCACAGTTTGAGGCGGCCGAACTTAATGATGAAGAGATGGCTCTCATCATCAAAAGATTCAAGACGGTGCTTAAAGGTCGCAAGGGACAGCCAAACAAGACCAAAGCCAAGGGGAAGCGCTCATGCTTCAAATGCGGTAAGCTTGGTCATTTTATTGCTAACTGTCCCGACAATGATAGTGATCAGGATCAAGGGAACAAGAGGGAGAAAAAGAAGAACTATAAGAAGGCAAAGGGCGAGGCTCATCTGGGCAAGGAGTGGGATTCAGACTGCTCTTCATCCGACTCCGACAATGAAGGACTCGCCGCCACCGCCTTCAACAAGTCATCCCTCTTCCCCAACGAGCGTCACACTTGCCTCATGGCAAGGGAGAAGAAAGTAAGCACTCATAATACTAGTACTTATGCTTCTTCAAGTGAGGATGAGTCTAGTGACGATGATGAGATAGATTACTCATGCTTATTCAAGGGATTAGATAGAACCAAGGTAGACAAAATTAATGAATTGATTGATGCCCTGAATGATAGGAATATACTTTTAGAAAAGCAAGAGGATTTGTTGTATGAAGAACATGATAAATTTGTAGAAGCTCAGAAATCTCTTGCTCTAGAAATTAAGAGGAATGAAATGCTCTCTAGTGAATTATCTTCCTGTCATGAAACCATTGCTACTTTAAAGAGTGTTAATGATGACTTAAATGCTAAACTAGAAGTAGCTAGTAAATCTAATTCTTGTGTAGAACATGTTGAGATTTGCACTAGGTGTAAAGATTTCGATGTTGATGCTTGTAGTGATCATTTAGTTTCAATTTCCAAATTAACTGAGGAATTGGCTAGTCTTAATGCCCAACTTAAGACTAGCAAGAATGAATTTGATAAACTAAAATTTGCAAGGGATGCCTACACGATCGGTAGACACCCCTCAATTAAGGATGGACTTGGCTTCAAGAGGGAAGCCAAGAACTTAACAAGCCATAAGGCTCCCATTCCCGCTAAGGAGAAAGGGAAGGCCCCTATGGCTACTAGTGCTAAAAAGAACCATGCCTTTTTGTATCATGATAGGAGACAAACTAGAAATGCTTATAGGAGTTATAATGCTTACGATGATTTTTCTCATGCTATGTTTGCTTCTAGTTCTTCATATGTGCATGATAGAAATGCTGGTAGAAGGAATGTTGTTAATATTCCTAGGAAAGTTAATGAGCCTTCTACAATATATCATGCTTTGAATGCTTCCTTTGCAATTTGTAGAAAGGATAGAAAGGTAATTGCTAGAAAGTTAGGGGCAAAATGCAAGGGTGATAAAACTTGCATTTGGGTCCCTAAGGAAATTGTGACTAACCTAGTAGGACCCAACAAGAGTTGGGTACCTAAGTCCCAAGCCTAAATTTGCCTTGCAGGTTTATGCATCCGGGGGTTCAAGCTGGATTATTGATAGCGGATGCACAAACCATATGACGGGGGAGAAGAAGATGTTCACCTCCTACGTCAAGAACAAGGATTCCCAAGATTCAATTATATTCGGTGATGGGAATCAAGGCAAGGTAAAAGGGTTAGGTAAAATTGCAATTTCTAATGAGCACTCTATCTCTAATGTGTTTTTAGTAGAGTCTCTTGGATATAATTTGCTATCGGTTAGTCAATTATGCAATATGGGATATAACTGTCTATTTACAAATGTAGATGTGTCTGTCTTTAGAAGAAGTGATGGTTCACTAGCTTTTAAGGGTGTATTAGACGGCAAACTTTATTTAGTTGATTTTGCAAAAGAAGAGGCCGGTCTAGATGCATGCTTAATGGCTAAGACTTGCATGGGCTGGCTGTGGCATCGCCGCTTAGCACATGTGGGGATGAAGAACCTCCACAAGCTTCTAAAGGGAGAACACGTGATAGGTCTAACCAATGTTCATTTCGAAAAAGATAGACCTTGTGCAGCTTGTCAAGCAGGGAAACAGGTGGGAGGCTCTCATCACACCAAAAATGTGATGACAACATCAAGACCCCTGGAGCTGCTACATATGGACCTCTTCGGACCCGTCGCCTATCTGAGCATAGGAGGAAGTAAGTATGGTTTAGTTATTGTTGATGACTTTTCCCGCTTCACTTGGGTATTCTTTTTGCAGGATAAGTCTGAAACCCAAGGGACCCTCAAGCGCTTCCTCAGGAGAGCTCAAAATGAGTTTGAGCTCAAGGTGAAGAAGATAAGGAGCGACAACGGGTCCGAGTTCAAGAACCTTCAAGTGGAGGAGTTCCTTGAGGAGGAAGGGATCAAGCACGAGTTCTCCGCTCCCTACACACCACAGCAAAATGGTGTGGTAGAGAGGAAGAACAGGACGCTAATCGATATGGCGAGGACGATGCTTGGAGAATTCAAGACCCCCGAGTGTTTCTGGTCGGAAGCCGTGAACACGGCTTGCCACGCCATCAACAGGGTCTACCTTCATCGCCTCCTCAAGAAGACGTCCTATGAGCTTCTAACCGGTAACAAACCCAATGTATCTTACTTTCGTGTATTTGGGAGCAAATGCTACATTCTAGTGAAGAAGGGTAGAAATTCTAAGTTTGCTCCCAAAGCTGTAGAAGGGTTTTTGTTAGGTTATGACTCAAATACAAAGGCGTATAGAGTCTTCAACAAATCATCGGGTTTGGTTGAAGTCTCTAGCGACGTTGTATTTGATGAGACTAATGGCTCTCCAAGAGAGCAAGTTGTTGACTGTGATGATGTAGATGAAGAAGATGTTCCGACGGCAGCTATACGAACCATGGCGATTGGAGAAGTGCGGCCACAGGAACAAGATGAACAAAATCAACCTTCTTCCTCAACAACGGTGAACCCCCCAACTCAAGACGATGAACAGGTTCATCAAAAGGAGGCGTGTGATCAAGGGGGAGCACAAGATGATCACGTGATGGAGGAAGAAGCGCAACCGGCACCTCCAACCCAAGTTCGAGCGGTGATTCAAAGGGATCATCCCGTCGACCAAATTTTGGGTGATATTAGCAAGGGAGTAACTACTCGATCTCGATTAGTTAATTTTTGTGAGCATTACTCCTTTGTCTCTTCTATTGAGCCTTTCAGGGTAGAAGAGGCCTTGCTAGATCCGGACTGGGTGTTAGCCATGCAGGAGGAACTCAACAACTTCAAGCGCAATGAAGTTTGGACACTGGTGCCTCGTCCCAAGCAAAATGTTGTGGGAACCAAGTGGGTGTTCCGCAACAAACAGGACGAGCACGGGGTGGTGACGAGGAACAAGGCTCGACTTGTGGCAAAAGGTTATGCCCAAGTCGCAGGTTTGGACTTTGAGGAGACGTTTGCTCCTGTGGCTAGGCTAGAGTCAATTCACATCTTGCTAGCATATGCCGCTCACCATTCTTTCAGGTTGTACCAAATGGATGTGAAGAGCGCTTTCCTCAACGGGCCGATCAAGGAGGAGGTGTACGTGGAGCAACCCCCTGGCTTCGAGGATGAACGGTACCCCGACCACGTGTGTAAGCTCTCTAAGGCGCTCTATGGACTTAAGCAAGCCCCAAGAGCATGGTATGAATGCCTTAGAGACTTTCTAATTGTTAATGCTTTCAAGGTTGGGAAAGCCGATCCAACTCTTTTTACTAAGACATGTGATGGTGATTTGTTTGTGTGCCAAATTTATGTCGATGACATAATATTTGGTTCTACTAACCAAAAGTCTTGTGAAGAGTTTAGCAGGGTGATGACGCAGAAATTCGAGATGTTGATGATGGGCGAGTCGAACTACTTCCTTGGGTTCCAAGTGAAGCAACTCAAGGACGGCACCTTCATCTCCCAAACGAAGTACACGCAAGATCTGCTAAAGCGGTTTGGGATGAAGGACGCCAAGCCCGCAAAGACTCCGATGGGAACCGACGGACACACCGACCTCAACAAAAGAGGTAAGTCCGTTGATCAAAAAGCATACCGGTCAATGATAGGGTCTCTACTTTATTTATGTGCTAGTAGACCGGATATTATGCTTAGCGTATGCATGTGTGCTAGATTTCAATCCGATCCTAAGGAGTGTCACTTAGTGGCGGTAAAGTGAATTCTAAGATATTTGGTTGCTACGCCTTGCTTCGGGCTCTGGTATCCAAAAGGGTCTACCTTTGACTTGGTTGGATACTCAGATTCCGACTATGCTGGATGTAAGGTCGATAGGAAGAGTACATCAGGGACGTGCCAATTCTTAGGAAGGTCCCTGGTGTCGTGGAACTCTAAGAAACAAACCTCCGTTGCCCTATCCACCGCTGAGGCCGAGTATGTTGCCGCAGGACAATGTTGCGCGCAACTACTTTGGATGAGGCAAACCCTCCGGGACTTTGGCTACAATCTGAGCAAAGTCCACTCCTATGTGATAATGAGAGTGCTACCCGCATGGCGGAAAATCCTGTTGAACACAGCCGCACAAAGCACATAGACATCCGACATCACTTTTTGAGAGACCACCAGCAAAAGGGAGATATCGAAGTGTTTCATGTTAGCACCGAGAACCAGCTAGCCGATATCTTTACCAAGCCTCTAGATGAGAAGACCTTTTGCAGGTTGCGTAGTGAGCTTAATGTCTTAGATTCGCGGAACTTGGATTGAATTGTAGCATACATGTGTTTATGCCTTTGATCATGTTCATTCTGCATTTTGTTGCTTATTGTGGTGCTCAAGTTGTACAAACACTCCCTGGATCTCACAAGTCCGTTGCAAAGTGATGCACAGTTTTAGGGGGAGATGTGTTACAACTTGACCCTTTGAGACTAACCGTATGCTTGAGTTTGCTTGTTTTAGTCTCAAAGGAGAATTAAAAGGGAAAAGGTGGACTTGGACCATGAAAGACTTCCACTGCACTCCGATGAGAGGGTAACTTATTCCAAGTTCATCTCATGTACTCTTATTGCCTTTGTATTCTTATTGAAGATTTTGGTGAGGCAATGGGGTTCTGGGGCCAAGATTGATCCCGTTTTGGTGCTTGATGCCAAAGGGGGAGAAAATAAAGGCCAAAGCGATAAATGGATCAGCTACCACTTGAGAGATTTTGAAAATAGAGATTTTGAAAATAGTAGAATAGAGCTTTTTCAAAACTCTTTTGTTGTCTCTTTTGTCAAAAGTTGGCCTCTTATGGGGAGAAGTGTTGATTATGAAAAAAAGGGGGAGTTTTTGAAATCTTTCTTTTGGAATGACTCTCTTTATGCTTCAACATGTGTGTTTGACTTAGAGATAGAGATTTGAGTTTGATTTGCAAAAACAAACCAAGTGGTGGCAAAGGATGATCCATATATGCCAAATTGAATCAAAATAAATTTGAGTTTTTATTTGAAGTGATATTGCACTTGTTCTAGTTGCTTTATGTTGTGTTGGCATAAATCACCAAAAAGGGGGAGATTGAAAGGGAAATGTGCCCTTGGGCCATTTCTAAGTATTTTGGTGATTGAGTGCCAACACAGGTGCTTAAATGTGAATCTATACCCATGGATGGACAAAGTGCAAATCAAGAGTAAAGGTATGTTTCTAAGCCTTAGTACATTGTTTTGAAGACTAATGTATTGTGTCTAAGTGCTTGAAACAGGAGAAATCGAGTCAGAGAAAAGTTGGCTGTGTACAGCCAAAAAGCTGTTCGGTCTGGAGCACCGGACTGTCCGGTGGTGCACCGGACAGTGTCCGGTGCGCCAGGCTGCCTCGAGCGAAGTGGTCGCTCTCGGGAATTCGCCGACGGCGTACGACTAAAATTCACCGGACTGTTCGGTGTGCACCGGACTGTCCGGTGAGCCAACGGTCGGCCGGGCCAACGGTCGGCCGCGGAATCCGCGCGCAACACGTGGCCGAGCCAACGGTCGGAAGGGGGCACCGGACTGTCCGGTGTGCACCGGACTGTCCGGTGCGCCAACGGCTCCCAGATCTGCAACGGTCGACTGCGCCGTTTAAGGAAAGAAATTGGGCACCGGACAGTGTCCGGTGTGCACCGGACTGTCCGGTGCGCCCGATGACAGAAGGCAAGATCAGCCTTCCAGAATTGCTCTCAACGGCTCCTAGCTGCCTTGGGGCTATAAAAGGGACCCCTAGGCGCATGGAGGAGTACACCAAGCAACCTTAGAGCATTCTTGATCATCCACACTCAGTCTTTGCGCATCCGTTTGTCATTCTCAGTGATTCGAGCTCCGTTCTAGTGAGAACTTTGAGATAGTCTTTTGAGCTCGATTCTTGGCCGTGTGTGTGCGCATTTTGCTGTGGATTTGTGTGTGTTGCTTCCCTCCCTTACTACGTATTTCTTTGTGAATCTCAAGTGTAAGGGCGAGAGACTCCAAGTTGTGGAGATTCCTCGCAAACGGGATACTGAAAGGAAAAGCATAACACTGTGGTATTCAAGTTGATCATTGGATCACTTGAGAGGAGTTGAGTGCAACTCTCGTCCGTTGGGACGCCACAACGTGGAGTAGGCAAGTTTTGTACTTGGCCGAACCACGGGATAAACCACTGTGTCTTCTCTGTGTTGATCTTTTGTGGTATTGTGATTTGTTGAGACTCATCTCTAGCCACTTGGCGATTATTGTGCTAACACTTAACAAGTTTTTGTGGCTATAAGTTTAAGTTTCACAGGATCACCTATTCACCCCCCTCTAGGTGCTCTCAAAGGGACGGCTTGGTACGCTGAGTATTTAGCAAACTGCTTCTGAGTAGTAACTTGATGTGACCGCGGGTGTAATCATATCGCCCACGCAGTTGACTGGAGACCCAATGGGTGTTGTGTTGCGTGAAACAGCGTCAGCCACCTGACGTGTCTTCAGACGGTTTGAATTGCATATTGAATTTTTGCGACTGTTCAGTGACCATGGTAGGAGGTGAACGATTGCCTTCTTCTTCTTCTTCTTCTTCTATAAATAGTGTTCTTGCTTCCCCGGTATTTTCACATCTCTTACTGCTCTCTGCTGTTTGTTCTCTTCTTCTTCCTTCCTCTCCACTATGGGCAAGAGCAAGAAAGGTAGCGGTTCTTCACACCATTCTGGCGACAAACGCAAGCGCGAGCCGACTCCTCCCTCGGAGGACTTCGGCGACTCGGAGTACTCGGAGGAGGAGTTCTCCTCCGGGTCCGAGGGATCTCCGGCTCCCGTCTCTCCCCCGGCGTCGTCTGATGATTCAAACGACTCCTAGGGGATTGCCGCGGAGGTCTGGACCTACATCCGGGCCGTCGAGCGCGCCGGGCTCGAAGGCTCGGATGAGTCGGAGTACTCCTCGGACGAGGAGGATTCCTTGGACTCGTCCGAGGAGGGCAGCGGCGGCGATGGTGGTGATGACGGCGATGACGGCGGCGATGGCAATGGCGGCGGCAATAGCGGCAGGGGTGGTGAGGACGGCGACAGCAAGGGCAGCGACAAGGCCAGTGGCTAGATGCCACTGGTTTTTTAAATGTTAGTATAGATTAGAAGTAGTATAATGAAATAATGTAGTAGTAGTTAGTAGTATAGAGTAGTGAAGTGTAATGTAGTAGTAGTAGGGAAAGCATCAACTCATAACGAGTTGATTTGTAAGTTCCGTAGCTTCCCTTTATAATGAAAAGTGATTTTGCTCCACTTCTGTATGTGTTATGCTGCTTTTTCGCCGTACGCCGATCATATCAATGCGCGAGGAGTATCTGTGATCATCAAATCACATTTCTGATTGCCTTATTTGTAATGATAGCACTTTGGTGGTTGCGGCCGAGTCATCCGAAATCCCATTGCTGCTTTAGGAATGACGGCCGAGTTATGGTGGGCCGTGTCGGTGTTTTAGAGGTAATCAGCCGAGTGATTAATGGCAACGTCGGCGTTTTAGAGGTAACAACCGAATGACTTATTGTGATGTCAGCATTTTAGAGGTAACAGCCGAATGATTGATGGTGATGTCGGTGTTTTAGAGGTAACAGCCGAGTGACTTATTGTGATATCAGCGTTTTAGAGGTAACAACCGAGTGATTGATGGTGATGTCGGTGTTTTAGAGGTAACAGCTGAATGATTGATGGTGATGTTGGTGTTTTAGAGGTAACAACCGAGTTAGAATGGGCCGCGTCGGTCGTTTTGGAAATAACGGCCGAGGGATGACATGGCATGCCAGCTTTTTTAGGAATAGCGGCTGAGTGATGACATGGCAGGACCGGCATTTTCTAAAAATAACCATCGAGTGATGACTGGTGCTTTCTGGAAACGGTATCTGGCCCAGGAAAACCCCATATGTACTGCATTGTAGCGCGCCTCTGCTTTCTGTGCCCTAGTTCTTGCTTTTCTGCATCCAAGCTTTCTTTGCGCCCGTGCGATACTGCTTCTGTTCTACTTGCCAGCAAGATAGAGATGGCGCCCAAGCGGAAAGCATCAAGTTCATCCGTTGCTGTTATTCCTCCCATCGATCCCAACAGCCAGTTGCCTTTCACAGGTAACCATATGTCTGTTGTTTCTGAGTCTGATCTTCTCCATCTCGTGTCCATCGGAGTTCTTCCTCCGAGGGAGCTCTGTTCTTGGCGGATTTGCCGTGGGGTTACTGTTCCAACAGAGGACACCCATGAATCCGTTGTATATGTTCCTTTTCTTCTCTGCGGTCTTGCTCTTCCTGTTTCCCCCTTTTTTCGTGGTCTCCTTGATTTCTACCACTTGAATCTGACCCATATGAACCCTAATTCCATTCTGCAAATCTCCATCTTTGTTCATTTATGTGAGGCTTTTCTCGGCATCCTGCCACACTTTGGACTATGGAAATATTTGTATCACTGTCGTCCTGGGATGGCCGGGGGACAGCATCAGCTGGTGGGGGGCGCAAGCTTGGAGATGCGCCGCGGAAGGAAGACTGATTATCTCGACATCCCCCTCAATGACAACATTAAAGGATGGCGCTTGGAGTGGTTTATTGTTGAGAATCATGGAAATTCTCTCCCCCCACGGCCAGGGAGACAGCCGGATGTTCGCACTCTGAGCTGGACCGAATCCCCCACAGACCAGGATGTGGCTGAAGCAGGAGTTCTGCTAGCTGAAGTTCGATTGTTGAAGGAGAGGGGTCTGACAGCAGAAGCTGTGGTTGGTGACTTTGTCTTCAAGAATATTCAGCCATTGAAGGATAGGGCATACTCGGCCTACCTGTACCGAGGCCTAGCTGACTCCACCCGGGTCACCAATAGGAGAATTCCTACTGTGGATTTGGTGAGCCGGCTTGAAATGATACTTAGGGCCAAGGTGTCAAATGTTGGTGCCCCTGTTGCCTACTCGGCCTGGAACTTGCCTCCTTCCAAGACCTTTACTCAATTCTTGTCAAATCCTCCTGCTGGTGATGGCGGTTTGGGCCTTAGAGTGCGACCCTCTGCCGAAGAAGTTAGTGCTTTGGTTGCTTTGCTTGGAGAAATTCCTGATGATGAACGACAGGTTCACTTTGAGGTGCCTTTGGATCCCAGTGATGCAGAGATAAGTGCTATGCTTGATATGTTAGCCGAGGATTCTTCTGATACCACCCCTGCTGGAACATTGGCAGTGGCGCCTCTCCCAGAAGCTAGTAAAACCTTGGACATTCAGAGGCCTGCCAGTGCTCGCTCGAAACGCCCTTGCCGAGCCAGTCAGCCTGCTTCTCCTGCTGATGGGCAGAAAAAGAAGAAAAGATGTCTTCGCCGTGTGTCTAGCTTGGATCGGGATGCTGGTCCTTCGGCTCCTGCCGCTGAGGAAGTGCCTGTGCCTGAATTTACTGAGGCTGATCCCAATGGGTGTGACCAATCTAGTGCTGACCCCAATGGGTGTACTGTCCGTGTTGCTGATGAAAATGAGGAGGAAGAAGAAGAAGAAATCCCTCTGATTTGGAAGAACAGTCGGCGCTACATAACCAGTGGGGAAAGTAGTGGAGTGCCTTCTCCTGCTTTGTCTGCTCTCGTTGGTCTGCAAGAATTATCTCTGGCGGACTTTGATCAAACTCTTGAAGACATGGTTCTAGAAGATCTGTTATCAGAACCGGCAGATGGTGGCACGATGGATGTTTGTGTTGATGTGCTCGACGCCGGGTTGGGGTCATCCCGGGCAGCGTCCCACGCCTCATCGACCTTGGAGCGCGGTCTTGAGGGTCAGGAAGCTGACTTGGATTGTCCTGCTCCCATGGAAGTGACTGAGGGACCTTCAGCCTTAGAAGTGGCTGCTGCAGAGAACTCAGCCCTCAAGGATGGTGTTGGCGCCCACCCAGCCCCCGAGGGTGTTGCCGGGGATGATTCGGCTCGGGTGGGTAGCGCAAGCTGCGACCCAGCCCCCGAGGGTGTTGCCGGAGACGATCCGGCTCGAATGGGTAGCGCAAACTATGACCCAGCCCCCGAGGGTGTCCGAGCGGGGTCTCCCTCTTTTACTTCCATGGATGTTCACGTAGGGTCTCCTCCACACTCTGGTTGCATGGTGGTAGCCCAAGCCTTTGGTCAAGGGGTCGCTTTAAAGGCTAGCGTACCTGACGACAAAGTTTTGGGCTCTGCTGATGACACTAAATTGGTTCCTGCTGGTTCATTGCAAGTTGCTCCGGGTGGTGATCCTTCGCCGAGCCATCAATTGATCTCTCACGATTTGGGGGTCCCCTCGTTCTTCTCCAACCTTCAGGTACTATGGTCTATTCTAGTCTAACTTTTACACCGGATGAACTGCTGTCATTATACTCATCTGTTTTCAATATCAGGCATTGGTGGACAGGATGGCTAGTCAGCTGAAGTTGCAGGGTGCCTCTGTTCCAGAAAGGGCTTCGTCTCTGGCACGTTGGAATCCGGTGCTGCTTCAACAGCGTGTTTCTGATTTAGAGGCGGCGAATGCTGGTTAGTGCTTTTCTGCTTCCTTTCGTCTACCTTATTAAACTGCTTCTTAATTTAACCCTTTTGCTTGACTGTTTCTCGCTAGATATGGCTCGGCAGTTTTCTGTTCTTGAAGAGAAACATTCTCCAAGTCAGGCTGAACTGGTCCGGCGGTGCTCTGATTTTGAGGAAAAGTATTCCCAAAGCCAGACTAAGCTGGCCCAGGTTTCTGCTGCTCTGAATGATGCTAACATGGTGAACTCTACTCTTCGCGCTCAGCTCGATTCTGAAAAGGTGACCTATGAATCTGGGCTTTGTTTTGCCGTGTTCTCATTGCTTGCTTGATGTTTGAAGAAGCTGATTCTTGTTTGCAGGAAGAAAAACGTGCCCTTGTTACTTCTCGTGACAATCTTGACAAGTTGTATCGTGACTCTAGCAACTCGTTGACCATCTTGGAGAGGAGTCATCGCTTCACCATGGAGGAGTTAGACAATCATAGTTGTAAGCTGCAGGAATCCTTGGACGACGTGATTCGTCTCAGGCAGTCGATATCGGCTAAAGATGCTGTCATCAAGGAACTGCGTGCTTCCAAGAAGTTCATCGCCCAGGAGCTAGAGGCGGCTCAGTTGGCTGTCAAGGTTGCTGAAGAAACTTCCACTACTCTGAGGGCCCAGCGTGACAGAGCCATGGATAAAGCCATTCGCGCAGGGCGGATCTTGATGAGGAGACCTGGTGTGATTGTCCCCGACGACATAAGGGCTGATGTGAACGCTGCTCCTGATTCCTCAAGTCGCCCTTCTTCGCCGGTCGCTCCTGAGAAGAATGTTGCAAAATAGAAAAACATTGCGTGCTTTGAGCGCGCGGTTATCGTGCTCGGGTATTTTGTTAGAGGACACCTGCTTGATATTGAATGCTACTGTTATTCTCCTATTGTTTAGAATTCGACAGTATCACATTTTGCAGAAGTAAAATGCGGTGTGAGGACTTCGAGACTTCTTTATGGGACATAGAGGCCGCCCCTAGATGAGTAACTGTAAGCATGTGGCACCGTCTTAAGTCATTGCTGACTTAAACCGATTGCTTTTGTTAATAGGGCATAGTGGTCACCTCGAGTTAAGTAAGCGCGAGCATGTGGCACCGTCTTAAGTCATTGCCGACTTAAGCCGATTGCTCCTGTTAGCAGGGCATAGTGGTCACCCCGAGTTAAGTAAGCGCGAGCATGTTGCACCGTCTTAAGTCGTTGCTGACTTAAGCCGATTGCTCCGTTGGCAGGGCATAGTGGTCACCCCTGTGACGGAACCTCCCAAGTAATTAGGCCCACCTACAGTTGTCCTTGTCTAACCAACATCAGACACCCTGCAGATGTTCCTAAGTCACTTGACAAGCTCGGTATCTTTCCTTACCTCACCAGGAACGTCTCACCCGTCTTGCAGATATTACAGATCATCGGAGATAAAGAAATGCGGAAGCGAATTACATAACTTACATTTATTTCAAAAGCAAGCTTGAGTTATTTTATTACAGACCAGAGCTAAAAGTGAGTGCAGAGTAGTAATATTATACAAACCAAGGGAGGCGCAAACTCCTCCCGATAAGTTCTTAAGCAAAAGATCCTATGTGGAGGACCAAGTCCTCCCGCACTTCAGTCTTGTTTTTCCTCATTTGGTACCACCTTGGAGCAAAAGCAACAAAAAATTGTCGCTTCCTCACCTAAAAACAACAAAGGGATAAACCCTCAGTATGGAATTACTCAGCAAGTCTTACCCGACTAAGGAAAAGACTCTCAAGGGTATGCTGGATAAATAGGAGTCAAGGAGAGGCTTTAGCAAAAATCAACTTATACTTTTGCAGAAGTAGCTTACTAAAGTGAGTCCTTACTTTCAATCTTTTAACGCCATATTAAGTATTAATAGACTCTATTTGCATCTAGTCTAGTTTCACATCACATCAAGACAACATCATTTTTGTCCATAGTGTTCACATCCTGACTTTAGGTTGCAGGGAAGTGACCAAGTCTTCATAACCGCGAAGGTACGGCGATCCGAATCGATTATACTCAGCTGAGGATCTCCAATCACACGACATATGTAGCACTTAACCCTTGCATATGTCAACCCGCCACCGGGGTTCTTAAGACCGGATCAGGTTCACGCAAACCGAGAGCACAGATACACCACCGTCCAGCCTCTTGCCACGGAGGGTACACGCTACTCTCGCCACCGCTCCACGCCCATTTCGTGTTATCTTATTCCGGCCTTAGTCTGCCCGAGGCAAGGCTTACCCATGACGAGGCATGTGACCAGTTAAAGGGTCCTCGGTCAGCACGCCTACATACGCGTTAATCCTTAACCAACTTGGGTAGAACATCACCTGTTCCTAACCCAAGTCTCAATTTAAGTATTTCCATCCTTAGGATTGTGTCTGTTCCTTAGGATGAAAGAGCATCACAGGGAACTTTGCAGTAAGATCCCACTATTGCTCCAAATGAAAATATTCTTGCAGGTAGAAGCCATCCTCTCCATGGTTAAATTGAGGACAACCTCTATCCACAAGATCTAAGCAAGGCTAAGCATTTTTGTAAATCATAATTTTGATACTTCACAGAAGTATCTATAAAGGTATGGATATCAAGGAAAGCAATGCATCAAAGGGTTTCAAGTAACTCCTATGAACTTAATGCACATTTCACTAGACTTAAGTGTGCGAAAAGTATTTAAAAACACAAGGAAAGGGGTTGCATGCACCGGGGCTTGCCTTCGTTCACTGGTGAATCAGGCTCAGATCCGCATATATCAAAGTAGAAACTATTCCCGGCCTGAGACTCCGAAGGTGGTGGTGTCTCCTCTTCAGTTACTTCGATTTCTTCTTCACGTTCTAACCATAACCATACATAGGTATAAGAATGGATGCCATGGGATGCTCATGAGGATGCAAAGATAATATAAACTTATTATCTATATCTTGAATACAACTTTCCTTCACGGGATTCCGGGAACTTAGGGTTTCCGGAGTCGGTAAAGGAGTTCATAGGGCAGGGCGGGTGTTTTGGGGTTTGGTGATCAAACAAGGTCCAAAACAATTCAAACTCTACCCAAGGCTCCTAAATATTGTTTTAAATTCCCACAAAAAGTTTGGGAATTATTGGACTTACCAATTATTTTCTAAAAATCCATAACTAATACTTTTGACTACTTTAAATACCCTAAAATTTCTTATTTCCACTAAAAATCACAAAACTATTTTTATTAAATTCTAGGGAAAATAACAAGCCTAGGAAAATTAGTTTCACAATTTTAGCATTTTTTTACATTTTTCTATAATTGTTTTGGCTCTGGAGATAAAAGAAAAAGAAAAACAATTGAATAGCACTCGGCCGAATCCAGCCCAGGCGGCCCAGCTAAGGCAGAAAGGCGCCCGCGCGCGCGCCCGCGCTGGCAGACTTGCGCAGAGGCCCTTGGGGTTTTAACTAACTGCGAACGAGCCTTTTTACTATTTAACCCAGTCACTGACGTTTGCATAAAAGTCCTTCCTCTTCTATCTATTCTGAGTTTAAAGTCCCCGACGCCGTTCACGCGCGGCCGTGCTCCGGCGAGCACCTGTACCGGCCGAACGGGGCAACGACTGAGTTCTCCGAGCGACAGACATGAAATCGGGGCTAGCCTGACCATTTCCCCTAACTTAATTGCGCTATTGATCAACTATGGAGCTCTGGCCACGGTGGCCGTGAGTATGGCGACTATACGGTCGTGTTCCCGATGACCAGAGGACTCTAAGTTCAATTCAGTGGCTCGGCAAGCATCGTAGACGCATAAGAAGGCTTAAACAAGGGAGCAGAGGGGAGGAGCTAACCGGAGTTGAGCTGACGACGGTGAGGCTCGTTTCACGGTGGCGGAAATCGGATTTGGGGGAAACTCCGAATTCGCGGATCTCAGCGAACGATCGGGGCTAATTCAAGGTGGCTGGTTAGCTTAGGACTTTACGGAACTAGTGGGGGGCTCAATTTATAGGGAGCGACAGCGGCGGCGATCAATTCGAGCAAGTTGTGTTGGCAGCCGGAGGGGAGGAAGAAGGCGCTGGCCGTGCGAGTACGTGTCCACAGTCGTGGCGAGCTCGCCGGCAACGATTTGACGACAGTAAGAAGCCACGGCGACGCGATGGGAAGTTAAAGCCACGCGGCGCAAGGCTAGGAGGCGGCGGTCACCGGCGTTCTTATCGATCTCCGCCGCGGTGACGCATGTACGGCGGCCGGACTTGTTTATGGCCGAAGTTATCCACGGTGAGGATATTTACGTGACCCAGAGTGTTATCCAGCCAAGCCGAGCTCAGATCACGGCAATCGCAGCACGAATCGCGGCGGAGGGAGCCGTCGGCGGTGAGGACAGCCGCGCTGGTGGTCTGATCCGGTGGGCACTGTACCATCAGGAATACCTATTCAGAGAACCTGACAGCCAGAGTTGAGGGTCGATTTTCTCCAATTTTTGTATGGTGACTAAACCAAACGTCTGTAACAAAGTTGTTGTCTATTATACCATCTTCATCTTTGGTACAGCAGCCATGGGCAAATTCTTACTAGATTAGTCATAAACTGTTTCCAAAGATGATCCAATGTCACTGCCAGTCTGAAAATTCAGACCATAACAGCCTGACAGTCCATCTTTGATTGGGTTTTTCTCCAAATTTCTCATAGGATCATGGCTTGAATCCTTAAACAAAGTTGTTCTCCTATGATTGGTTTACAAATTTGGTGTGGTGACCTAGGGCAAAAACCCTATAATTTGAAAGATGCAAAGCTCCAAAGTTGAGCCAATTCTCTGATTTTCAGACTTAGAATAGAACTCAAATGAGGTCCATTTTGCATTTAAGTCCAAAACTTAGGGTTTGGCTTTCAAGTCCACATATTTGTGAACCAAATGACTTTATATGTTTAAACATAGTAGTTTTTACACTTTAGTCCAAAGGTTCATCACTTTTGCACATAAGCCCCTAGGGTTTAGTTCCAGGGTTCCAATTAGGGTTTCTGGTATCCCAGGGGTATAAAAGTGATTCAAGTTTATTCTTGGGGTCATTTTATGACTTTTACCCTAAAGCTTTTAGGTTTTCTCAACTTGGGTTAAGTTTTACCCCTTTAACCACTATTTAGGGTTAAGTCCTTTAACCAGGGTTTATTTGCAAAAACATTAAAACAATACAACTTGTTTGAAATTTTTGCCTAGTAAATGCACTCTAGGTGTGTCAAACATATGCAATGCCAATGCTATGATGTCATGCTCAAGTTTTAGTTTATAGTAACACCAGAGGTGTTACATCCTTCCCCCCATAAAAGAATCTCGTCCCGAGATTAAAAATCCTAGGGTAGGTAATGGTAAAGGAAACACATCACATTTTTATTTCCTTAATTCTGGTACAAGGCAGGGGTGATGTGGGGGTTCACAGCTATACAGACTTTACAATTTACAAGAGGCTAAAAAGCCTAGGAAATTCTTATTCAAGAAGTCTTGAGTTTCCCAAGTAGCTTCATCTTCAGAATGCTGGTTCCACTGTATCTTGTAGAACTTGAGAGTCTTTCGTCGGGTGATCCTGTCCTTTTGATCCAAAACTCGAATAGGATGCTCCGAGTATGTTAAATCTGGTTCCAGGACAACATCAGTCACTTTAACGGTTCGATCAGGAACCCGAAGACACTTCTTCAATTGTGACACGTGGAACACATTATGCACAGTAGACAATGTTTCGGGGAGTTGAAGTCGGTACGCCACTGGTCCACATTGCTCAATCACCAGGAATGGACCAATGTACCTGGGTGCAAGCTTCCCTTTAACCCCGAAACGCGATACACCCTTCATTGGTGAAACTTTTAAGTAGACATAGTCGTCTACCAGAAAGCATAAGGGTTGTCGTCGTCGGTCTGCATAACTCTTTTGTCGAGTCTGAGCTTTCTTCATATTATGAATAATTCTCTGAACCTTTTCTTCGACCTCTTTTACCATATCAGGCCTAAAGAAGTACCTTTCTCCAGGTTCAGACCAATTTAGCGGAGTTCAACACCGTCGCCCATACAAAGCTTCAAAAGGTACCATCTTGATACTTTCTTGATAACTGTTATTGTATGAAAACTCCGCTAGGGGCAAACATTCATCCCATCTTTGTGAGAAGTCCAGAACACATGCCCGCAGCATATCTTCCAGTATTTGGTTCACTCTCTCAGTCTGTCCACTGGTTTGAGGATGATAGGCCGAACTGTGGAGCAATTTGGTACCCAAGGATTTATGAAGTTCTTCCCAAAACTTGGATACAAACTGAGGTCCACAATCCGACACTATGGTTTTTGGAATACCATGCAAACTGAGAATACGACTGATATATAATGTTGCATAAGTGGCTACTGTATATTTGGCCCTGACGGGTAAGAAGTGGGCAATCTTTGTGAGTCGATCAACGATAACCCAAATAGAATCATACCCTTTGGCTGTCCTGGGCAGTCCCACAATAAAGTCCATACTGATATCTTCCCATTTCCATGTTGGGATTGACAAAGATTGTAATGGACCAGCAGTTTTCATGTGTATGGCCTTGACACGTCTGCAAGTGTCACACTTAGCCACATAGCGTGCAATTTCGATCTTCATCTTTGTCCACCAGTAATGTTGGTTTAAATCTTGGTACATCTTAGTGCTTTCGGGATGAATAGAATAACGACTAAGATGTGCTTCATCAAGAATTTGCTGGCGGAGCTCTTCGTTCTTTGGCACTACTATGCGGTTTTTAAACCATATCACACCTTGATCGTCTTCCTTGAAACATTTGGCTACTCCAGCCCTTATCTTCTCTCGTATGTGCTTCATACCCAGATTATCCTTTTGAGCATCAATTATTCTTTGCAAAATGATTGACTTAAGCTTTAGCTGATTTAGAGTCCCTTGTTGGATTATCCCCAGATTTAGCTTCTCCATTTCCTGACACAAAGTGTTCTCGGAGATTTTCGCCATAAGACAGTGGCAGGAAGTCTTACGACTCAATGCGTCTGCCACCACATTGGCCTTGCCTGGGTGATAATGGATCTCCAGTTCATAGTCTTTAATGAGCTCAAGCCATCGTCTTTGCCTCATATTTAACTCTGACTGGGTGAAGATATACTTCAAACTTTTATGATTTGTATATATGTGACAGATATTTCCCAGCAGATAGTGACGCCAAATCTTTAGGGCATGAACCACAGCAGCTAGCTCCAGATCATGAGTTGGATAATGCTCCTCATGTTGGCGCAACTGCCTTGAAGCATACGCAATTACTCGACCCTCTTGCATCAATACACAGCCGAGCCCACTGCCAGATGCATCACAATATACATCAAAAGGCTTAGTGATGTCCGGTTGAGCCAATACCGGAGCAGTGGTTAATAGTGTCTTCAATTGCTCAAAGGCTTCATTACACTTAGAAGACCAATTGAACTTAATGTCATTCTTCAATAAACTTGTGATTGGCTTTACAAGCTTAGAAAAATCTGGTATGAATCTGCGATAATACCTAGCTAGTCCAAGAAAACTCCGGACTTGGTGAACAGTGGTTGGGGGTTTCCACTCCAGAATATCTTTGACCTTGCTAGGATCTACCGCAATTCCTTTAGCCGATAACACGTGCCCCAAAAATTGAATTTCTTCCAGCCAGAACGCGCACTTGCTGAACTTGGCATATAGCTGATGTTCCCTGAGGCGCGTCAATACAATCCGTAGATGCTGAGCATGATCCTCTTCATTTTTAGAATATATCAAGATATCGTCGATGAAGACTACCACGAACTTGTCCAACTCGGGCATAAACACCGAGTTCATCAAATAAGTGAAGTGGGCAGGAGCATTTGTGAGCCCGAAAGACATTACCAGGTATTCAAACAATCCATACCGCGTAGTAAACGCGGTCTTCGGGATATCCTCGGGCCGAATACGGATTTGATGATAGCCCGACCTGAGATCAATTTTGGAAAATACCCTCGCCCCAGTCAGTTGATCAAATAAGATGTCGATCCTTGGAAGAGGGTACTTATTCTTGATAGTGACCTCATTCAGGGGTCGATAATCCACGCACATTCGCAGGGTTTGATCCTTCTTCTTAACAAAAATGGCGGGACAACCCCATGGGGACGAGCTTGGCCGGATGAATCCCTTATTCAGTAGATCTTGTAATTGAATCTTCAATTCCGCCAACTCATTAGGGGGCATACAGTACGATCTTCGGGAGATGGGAGCCGTACCGGGCTTTAGCTCAATTACGAATTCTACATCTCTTTCAGGGGGCAGTCCAGGCAAATCTTCCGGAAATACATCTGGAACTCACATACTACCGGAATGTTCTTGATCTCCGGTACCATGGCTTCTACCAGAAGCTTTGGCTGGATTGGTTACGGGGAGAGTCAAAAGAATCTCTTCTTGATTATAGCTCAACCTGACGGTTCTGAGTTCAGTGTTGAGAATTGCCTTGTGTTGGGTTAACCAATTCATACCCAGAATTACATCTATATCCTGGCCCTTCAGAACAATCATGTTAGCAGGAAAGTTCCGCCCGGCCATTGTTACTGGCACTCCATAGGCCACTTCTCTAGTAAAAATGTGTCCCCCAGGTGAATGAATTTTAAATCCCTCTTTCGATTCATGGTATGCAATATGGTGTTGCTCCACAAATTTCTTGCTAATGAATGTATGTGAAGCACCAGAATCAAAAAGAATAATTGCAGGGTGACTGGCCACGGGAAACGTACCCATCATCACCGGCTCTCCTTCCGGTGTAGTGGCTACTTGAGTGTAATATACACGCCCCGTCTTCTTTGTATTTTTCCCCATAGCATTTCCTTTGGGCTGAGTTGATTTCCCAGATCCTTGTGGAGCATTTGATTGATTTTGCTTCGGATATGGGCAGTCTTTGATGAAATGTCCCGACTTGCCGCAATTAAAACACCCAATTGAAGAACTAGGCAAGGCAGGGAATCGAGTGCCTGGGGCACCCGACTGATTTGGGGTAGTGGGGGTATTGTTGGGGCGGATAATGATTGGCTGTTTGAAGGGGAATGAGGGTGGACGAGAAAAAGTGCGATTTTGGTTTGAAGGTCGGATCACAAACCGTTGCTTCTTTGCCTGGCCCTGATTAGGCCTCTCACCACCAAATCCCTTATTCTTCCTAGAATTTGCGTACTTGGCTTCAACAGATAAGGCTGTGCTGACAGCCTTTCCATACGTGAGATCTATACATGTGGCCATCTTTCTCTGTAGCCGATCATTTAGACCCCGCATAAAACAGTTCTTCTTCTTTGAATCAGTATTCACCTGGTCGATGGCATACTGCGACAGGTGATTGAACTTGTTGAGATATTGATTGATGGTATCTCCCCCTTGTTTTAACTTCATAAATTCCTCTTGTTTCATATGTAGCACTCCTTCGGGTATGTAGTGCTCACGGAAGGCTGCTTTAAACTCATCCCAGGTGACTTGATGGTTGACAGGTTGAATAGCCACAAAATTTCCCCACCAGGTACTCGCAGGACCACGTAGCTGTTGTGCTGCAAATAACGGCTTCTGCGTCTCTGAACAACGGAGAAGACCAAATTTTTGTTCAATAACTCGTATCCACTCATCAGCTTCTAGTGGATCTTCTGCCTTGACGAATAGAGGTGGACGGGTTTCAGAGAAATCCAAATAAGTAGTTTCACGGGGGCCTTGTTGAAAACCCCTTCCTGCCTGCTGCTGGAATTGCTGCTGACCCGCCATTTCCCTAAGGAAGCGGGTATTGTCTGCGGTGGCATTTACCAAGGCGGCAATCGCCTCGGCTAACGTGGGAGGAACCGGAGGTGGGTTTGGGGTAACATCCCTTCCCCCAGAAGTTCCTGCTGCGTCCTGTCCTCGAGTCCTGGTCGACATCTGTGGCAACGAACATTTGAAGTAAACATAATGTGCCAGAGAAAACCTTCCATTTTACATTACTATAAAAAGTAATGATACAGACTCGATATTACATAACAGGATACATTACCCATTATACAAAGTTCAACCTATTATACAACAGTACACCCTACAATACACTACTCTACTTCTATTACACCATTATTCCTGCTTGCCATTACTCTTGGCGGCCTCATCGTCAGGTGTGGGAGTCCAGACATCAACCAACCTCAAAGAAGGAGGGGGCTCAAAAAGGTCTAACTCCCCACCCAGCGCGCGTCCCGCAACGTGAGATGGTCCGGCTTCTGCCTCAGCAGGGTGTGCAGGCTCACTAGGGTGTAATTGTGAGTATAGTATATGGACTTCCTCGTGCAACGTATTGCAGTAAACCTGCAGGTTATCAACAGTTGAGCTAAGTTCTTTAATTCGGGCCTGAGCCCTTGCTTCCTTAGCACACATTAGCAAACGAGACTGTACGGCCCAGTCAAGTGCTAAGTCTCGATCAGCAAGCTGATCCTGCAGATGTCGGATGTCCCTTCTCAGTTCATTGATTCTATCTCCATCGGCGACCCAAGCATCGGTCCTGTGTTGCAGCGCTGCTTGAAGTCGACTCACTCGGGCTTCAAGGTCTCCGATGGGGTCGTTACTTCCACTGCTGCTGCTTTCATGTCGGGGAGCCAGTTGATGCCGAGGCACCCCAATTGGTCCCGTAGACTTGCGTGTCGTTAGCCTTGTGCGTGGCGGCATCTTTTCTAAGGGGGAAATGTTATTAAAATGATTCTTAGCATGATGCATGTATAATTACAGAATCAACCTTAGTCGATTCAACCTTCTATACATTGCACTCTTCCTATCTGGTCTTTAAGATAGACTCTTCAGAATACTTAGGTAAGAAGAGAAAAGAGTTTTTAGGTAAGACTTTTGAAAATCCTTTTGAAGATGCCTCATAATATCTGCAAAGAAGGGCTACGCTCCGATACCAGCTGTGACGGAACCTTCCAAGTAATTAGGCCCACCTACAGTTGTCCTTATCTAACCGACATCAGACACCCTGCAGATGTTCCTAAGTCACTTGACAAGCTCGGTATCTTTCCTTACCTCACCAGGAACGTCTCACCCGTCTTGCAGATATTACAGATCATCGGAGATAAAGAAATGCGGAAGCGAATTACATAACTTACATTTATTTCAAAAGCAAGCTTGAGTTATTTTATTACAGACCAGAGCTAAAAGTGAGTGCAGAGTAGTAATATTATACAAACCAAGGGAGGCGCAAACTCCTCCCGATAAGTTCTTAAGCAAAAGATCCTATGTGGAGGACCAAGTCCTCCCGCACTTCAGTCTTGTTTTTCCTCATTTGGTACCACCTTGGAGCAAAAGCAACAAAAATTTGTCACTTCCTCACCTAAAAACAACAAAGGGATAAACCCTGAGTATGGAATTACTCAGCAAGTCTTACCCGACTAAGGAAAAGACTCTCAAGGGTATGCTGGATAAATAGGAGTCAAGGAGAGGCTTTAGCAAAAATCAACTTATACTTTTGCAGAAGTAGCTTACTAAAGTGAGTCCTTACTTTCAATCTTTTAACGCCATATTAAGTATTAATAGACTCTATTTGCATCTAGTCTAGTTTCACATCACATCAAGACAACATCATTTTTGTCCATAGTGTTCACATCCTGACTTTAGGTTGCAGGGAAGTGACCAAGTCTTCATAACCGCGAAGGTACGGCGATCCGAATCGATTATACTCAGCTGAGGATCTCCAATCACACGACATATGTAGCACTTAACCCTTGCATATGTCAACCCGCCACCGGGGTTCTTAAGACCGGATCAGGTTCACGCAAACCGAGAGCACAGATACACCACCGTCCAGCCTCTTGCCACGGAGGGTACACGCTACTCTCGCCACCGCTCCACGCCCATTTCGTGTTATCTTATTTCGGCCTTAGTCTGCCCGAGGCAAGGCTTACCCATGACGAGGCATGTGACCAGTTAAAGGGTCCTCGGTCAGCACGCCTACATACGCGTTAATCCTTAACCAACTTGGGTAGAACATCACCTGTTCCTAACCCAAGTCTCAATTTAAGTATTTCCATCCTTAGGATTGTGTCTGTTCCTTAGGATGAAAGAGCATCACAGGGAACTTTGCAGTAAGATCCCACTATTGCTCCAAATGAAAATATTCTTGCAGGTAGAAGCCATCCTCTCCATGGTTAAATTGAGGACAACCTCTATCCACAAGATCTAAGCAAGGCTAAGCATTTTTGTAAATCATAATTTTGATACTTCACAGAAGTATCTATAAAGGTATGGATATCAAGGAAAGCAATGCATCAAAGGGTTTCAAGTAACTCCTATGAACTTAATGCACATTTCACTAGACTTAAGTGTGCGAAAAGTATTTAAAAACACAAGGAAAGGGGTTGCATGCACCGGGGCTTGCCTTCGTTCACAAGTGAATCAGGCTCAGATCCGCAGATATCAAAGTAGAAACTATTCCCGGCCTGAGACTCCGAAGGTGGTGGTGTCTCCTCTTCAGTTACTTCGATTTCTTCTTCACGTTCTAACCATAACCATACATAGGTATAAGAATGGATGCCATGGGATGCTCATGAGGATGCAAAGATAATATAAACTTATTATCTATATCTTGAATACAACTTTCCTTCACGGGATTCCGGGAACTTAGGGTTTCCGGAGTCGGTAAAGGAGTTCATAGGGCAGGGCGGGTGTTTTGGGGTTTGGTGATCAAACAAGGTCCAAAACAATTCAAACTCTACCCAAGGCTCCTAAATATTGTTTTAAATTCCCACAAAAAGTTTGGGAATTATTGGACTTACCAATTATTTTCTAAAAATCCATAACTAATACTTTTAACTACTTTAAATACCCTAAAATTTCTTATTTCCACTAAAAATCACAAAACTATTTTTATTAAATTCTAGGGAAAATAACAAGCCTAGGAAAATTAGTTTCACAATTTTAGCATTTTTTTACATTTTTCTATAATTGTTTTGGCTCTGGAGATAAAAGAAAAAGAAAAACAATTGAATAGCACTGGGCCGAATCCAGCCCAGGCGGCCCAGCTAAGGCAGAAAGGCGCCCGCGCGCGCGCCCGCGCTGGCAGACTTGCGCAGAGGCCCTTGGGGTTTTAACTAACTGCGAACGAGCCTTTTTACTATTTAACCCAGTCACTGACGTTTGCATAAAAGTCCTTCCTCTTCTATCTATTCTGAGTTTAAAGTCCCCGACGCCGTTCACGCGCGGCCGTGCTCCGGCGAGCACCTGTACCGGCCGAACGGGGCAACGACTGAGTTCTCCGAGCGACAGACATGAAATCGGGGCTAGCCTGACCATTTCCCCTAACTTAATTGCGCTATTGATCAACTATGGAGCTCTGGCCACGGTGGCCGTGAGTATGGCGACTATACGGTCGTGTTCCCGATGACCAGAGGACTCTAAGTTCAATTCAGTGGCTCGGCAAGCATCGTAGACGCATAAGAAGGCTTAAACAAGGGAGCAGAGGGGAGGAGCTAACCGGAGTTGAGCTGACGACGGTGAGGCTCGTTTCACGGTGGTGGAAATCGGATTTGGGGGAAACTCCGAATTCGCGGATCTCAGCGAACGATCGGGGCTAATTCAAGGTGGTTGGTTAGCTTAGGACTTTATGGAACTAGTGGGGGGCTCAATTTATAGGGAGCGACAGCGGCGGCGATCAATTCGAGCAAGTTGTGTTGGCAGCCGGAGGGGAGGAAGAAGGCGCTGGCCGTGCGAGTACGTGTCCACAGTCATGGCGAGCTCGCCGGCAATGATTTGACGGCAGTAAGAAGCCACGGCGACGCGATGGGAAGTTAAAGCCACGCGGCGCAAGGCTAGGAGGCGGCGGTAACAGGCGTTCTTATCGATCTCCGCCGCGGTGACGCATGTACGGCGGCCGGACTTGTTTATGGCCGAAGTTATCCACGGTGAGGATATTTACGTGACCCAGAGTGTTATCCAGCCAAGCCGAGCTCAGATCACGGCAACTGCAGCACGAATCGCAGCGGAGGGAGCCGTCGGCGGTGAGGACAGCCGCGCTGGTGGTCTGATCCGGTGGGCACTGTACCATCAGGAATACCTATTTAGAGAACCTGACAGCCAGAGTTGAGGGTCGATTTTCTCCAATTTTTGTATGGTGACTAAACCAAACGTCTGTAACAAAGTTGTTGTCTATTATACCATCTTCATCTTTGGTACAGCAGCCATGGGCAAATTCTTACTAGATTAGTCATAAACTGTTTCCAAAGATGATCCAATGTCACTGCCAGTCTGAAAATTCAGACCATAACAGCCTGACAATCCATCTTTGATTGGGTTTTTCTCCAAATTTCTCAGAGGATCATGGCTTGAATCCTTAAACAAAGTTGTTCTCCTATGATTGGTTTACAAATTTGGTGTGGTGACCTAGGGCAAAAACCCTATAATTTGAAAGATGCAAAGCTCCAAAGTTGAGCCAATTCTCTGATTTTCAGACTTAGAATAGAACTCAAATGAGGTCCATTTTGCATTTAAGTCCAAAACTTAGGGTTTGGCTTTCAAGTCCACATATTTGTGAACCAAATGACTTTATATGTTTAAACATAGTAGTTTTTACACTTTAGTCCAAAGGTTCATCACTTTTGCACATAAGCCCCTAGGGTTTAGTTCCAGGGTTCCAATTAGGGTTTCTGGTATCCCAGGGGTATAAAAGTGATTCAAGTTTATTCTTGGGGTCATTTTATGACTTTTACCCTAAAGCTTTTAGGTTTTCTCAACTTGGGTTAAGTTTTACCCCTTTAACCACTATTTAGGGTTAAGTCCTTTAACCAGGGTTTATTTGCAAAAACATTAAAACAATACAACTTGTTTGAAATTTTTGCCTAGTAAATGCACTCTAGGTGTGTCAAACATATGCAATGCCAATGCTATGATGTCATGCTCAAGTTTTAGTTATAGTAACACCAGAGGTGTTACAACCCCGAGTTAAGTAAGCGCGAGCATGTGGCACCGTCTTAAGTCGTTGCCGACTTAAGTCGATTGCTCCGTTATCAGGGCATAGTGGTCACCCCGAGTTAAGTAAGCGCGAGCATGTTGCATCGTCTTAAGTCGTTGCCGACTTAAGCCGATTGCTCCGTTGACAGGGCATAGTGGTCACCCCGAGTTAAGTAAGAATGCAGGTCGACCATGAACAATATGAGTATTCTTGAGGTCTCTTTATTGATGATATATTTCCAGTTTACAGAGTACATTGTCGTCCCGATAGCTTTTGAAATACAGCTAGGGGTAAAACTTCCTGAGGTGTTCTATGTTCCATGAGTTCCCAATTTTCGTGCCGTCCATTTGAGTGAGACGATATGATCCCGGCCGAGTGACCTCTGCTACTATGAATGGTCCTTCCCATAGAGGTGACAACTTGTGCCGTCCCTCCCCCGTTAGAATTCGGTGGAGGACGAGGTCTCCCACTATGAAGGATCGACATCGCATGGTCTTATCGTGATAACGCCTCAAAGTTTGCTGGTACCGTGCTGATTGAATTACCGTGTTCAGCCGTTCTTCTTCGAGTACATCAACATCCTCCAGCCTGGTAGCCTCGGTTTCTGCTATGCTTTCAAAGACCAACCTTGGCGCCCCAAACTTGAGGTCAGCAGGTAGTACTGCCTCTGACCCGTAGACCATGAAGAAAGGAGTATTTCCATGCAGAGCTCGACTAGGTTGAGTTCTTAGGCTCCAAACGACGTAGGGCAACTCCCTTATCCACTTTCCTGCGAACTTCTCATTTTTATCGAAGACTTTTTTCTGAGTGCCTCCAATATCATCCCGTTAGCTCTTTCAACCTGCCCGTTGGCTCTTGGGTGTGCCACCGAAGCATATTTGATCTGAATGCTCTTTTGTTCGCAGAAATCGAAGAACTCTGAACTTGTGAAGTTGGATCCTAGGTCGGTTATGATACTATTTGGTATCCCGAATCTGAATATTATGTCTTGTATGAATTCCACGGCCTTAGCTGAAGTTAAAGAAGCAATGGGTTTGAACTCTATCCATTTTGTGAATTTGTCGATTGCTACCAGTATATGAGTGTATCCTCCTTGAGCTTTCTTGAAAGGCCCAATCATATCCAGTCCCCAGCATGCGAACGACCAAGTTACTGGTATGGTCTGCAGTTGCTGCGCTGGTAGATGTTGTTGCTTTGACAAGTACTGGCAGGCTTCACACCTCTGAACTAACTCGGCTGCATCACTTTTTGCTGTTGGCCAATAGAATCCCGACCTGAAGACCTTCCCAACTAGTGTCTTGGATGCTGCATGTATTCCACATTGCCCAGCATGGACCTCGTCCAGAAGTTGCTTCCCCGTAGATGAGAGAATGCATTTCATGAGGATGCCCGATGCACCCCTTCTGTATAGTGTCTCCCCAATGAGTGTGTAGTGAGCTGACTGTCTAGCGATGCGCTCGGCTGCATTTTTGTCATCTAGTTCCTCTTCATTCTTTATATATCTGATGATCGGCCTCCTCCAGTCATCAGAATCTGAATCTGGTTGGTTCACGGTATTACATTCTTCTGCCTGATCCAGTGAGATGCTCGGATGTGGTATTTCTTGTACGAAGACTCCAGGTGGGACCTGAGTTCGACTGGATCCTAGCTTGGACAGTACATCAGCTGCCGTGTTTCGATCTCTCTCTACATGATGGAATTCTAGACCTTCAAATTTATCTTCTAGTTTCCGGACGGCGGTGCAGTATTTTCCCATTGAATCGCTCGAACAGTCCCATTCTTTGTTTATCTGGCTTATGAGAATCTCCGAATACCATCAGTCTCTTGATGCCCAGTGATATAGCAATGTTCAGTCCATGAATCAGAGCTTCATATTGGGCTGCATTGTTAGAGGCTGGAAATAACAACTGGAGGGCAAATCTGAAGTGCTCGCCTCCAGGTGCGGTAAAGAGGATCCCCGCGCCTGCTCCCTGCAGCTTTAACGAGCCATCAAAATACATTCGCCATACTTCTGCAGTTTCTGGGTTATCTGGTACTTGTTGTTTAGTCCATTCTGATACGAAATCAACCAATGCTTGAGTTTTGATGGCAGTGCGAGGTCGAAATTCAATGTCATGAGATCCCAGCTCACAGGCCCACTTGGCTATTCTGCCAATGGCTTCCTTGTTATGAAGAATATCCCCTATCGGAAAACCAGTGACTACTATGACTTTGTGGTCGTCAAAGTAGTGACGTAGTTTGCGTGCAGTTAGAAGTACTGCATATAATAGCTTCTGAACTTGAGGATATTTTTTCTTCGAGGGACCCAGAACTTCATTGATGAAATAAACAGGATGTTGCACTGGGTAGGCATGTCCTTCTGCTCGCTCAACTACCAACGCGGTGCTTACCACGTGAGTCGTGCAAGAGATATATAGCAGCAAATCTTCAGCTGGTTGAGTCGACGTGGCCCGTCGTGGCGGTTTCAACACTGGTGGTGTTGTCAAGAACTTTTTTAATGCGTCTAGGGCTTCCTGTGCTTCTGAAGTCCACTGAAACTTGTCCACCTTCTTGAGTAACTTATAAAATGGTAAGCCTTTTTCTCCTAGTCTGGATATGAATCTGCTCAGGGCTGCCATACACCTGGTAAGTCTTTGAACCTTCTTTTGTGATCGCAGTGCCTCCATCTTCATGATGGCTTCGATCTTCTCCGGATTAGCTTCAATTCCCCGGTGGCTGACAATAAACCCGAGTAACTTTCCTGCTGGTACCCCGAAGACACATTTTTCAGGATTAAGCTTCCATCGATATCGCCGTAGACTGTTGAAAACCAGCTGTAGATCTTCAATGAACTTTTCTGAATTTTCTGTTTTGATTACCACATCATCCACATAATCTTCCACACGCTTGCCCCAGTGATCGGCTAAGCATGTTTGAATGGCTCTCTGACAAGTCGCTCCAGCGTTTTTGAGGCCGAACGACATGGAGGTATAGCAGAAAGCACCGAATGGAGTGATGAACGCTGTTTTTTCCTCGTCTTCTTTTGCCAAGCTAATCTGATGATACCCGGAGTAGCAATCCAAGAAAGACAGCACAGAACATCCAGCGGTGGAATCTACCACCTGATCTATCCTAGGGAGCCCGAAGGGATCCTTTGGACAATGTTTGTTGAGATCCGTATAGTCGACGCACATGCGCCAATCCACTTTATTCTTTTTGAGTACAAGAACATGGTTGGCTAACCACTCGGGATGTAACACTTCTCTAATAAATCTAGCCGCGACCAAGTGAGTCAGCTCAGCACGAATGGCCTCTCTCTTGTCGGGCGTGAACCGACGTAATTTTTGCCGAATCGGCCTCGCCTGGGGATAGACCTTCAATTTGTGCTCGTCCAGTTCTCTCGGGACTCCCAGCATATCCGCAGGTTGCAATGCGAATACATCTCGGTTATCTTGCAGGAACTGGACGAGCGCGCCTTCCTATTTGTCATCCAGGCTGGAGCTGATGATGGCAGTCTTGCGTTCGTCAGCGAACCCGAGGTTGATCCTTTTGGTTTCTTCAGTCGGCCGCATAGAGGTCGCGGCTTGTGCTTCATTTGTGGGTACCGTGAGGTCTTCCTCAGGCTTAGAGTTTGCCAGTACAGAAGAAGTCGCCGATGGTTTGGTGGTGAGGGCTGCCTGGATGGCCACTCGGAAACATTCTGTGGCGCCTTGGAAGTCAGCGCGCACAGTTATGATTCCTTGCGGCCCTGGCATCTTCAATATCATGTATGTGTAATGCGGAATGGCCATGAATTTTGCCAATCCCGGCCTCCCGATGATGGCGTTGTACCCGCAGTCGAAGTTCGCCACTTCGAACCTTAGGAACTCGGTTCTGTAGTTCTCCGGAGTTCCGAAGGTGACTGGCATGTAGATGTGGCCCAGCGGGTATTCTCCTTCAGTCGGCACGATGCCGAAGAAAGGAGTATCCAACTCGTGGAGCTCTTTGAGGTGAACTCCCAAGCCTTGGAGTGTCTGGGGGAAGGTGACATTGATGCTGCTCCCCCCGTCCACTAATACCTTCTTCACCCTGCTCTCTCGGATCGCCGGATCGACGAGGAGCGGGTATTTGCCTGGGTGGTCGAAGTTGAGCCATTGATCTGCCCGAGTGAAGGTGATCGGGTGCTCCGACCATCGGTACGGAGCGGGAGGACCGGTGGTCGCCACCAGTATTTGGCGATCGTTGAGCTTTTGCTGTCTTCTGTTCTCCTGCGATCCGTGTCCGCCGAAGATGACGTTGACCTCTCTGTCGACGCGCGGGAAGGCTCCACCTCCTCCCTCCTCCTGTTGCTGGGGTTGTCACGGTTCTCCTGGTCCTCCCCGCGGCGGAGGAGGAGGTAGAGGTTGGAAGGGCCGGCCGTGTCCGACGGAGTGCTTGAAGTCTCTGCAGTTCCGAAGGGTGTGGCGCATGTCCTTGTGGTACGGGCACTGGGCGTCGAGGATGTCGTCTAGCGTGCGTTCGCCCCCACGAGGTCCTCCCCGGGCGCGAGAGGCGGGTGGTCCGGCGGCGTGAACTTCTTCGCGGGGCCTCTTCTCCCAGCGTTTGTCGGGTTGCTGGTTCGTATCGCGTCGTGGTGCTGCGAGCGCAGGCTTTGCTCCTTCGATGAGGTCCTGAGCTCGCTCGTCGGCGGTGATGTAGAGGTCGGCTTCCCGGAACAGTTGCTCGGAGGTAGTCGACGCCTTCTGTAATATGGCTCGGACGAAGGCCGAGTCGTTGTATCCTCTGTAGAAGTCCTTGATCACGGCCGCCTCCGTGACCTCGGGGATACGATTTCTCATGGTCTGGAACCTTTTGAGGTACGACCGGAGAGTTTCGTCCCTCCGGCGCTTGATGGATTTGAGGTCCCATGGTTGCGCTGGTTTGTCGGAGAGGGACTGAAAGTTGGCGGTGAAGCGTCGACTGAAGTCGCTCCAGTCGTCGATGCAGTGTCGGGATAGATGTCGCAGCCATTGCAGCGCGTCTTGCCCGAGGACAATGGGTAAGTACGCGGTCATCACGTCCTCGAATGCCCCAGCAGCTCGAGCAACGGTGGTGTAGACGGCCAGCCAGCCTCCTGGATCCTGCTTAGGTTCATATTTGTCGACATTGGATACCTTGAAGTTAGGGGGCCATTGAATGGCCCTAAGGCGTGGAGTAAGTGCAGACACTCCACACGTGTCTTCCTGTCATCGGGGATGATGTCTGTCCCGGTGAGGGGAGTGGTTGTCGTGGTGCCTCGACCGTCCCCGGGTGGTACCGCCAGTCGAGGCCGTTGCCGACTCAGTTCTGGTGGCCTGACTCGGGGCTGGGATGCCATGGTCCCTGTCGTACTCTTCCCGGCGGCAGATCTCATTCTCATGTCGCCGTTCACGCGAGGCATTGATGGAGCTCCGCGCGTCCCGTCGACTGTTGATGGCGTGTCGTAGGTCGTTCGGCGGGTGAGCGAGAGGTAGAAGATGGTTGGCTGCTTGAGTGAACAGTCGTCGATAGCCTTCGGCGTCGGGAGTCCGAGGGAGCCCATCAGCTATCCGAACCAGTACCCCTCCGACTTCACTCGGCGTGTTCATGGCTCGGGCAAAGTCGGGGTTCAGGTTGCGCCCGAAGAGTGGATTTTCCCGACGTTGCCTTGCTTCCTGCTCGGCTTGTTCCTGAGCTCGTCGGCGATCACGCCGTCGGGAATTTCTTTGTTCCCTGAAGACACGTTCCTCCGGAGTCTCTCCTATCTCTGAGACCTCGTCTCGAGATACGGGCTGCTCCGGGTCCCACTCTCCGGCCTCGTGATGTCGCCGGATATTTCGGCGTCGCTTCCTCCGTCGGCAGGATTCCCGCTGAGGAGGTTCCTCTCCGGGTGCAGTCGGCTCGTCGTCGGAGACGGGGAGCGACTCCACTCTCCCGATGAAGAGGACGTCGGGGTAGAATGGTGCGGCTGTCGTGGCGATCTTCTTTCCGTTCTCCTTTGAGGGCGGAGGCGTAGAAAGAACAACTTGCTTCCCCCCGGTTTTATTTGTTTCTTTCTTCCTTGCGATTTGTGTCCATTCTTTCGTCGGAGAGGTAGACAGCGGAGTTCTTCGGGTCAGCGGGCCCTTGGCCCCTGGTTTGTTGAAGGCGATCTTTTTTCGGAGCGCTGGAGGTTGCGCTTTTCCCTGCCTTACTCCGATATTTTCGGAGGTTGCTGGAGGAGACTTCTTCCTTGGCAGATCTGTGATGCGATGTAGAGTTCCTACCTCATCTGCTATGGATGAGATAGTTCCGAAGCAGAAC
This sequence comes from Zea mays, assembly GCF_902167145.1. NCBI lineage: Eukaryota > Viridiplantae > Streptophyta > Magnoliopsida > Poales > Poaceae > Zea > Zea mays. Next base: position 144,084,623 of record NC_050098.1, read on the forward strand.
ACGGATCCAGGGCGGAGGGTGATCTTGCGCTGGAAGGTGACGACCATTGAGCTAGCTTAGATCGACGACAGACCTCCTACCTGGCGCGCCAGCTATCGGTGTTTTGGGTCCGACCGCACACCCGGGGTTGCCCTCAAGGTGTTTTTAGGAGTAGGACGATGTTGCCAACTGTAGCTCAATGGTTCGTGCAGGTCGCACGAGAAACTGTGAACAATGATGTACTGGTTCGAGCCGCTTTGAGATGCGTAACACCCTACATCCTGGCGGGAATGCTTTATGTGGTGGATTACAAGGGAAATCTCTAGTGTAAGGAACATAGAGAGTCGAGGTGGATGGCTGAGCAGTGAGATCAATCGTTCTGAAGGGGTCCCCCTAGGCCTTATATATTCGACCGTGGGGCAATACATGCAGATATGATAACAATGTGCACCTAAGAAATAGTGAACCGATTGAGTCTATCTTCCTATAGTTCTGCCAACTCATCCTCGCTCGATTCCGTTGTAAGGGGTTCCAACGCGGGAAGGTCAGGTCTCTGTCGTGGTTACCCGCTCGAAGTCGTTGGGCCGTCTGGGCTCGTATCGATCCAACCTTGTGTCAATCTGCTTCATTGGTCATTCCTCCCCAGGCCCACGAAGGGATGACCTTACGACTTATTGAGCCCTTGGGCCTTTCGTGAGGTCTTTTATCCTTCCAGTGGTCCCGGGGGATATCTGTCCCCCATAGCGCATTGCTAAGAATTAAGCCCTACAAGAGGAAGACATAATTAACTATAGTAAATAAAATATTTTGTTTTCAAAATACAAAATTAGCTTTTATACCTTTATGCTATTATACGCCAAACTGTCAGCGAGCTCATCCTTTGATAATATTGAAAGGCCATCTTCTAGCTTCGGGAATCTGATGCTTCTGCCTATCTCCCGGCAAACAGATATCTCTTTATTATCCGGGAGACAGTACAAAAAATCTTCTTCCCCACTGCCATTAAACACTAATGCCCCCTTCGGGTATTTCAATTTTTGGGCATAATGTTGTGCTTCTCGTCTTTCTTCTTGAGAAAGTCCCTTTCCCGAAGCATGGCGAATGATGTAATCAATGCTCTCTTTTAAAGCTTCGAGAGCAGGAGTTGCAACCTTTTTAGACGAAATTTGCTCTGTGGCCTTTTCTTCTGTTGCCTTTTCTTCAATTTCGGCAGGCATTATCTCAGCGGGCTCTGAAGGCCCGGCTTTGGTTTCAGTTTGAATTATTGTAGCTTCGACTTCTGCCTGTTTCGTTTCAGCTTCGGGTTGCGCCTTAGAAGCTTCGACAATTTTTCTGGCAGGAGCAGGATTCAAGGTTTTTGCTGTTTCTAATACAACATCTAGCACATTTACCATCTTCCTTCTCTTAGGAGTTGTGGCAGAACTCTTTTGTGCCTTCAACGCTGTTGCTTCTGTTGAAGGACTTAAAATCCCTGGCATCTTTGTTACTTCTTCAGTTTTTGACCTTTCAGCCTTATCTTTGTCAACCTTCATTTCAACTAGCTCAACCGAAGGTGCCTTTGACATTATAGCCGACTCTTCAGTCCTCTGCATGGGAGGAACAATCTCTCTTGATTCAGCAGCTAAAGAGGCCTCCCCGCCAAACTCAGGCACCACAGCCGGTTCAATGTAACGCGACCGGTGGGTAAGTACCTTCATCTTTTTGCCCGCAGCCTTCGGCACAGGCTCAGCTGGGGCGGCCAAAGCAGCAGCTTTTCTCTTCTTCCCCTGCCCCTGCAGCGGGTAGTGGTAGTCGGGGTAGACGAAGCCGATGGCGTCAAAAACTCTGTTCATTCTCTTTTTTCCCCGACCTTCGAAGGCTGTAGATAGCGCATTATCTTCTACCTTGGAATAAGCTCCAAGCAGCTCATCACTTGTAACTTCGATGCATTTTAGCCAGTCATCATTTGGTTCATCGAACTTATCCCCATACCTGAATGTATACTTCAGCCGGACCAGATCACCTTCACTAGACTTGGTGACTGTTGGGGGCCTTCGGCTTCCGAAGGTCCTCATAAACATGATTTGACAATGTTTTCCAAGTGAAATATGTGAGCAGGCATCTTCAGAATTGGATCATGAGTATACAAGAGCACAGTTAGGACGAAGCCTAAACGAGACGAAAGATGATTATGACGAAGGTCTAGACGATCACGAAGCTGTGCGCAGAAAAGCTTCGGCATGATAGCAGAAAAGGGGAACCGACTTAAAGATGAAAAGGCAAATTAGACCTCGAAGAATTACTATAGAGTTATTAGCAAATGTAAAGGGCATGGATGTAATTGTACATGGGCTGTGTCCCTTGCCTATAAATAGATGAACAGTACTCCCGTACTGTTCACGCTGACTTGGCATTCGCTTTTTGCATCACGCCTGTACCCTTACTTTCCGTCAAACCGAAGGTACATTTATAATTTGTTATTCTGGATATGGTAATGCAAATAATAATAAGTTGATGATAATGTTTATATTATTTTTTCGTATTTCATATATGAATTCTTCCTTATCATTTATTGAGCTTACGAAGGTTTTTCCTTTACAACCTTCGTCCGGAATTCATTATATCCGAAGGGACATAATGTCTTGAAGGATGAAGGACTTTAATATTTAACATTTTTTGTGTTGCCTTGTTCTTAACTCTTAGCATTTGAGAACAAGTCCCCAACATTGGCGCCCACCTCCGGTGAACTCACTTCCACTTTTTGAGTTTTGAACACCTTCGGCAAGCATAGACCTTCGTCATGCTGCCAAAGAAAGCTTCAGCAACAGGGGCTGCAGCTCTGCAACCGCTGGACCCCAACCAGGAGACCCTCTCTCTTCGGGAGGCCCAAAGCCAGAAGAGGAAGGCCACCAGTCCAACGCCTCAGGAGGACGAATTAGATCAAGAAATCAGAGATATGGAAATGCTCCATCAACAGGTGCAAAGGAAGAAGGAAAAGATGGCTAGGCTAGCTGACCTGCAAAGGCAGATAGACAAAGCCTCTGAAGAAGTTCGCCATCTTACTCAAGATGAGCAGAACCGAAGGCCTCCGCACGGAGAGCTTCATCAGGAGGGCTTCTTCAACGAAGATGACTGGTATGAGAATTTCCGTCATGGAAATTTTGCTTTTGATGATGCTTCTCCTCTGTCAGCTGAACTGCAGGCTACACCCTGGCCTCCGTCCTACAAGCCACCTCAACTACCCATGTACGACGGCCACTCAGATCCAAAGCAGTTTCTGATGAGTTACGAAGCAACAATATCTTCATATGGTGGCAATACTGCAGTCATGGCGAAATCTTTTGTCATGGCAGTCAGGAGTGTTGCACAAACCTAGTACTCCTCCCTTCGGCCAGGAACAATCACATCATGGCAGAAGCTGAAGGATATACTGATCACCAGTTTTCAAGGATTTCAAACGAAGCCGGTCACTGCTCAAGCCTTATTCCAGTGCACCCAGGATCATGAGGAATATCTTCAGGCGTATGTCCGAAGATTCTTACGCCTGAGGGCACAAGCGCCAACTGTGCCCAATGAAATTGTCATTGAGGCCATGATCAAGGGGCTTCGGCCGGGACCTTCAGCCCAGTACTTTGCCAGGAAACCCCCTCAGACTCTGGAGAAGTTGCTTCAGAAGATGGATGAATACATCCGCGCCGACAATGACTTTCGACAGAGAAGGGAGGAAGCTTACAGATTCTCCGAAATAGCCAGGGGCTTCGGAGGGAGGTTTCATCCTAGATATGTCAGATCGATTGATTCCACCCAGAATGATGACAGGGGAAGCCAGCAGCAGAGGCCGCAATATTCCTCCCAGGCTTCCCAGACTTCGGGGCAGCAGCAGAGTTATCCTCGGCCTCCAGCTCCAAGGGGCAGAGGTGCCAGGGGCTTCGGAGGAAGATTTGGTGATCAGCCAAGGAAAATCTATTGCTTATTCTATGGTGAAGACAAGGGCCACACCACCAGGATGTGCCATGTCACCATCCAGAAACAAAAAGAAATAGCAGAAGCTGCAGCCCAACAGACTCAGCCGAAGCAAGTCATGCATATTGCTTCGTACCACTCGCCCTATATCCCATAGTATGTGGGTAACCACCCTGCAGCTTCTGTTGCTTCGGCAAGTCAATCTCAGGCATCTTGGCAACAACTTCCACCTCCACCACCAATGCAACGAGGCCAGCAGCCAGAAGGGAGTCAGCATACTCAACACCAACGAGACTTCAGAGAAGAGTCTGAAGCTCGCACAGTCAATAGTACTGTGCCAGAATCGAAGCACATTTATTGACAAATATCCTACCTCCACAACAGTTTTTGCATTCAATATCATTTTCTTTTTAATAAGGAACAATTATTGAAAGTTTAAATGTTTTCGTTGTCGTTTTCAATTTCTTGTAATAGTTTCGACTTTGCTATAGTATAAAGTATACCTTCTCCACAGAATAACGGAGTCCAAAAATGTTGCCGAAGCATAAGAACCTATGGTTACGGGGTGAATCTTCGAAATAACAAAAAGTCGTTCCTAAGGGAGCGCAGCGTAAGTTTTCTGCTCAAAAGTCGTTCCGAAGGGAATGCAGAGCTTACAGCGAAAAATAAACGCTGATTCCGCTGAAAGTAAAAGGCGAAGAAGCTCCTAAGGGAGGCTTATAGCGAAAAATAAACGCTGATTCCGCTGAAAGTAAAAGGCGAAGAAGCTCCTAAGGGAGGCTTACAGCAAAAAATAAACGCTGATTCCGCTGAAGTAAAAGGCGAAGAAGCTCCTAAGGGAGGCTTGTAGTGAAAAAATGTCGATCTTCGGCAAATATCATTTTGCATAACATCACATCATTACATCATTTGCATAGCATAACATCATACATCATATTGCATCAACAACGCAAGAAGGGGTCTCAGTATTGATATTCGAAGATTGTTTCGAAGAAATAGTGACAGGGCACAAAAAATAGCTATTGAGGAATTATACCTTCATCAAACTCTGAAATGAAAAGATCTATTGATTATTGATTTTATGAGGATTGGTTACTGATTTTATGAGAACACGGATATTATTTACGAAGCATGAAAAGAAGGGAAGGTGTTTTTTCGCCGAAGGCTCAAAAACGGTATGTATATGAAGTTTCATGCATCGTAAAGAATAGAACCATAAATAGCTAATATATTACATTCAAAGTTACAAAATATTACACATGATCCTCAACAAGCATTACATTCTATGTTTTTACAACAGCATTTAATCTTCCCTTAGAACTACTTCTGCAGCTTCGTTTAGTAGCTGATCAACAACTTTATCCATGATGGCTTCGGCCATTTTCCTAATTTCGTCGTCCCCCTTCGCGTGGGGGTCCACAGATGGCTTGGCAGGTTCTGAGGGAGGAGAAGATACAGCTATATTACTATTACAAACCGTAAACAAGTTCGAAATCAAAAAAATTACAACAAAGAGCCAAAAACCACTAGTCAATACCTATTTGCCCTTCGAGCTCCGCACTTTTCTCAGCGGCCTCTGCTACTTTTCTAGCGTCATGAATGCCTTTTTCGCTTTTTCGTATAATTTCTTGGGCCATTTCCCGGCCACCATTGTCCCAGATGTCGGTGAAAAATTTTCCACCGACCAGGCTCGCATCGGCCGAGGGGTCTTTTATATCTTCAGAGGATAAGGCGGCTTCGGATTGTGCCAAGAATTTCACATGGTCACAGCCTTTCCTCTCCAAAATGGTAGCAATCCCCCTGGCACTCGAAAAGGCACATATGTCTCCACGACTATTCAAAATTTCTTCAAAGGCTTCAGCTTCGTGGCTGATCCATTCAATTGGGCCTTCGGGGTCACCCCTTATGAATTTCTCTTCACTTGAGATAGCGCCAACGCTGGCGAAGCTGGTTCTTACTTTCTTAACACATTCTATAGATTTTTCATAGCATCTTTTCTTAGATGCACGAAGCTCTTCAACGTTTTTTCCAAATGATTTGCCCATTGTTCACTGATTTCTCGTTTTGTTTCTTCAAGTGTGCGTTCCTCTTTAGCTCTGGCTAGTTGTTTTCGAAGATCTTCAATTTCACGCTTCTGAGCCTCAGCTTGAGCTTTAAAAGTAGCTTCGTCTTCTTTTATTCTATTTATCAATGAATGTAATATTTTATCTTTTTCGAGACCTTCGTTCCTTAGTTCAATTACTTCGGAACGAAGGTTGCTCAGGGCCATAACACACCCTTCGTCTTCAGCATCTTTTTGAGCCCTGAGGGCGTTGCTAAGTATAAGGCCCTACAAAAAATCGTGTGTGTGTCAATAAGTTTAAGCAAATGAAAAATTTTGATTTCAAGAAATAATACAAAGACCTCATTTTCGCACCTTTAAGCTATTGTACGCCAAGCTGTCGGCTAGCTCGTCTTTTGATAACACCGAGAGCCTGTTTTCTAATGTTGGGAATCTGAAGCTCTTGCTCATCTCCCGACAGACAGAAATCTCCTTGCTGTCAGGGAGACAATACAAGAAGTCTTCTTCTCCGCTGTCGTTGAATATCAATGACCCCTTTGGATATTTCAGTTTTTGGGCATAAAACTGAGCCTCTTGCTTTTCTTTTTCAGTCAACTTTTTCCCCGAAGCATGTCGTAAAATATAATCGAAAGTTTCGGAAAATGCTTCGGGGGCGGCAGTGCCAGTTTCGTCAGCCAAAATTTGTTCTGTTGTTTCTGTTTCTTCGTCTTCTAAGGATTTCACCTTGGTGGGCTCTGAAGGCCCAACTTCAGTCTCAGCTTGGTGCTTTGAAGCTTCGGCACCAAAGGTTTCAATTTGCACTTCGGAAGTTTCAACAATTTTCTTCGGAGTAGTGCTTGAAGATTTTATTGTCTCCAAAACATCTAGTACATTAACTATCCTTTTTCTTTTGGGGGTCATTGCTGGACCCTTTTGCCTTTGTGGTGCTTCAACTTTTGCTGAAGGACTTAAAATTTCATATGTCCTTGTTTCTGTAGCCTTCGGTTCTTCTATTTTCTCTATTTCTGGCATTATGACTGATTCTTCAACATTCGGAAGGGGAATTGGCTCCTTGGCTTCGGTAGCCGAAGAGGCCTCACCGACATACTCAGGCACTGTGGCCGGTTCAATATAGCGTGGCCGGTGTGTGAGAACCTTCATCTTTTTCCTCTTCGGCGCCGGCTCGCTAGGAGCGGCTGAAGCAATTTCCTTCGCAGAAGATGTATTCTTTCTTTTTTGACCCCGTGTTGGATAACGGTAGTCGGGGTAAACAAACCCAATTGCATCAAATACTCGGTTGAGTCTTTTCTTCTTTCGGCCTCCGAAGGCTGCTGATAGTGCAGTGTCTTCGGCCTTCGAGTATGATCCAAGCAGTTCATCACTTATGGCCTCAATACTTTTCAGCCAGTCATCATCTGGCTCGACGAACTTATCTCCGTATTTGAATGTGTATTTTAGCCTAACTAGTCCACCTTCGTCAGGTTCCCTGACGGTTTCCTTCGGCATTTCCCACTTTTCTGCAAGTGGCCATACTCTGAAGGCGATGTGTTCTTGGATCAAATCCCTTGTCCCAATAAAAGAATAAACCACGCCGAAGGCTCTCTGGCATTCTCCGGCTGCTTCATCCATTTCCACCTTCGGCCTCCGGAGGCCGAAGCGTTGCCAGATAGGGCGCATAATAATATCTTTAATATCTTCCCGTGTTTTCAAATCATTCTTCACATAAAACCATTCCGTCATCCAGTCGTCGGGCCATCTCTTTCGAAAGGTTGGCACAGGACAGCTTGACCCAGATCGGGCACCGAAGCTGTAGCAGCCAAAATTGTTGTGATACCGCTCTTTACCCCAGGGTTTTGTTTCATACAATAGCTCATGTATGTTGCAGAAACTTTTTGCATTTGGTTATAAACCTTGGCTCCTCACGGCCCAGACGAAGATGCCCATCCTTATGATTGCTTCGGGAGTAATTTGATGAAGGCAGATTTCAAATATGTTCAGTACTTCCACGACAAAACTGCTCAAAGGAAACCGCAGTCCAGCCTTTAAGAAGCTTCGGAATATCACGACTTCATTCTCCTCGGGAGTCGGACAAGTTTTCTCTCCTTCGTCAGCCCTCACAATAGACAAGTCCCGAAAATATCTACCCCTCATATTGACAAGATGGCTTTGTTTAATACTTGATTTCCCAAAAACCGCATGGCTTGGTCGCCAAGGTCGATCTTCGGAATCTTCACCACCACTATCCACATCATAGCTATCACTGTCGCCAGTATCTTCAGATAAACCCTCTAAAATCTCCCTAGTAATCTTCTCTGTATTTGTCTTTGCTATTGATTGAAGAAAGCCAAGATGCATCTCCTCAGAAAGGCTTAGCTTCGATTCAACAACAACTTTCTTATCTTCAGACATCTTCGAAAATGCTGAGAAAGTGCTCTCGAAACCGAAGCTTAAAAATTTAAAAAGCCAAGCAAGTGTTGTTGCGCAAGGGCTAAAAGTCGAGTGAGCAAGAGCAGATGGCAAGAAAGCATGCCAAATAAACTCGTGGTGAGCTCTTATTTATACACCTAGAGCGTTGAAAACTGGAGGGTCCCGCTTATCAATGACTGTTGCTATTCTAGCAAAGGGAAGGTGTTTTTTTGGACCTTCGGCTTAAGGCCTTCGTCCATGTCGCAATATGAATTTATCATTCTAGCAAATTAATATTGCGAGGGGCTAATGTTGGGGGCCTTCGGCTTCCGAAGGTCCTCAAAAACATGATTTGACAATGTTTTCCAAGTGAAATATGTGAGCAGGCATCTTCGGAATCGGATCATGAGTATACAAGAGCACAGTCAGGACGAAGCCTGAACGAGACGAAAGATGATTATGACGAAGGTCTAGACAATCACAAAGCTGTGCGCAGAAAAGCTTCGGCATGATAGCAGAAAATGGGAACCGACTTAAAGATGAAAAGGCAAATTAGACCTCGAAGAATTACTATAGAGTTATTAGCAAATGTAAAGGGCTTGGATGTAATTGTACATGGGCTGTGTCCCTTGCCTATAAATAGATGAACAGTACTCCCGTACTGTTCACGCTGACTTGGCATTCGCTTTTTGCATCACACATGTACCCTTACTTTCCGTCAAACCGAAGGTACATTTATAATTTATTATTCTGGATATGGTAATGCAAATAATAATAAGTTGATGATAATGTTTATATTATTTTTTTGTATTTCATATATGAATTCTTCCTTATCATTTATTGAGCTTACGAAGGTTTTTCCTTTACAACCTTCGTCCGGAATTCATTATATCCGAAGGGACATAATGTCTTGAAGGACGAAGGACTTTAATATTTAACATTTTTTGTGTTGCCTTGTTCTTAACTCTTAGCATTTGAGAACAAGTCCCCAACATCTCCTTTGGCATTTCCCAGCTCTCTACAAGCGGCCATACTCTGAATGCTATATGCTCCTGAATTAAATCTCTAGTACCAATGAAGGAGCAGACAGTACCAAACGCCTTCTGACACGCTTCGGCGGCGTCATCAATTTCAACCTTCGGTTTTAGGAGACCGAAGAGGGACCATATGGGGCGCATGATAACCTCCTTGATGTCCTCCCTCGCTGTCAAGTCGTTCTTCACATAAAACCATTCTTCCATCCAAGTTTCGGGCCATCTCTTCCGAAATGTTGGCACTGGGTGGCTTGCGTTGGGATGGGCGATAAATCCATAACAACCGAAGTTGTTGTAATACTGTTCTTTACCCATGGCCTTCGTCTCATACAGAAGTTCGTGCATGCTGCAGAAGCACTTCACGCTTGGCTCTAGCCCTTGGCTTCTTACTGCTCAGACGAAGACTCCCATCCTCAATATGGCTTCGGGGGTCATCTGATGAAGGAAGATTTGGTAGGTTTTCAGCACTTCAACTACAAACCTGCTCAGTGGGAACCGAAGCCCAGCTTTGAAGAAGCTTCGATAAATCACAACTTCGTTTTCCTCGGGGGAAGGGACGTTGTTGTCTCCACCAGCCCATACAATAGACATATCCCGAAAGTATCTTCCTCTCATGTTCTCAAGATGACTTTGTTTGATGGTCGATTTTCCGAAAATCGAATGACTTGGTCTCCAGGGCCGATCCTCAGAATCTTCGCCCCCACTTTCCGCATCATAGCTGTCGCTGTCACCAGTATCTTCAGACAGGCCCTCCAGTATCTCCTTAGTAATCTTCTCTGTATTTGTTTTTGCCATTGACTCAATAAATCCAGCAATATAGGGATTCACAACCTTCTTCTCCTAAAAAAGCTTTTCCTCTTCAGTTAGCTTTGTCTCAGCAGCAACCTTCTTGTCTTGAGACATTTCTTCTTTAGAAATGACGAAAATGTGTCTTTTTTACCGAAGCTCAGAGAGCTCGAAAAACCAGCAAGTGTTAGTGAGAAAAGAGCTATGAAATTGAGAAAATAAAGCAAATGGCACAAGAAGTGTATCAAATGCAGCTGGTGTGAGTTCTTATTTACACGCTCAACACGCTCCAAATTTGAGGGCCCCGTCCGTCATTGACTATTGCTATTCTAGCAAAGGGAAGGTGTTTTTTCGGACCTTCGGCTTAAGGCCTTCGTCCATGTCGCAGTCTAAATTAGTTATCTCAAACAAATTAATACTGCGAGGGGCTACTGTTGGGGGCCTTCGTCTTCTGAAGGTCCTCAAAAACACGACTTAACAATGTCTTTTAAGTGTGACATATGAACAGGCACCTTCGGACTCGGGTTAAAAGTATGCACAATGTGAAGAGCATGGTCGTGATGAAGGCTGGTGTTGCTCCAAAGCTACGAGCAAAGGAGCTTCGGTTAAATGGCGGAACAAGGAACCGACTTAAAGGGAAAAAGGCTATTTAGTCCTCGTATAGTTATCCATAAGTCAATAGTAAATATGAAGGGCATGAATGTAATTTCTGACAGGCTGCGTCCTGTGCCTATAAATAGATGAACAGTACCCCTGTACTGTTCACACTGACTGGTATTCGCTTTTGCGTCACACTTGTACTTTTACCTTCTGTCAAGTCGAAGGTACATTTGTAATTCAATATTATTTCTGTCTTTCCAGGATAATATAATGAGGATGAATTAATAATGTTATATGATTGTTTATGTTGCTTCTCATATTTCATATGCTTCTTCTTTTATTAACATATATAGCATTGATGAAGGTATGTCCTTCATAACCTTCGTCTAAAGATCATTATATCCTAAGGAAAATAATGTTTCGAAGGACGAAGGACATTAACATTTAACATTTTGTGTTGCCTTGTTCTTAATTCATAGCATTTGAGAACAAGTCCCCAACAGGTTCAAAAAGAAAGGAGCAAAGAAACCAAGGGTGCCCTGGTCTGGCGCACCGGACTGTCCGGTGCACCAGGACCGTACAACTCCAAACTCGCCACCTTCGGGTTTCTCTGGGCGTGCTCCGCTATAATTCACCGGACTGTCCGGTGCGCCACCGGACTGTCCGGTGCACCAGCAGAGCAACGACTCCTTCGCGCAACGGTCGACTGCAAAAGCTGAAGAATCAGATGAATAGTGCAGAAACAGTGTGCGGCAGAGTAGAGCAGCCGTCAGAGGCACACCGGACAGTGAACAATACCTGTTCAGTGCGGCACCGGACTGTCCGGTGCCACTAGAAGACAAAGCTCCAATGGTCGACTGCGCCCGAACCCTAATGGTTGGGTGATGTGGCTAGCGCACCGGACTGTCCGGTGCGCCCATCGATAGCAGCCCAACCCCAACGGTTGTTTGGTGGTTGAGGGCTATAAATACCCCCCAACTACCTCCACTCCAACCATCCAAGCATTCATCACTCTTCATTCAATACAAGAGCAAAGTGCAACACTCCAAGACACAAATCAAAGCCACCGATCCAATCAAAGTCCCCAATTCAATTCTAGTGCTTTAGGACCTATGAGAGGATCGTTCTTGTGTTTCTTTGTTGCTCTTGTTGCTTGGTTGGCTTTCTTCTTTCTCTCATTCTTATTCTCAAAGCCTTGTAAGCGAAGCAAGAGACACCAATCGTGTGGTGGTCCTTGCGGGGTCTAAGTGATCCAAAAAATCAAGGAAGAAAGCTCACTCGGTCTAAGTGACCGTTTAAGAGAGGGAAAGGGTTGAAAGAGACCCGGTCTTTATGACCACCTCAATGGGGACTAGGTTCCTTAGAACCGAACCTCGGTAAAACAAATCACCGTGTCCATCCGCTTTATTTCGTGGTTGATTTGTTTTCCCCTCTCTCCCAGACTTGACATTAGTTCTAACGCTAACCCCGACTTGTAGTGTGTGCTTAAGTTTGTAATTTTCAGATTCCGCCTATCCACCCCCCTCTAGGCAAATTTCAATTGGTATCAGAGCCTGGTACATCATTTAGAGTCTAACCACTCGAAGTGATGTCGGGAGGATCCGCCAAGAGGGAGGTGGAAACCGGCGAGAAGGCCACAAGCCACAGAAAGGCTCCATCAAGGGAGTCTGGCGCCAAAGGAAGGGAGGAATCACCTCCCCGCGTCAAGTCGCATCGGAGTGGCGTCAAGAAGAAAAAGATGAAGAAAGTGGTCTACTACGAGGCCAACTCTTCGTCGCCCTCCACCTCTGGCTCCGACATGGCATCCGTCACTTCTAGGCGCCATGAGCGCAAGAAGTTTAGTAAGATCCCCCTATGCTATCCCCGCATTTCTAAACGCGCTCCTTTACTTTCCGTTCCATCAGGCAAACCACCATATTTTGATGGTGAAGATTATTGTATGTGGAGTGATAAAATGAGGCATCACCTAACCTCACTCCACGCAAGCATATGGGACATTGTTGAGTTTGGAGCGCAGGTACCTACCGTAGGGGACGAGGGCTACGACTCGGACGAGGTTGCCCAAATCCGACACTTTAACTCCCAAGCCACTACTATACTCCTCGCATCTCTATGTCGAGAGGAGTATAATAAGGTGCAAGGGTTAAAGAGTGCCAAAGAAATTTGGGACGTCCTAAAGACCGCGCATGAAGGAGATGAGGTGACCAAGATCACCAAGCGGGAGATGATCGAGGGGGAGCTCGGTCAATTCGTCCTCAACCAAGGAGAGGAGCCACAAGCGATGTACAACTGGCTCAAAACCTTGGTGAATCAAGTGCGCAACCTCAGGAGCACCAAGTGGGATGACCATGAAATGGTCAAGGTTATTCGAAGATCTCTCGTATTTCGTAATCCTACTCAAGTTCAATTATACGTGGTGATCCTAGATACAAGCTAATGTATCCCAAGGAAGTGATAGGAAAGTTTGTGAGCTTTGAGTTGATGATCAAAGGCTCCAAACAAATCATCGACTTGGAGCAAGGCGGCACCTCCACACCCAAGGTGCAACCCGTCACATTCAAAGCGATGGAAAAAAAAAGAAAGAAGAGTCTACATCAAGTAGGCTCCCCATCGACGCTTCTAAGCTCGACAACGAGGAGATGACGCTCATCATCAAGAGCTTTCGCCAAATCCTCAAGCAAAGGAGGGGGAAGGACTACAAACCCCGCTCCAAGAGGGTGTGCTACAAATGTGGTAAGCCCGGTCATTTTATCGCTAAATGCCCTATGTCTAGTGATAGTGACAGGGACAACGACAAGAGGGGGAAGAAGAAGGAGAAGAAGAGGTACTACAAGAAGAAGGGCGGCGATGCTCATGTATGTTGGGAATGGGACTCCGACGAGAGCTCCACCGACTCCTCCTCCGACGAGGATGCCGCCAACATCGCCGTCAACAAGGGCCTCCTCTTCCCCAACGTCGGCCACAGATGTTTTATGGCAAAGGACGACAAAAAGAAGAAGGTACAATCTAGAACCACCCCCTAGTATACTACATCTAGTGATGAGGGTAGTTCTAGTGATGATGAAGATGATTTGCTTACACTTTTTGCCAACCTTAACATGCAACAAAAATAAAAATTAAATGAATTAATAGGAGCTATTCATGAGAAGGATGAACTTTTGGATAGCCAAGAGGAATTCCTTATTAAGGAAAATAAAAAGCATGTTAAGGTGAAGAATGCTTATGCTCAGGAAGTAGAGAAAAATGAAAACTTGACTAAGGAGCTTAGCATTTGCCATGATTCAATTGCCAATCTTAGAAATGATAATGCTAGTTTAATTGCTAAGATTGATAAATTGAATGAATCAATTTCTAGCCTTAAAACTGAAAATGCTAGTTTAATTTCCAAGGCTAAAAATTTAAATGTTTGCAATGATTCTATTTTTTGTCTCAGAGATGAGAATGCCATATTACATGCTAAGATAGAAGAATTAAATGCTTGCAAACCCTCTACATCTACTGTCGAACATGTTTCTATTTGTACTAGATGTAGAGATATAAATGTTGATGCTATAAATGATCACCTTGCTTTAATTAAACAACAAAATGATCATATAGCTCAATTAACTGCAAAAATTAATGAGCATGAAACTGAAAATGAAAAATTTAAATTTGCTAGAAGCATGCTCTATAATGGGACACGCCCTGGCATTAAGGATGGCATTGGTTTCCAACAGGAAAGCAATGTCAAGCTTAATGCCCCTAAGAAATTGTCCAACTTTGTTAAGGGCAGAACTCCCATGGTTCAGAATAATGAGGGCTATATTTTATATCCTGCTAATTATCCTGAGCATAAGATTAGGAGAATTCATGCTAAGAAATCTCATTCTATTTCTCACCATGCTTTTATGTATAAGAATGAGGCATCTAGCTCTAGGCATTCTACACATGTTAAAATGCCTAAAAAGAAAACTCCTACTGCATCAAATGTGCCTAATATTTCATTTAAGACTTTTGATGCATCTTATATTTTAACTAACAAATCAGGCAAAGTAGTTGCCAAATATGTTAGGCGCAAACACAAGGGCTCCAAGACTTGTGTTTGGGTACCCAAGGTGCTTGTTTCTAACGTGAAAGGACCCAAGACTGTTTGGGTACCTAAGAACAAGGCCTAAATTGTTTTGCAGGTTTATGCATCAGGGGGCTCAAGTTGGATAATTGATAGCGGATGCACAAACCACATGACAGGGGAGAAAAGGATGTTCTCCTCCTATGAGAAAAATGAAGATCCCCAAAGAACTATCACATTCGGGGATGGAAATCAAGGTTTGATCAAAGGACTTGGTAAAATTTCTATATCACCTGACAATTCGATTTCCAATGTTTTTTTGTATATTCTTTAGATTACAATTTGCTTTCTGTTTCTCAATTATGTAAAATGGGCTACAATTGTCTTTTTACGGATATATGTGTTACTGTCTTTAGAAGAAGTGATGATTCAGTAGCATTTAAGGGAGTATTAGAGGGTCAACTATACTTAGTTGATTTTAACAAAGCTGAACTCGATACTTGCTTAATTGCCAAGGCTAATATGGGTTGGCTCTGGCATCGCCAACTAGCCCATGTTGGGATGAAGAATCTCTACAAACTTCTAAAGGGAGAGCACATTTTGGGACTAACCAATGTTCATTTTGAAAAAGACAGGGTTTGTAGCGCATGTCAAGCAGGAAAGCAAGTTGGCTCCCACCATCCACACAAGAACATCATGACAAATGACAGGCCGCTTGAGCTACTCCACATGGATTTATTCAGCCCAATTGCTTACATAAGCATCGACAGGAGTAAGTATTGTCTTGTAATTGTGGATGATTATTCTCGCTTCACTTGGGTATTCTTTTTGTAGGAAAAATCACAAACCCAAGAGACTTTAAAGAGATTCTTGAGACGGGCTCAAAATGAGTTTGGATTGAGAATCAAAAAGATAAGAAGCGACAATGGGACAGAGTTCAAGAACTCTCAAATCGAAGGCTTCCTTGAGGATGAGGGCATCAAGCATGAGTTCTCTTCTCCCTACACACCTTAACAAAATGGTGTAGTGGAGAGGAAGAATAGAATTCTACTAGACAAGGACCATGCTTGATGAATACAAGACTCCAGACCGGTTTTGGGCTGAGGCGATTAACACCACATGTTACTCCATCAACTGGTACTATCTTCACCGAATCCTCAAGAAGACATCTTATGAACTCCTCACCGGTAAAAAGCCCAATGTTTCATATTTTAGAGTCTTTGGTAGCAAATGTTTTATTCTTATTAAAAGAGGTAGAAAATCTAAATTTGCTCCTAAGGCTATAGAAGGTTTTTTACTAGGTTATGACTCAAACACAAGGGCATATAGAGTCTTCAACAAATCCACTGGATTAGTTGAGGTTTCTTGTGACATTGTGTTTGATGAGACTAATGGCTCCCAAGTGGAGCAAGTTGATCTTGATGAATTAGATGATGAAGAGGCTCCGTGCATCACGCTAAGGAACATGTCCATTGGGGATGTATGTCCTAAGGAATCCGAAGAGCCTCCACAAACACAAGATCAACCATCATCTTCCATGCAAGGATCTCCACCAACTCAAGATGAGGACCATGCTCAAGATGATGATGAAGATCAAGAGGATGAGCCACCTCAGGAGGAGGACAATAATCAAGGGGGAGATCAAGTCAATAAGGACAAGGAAGATGAGCAAGAGATTCAGGGTCTAAGACCACCACACCCAAGAGTCCACCAAGCGATTCAAAGAGATCACCCCGTCAACTCCATTCTTGGTGATATTCATAAGGGGGTAACCACTCGATCTCGAGTCACTCATTTTTGTGAACATTACTCTTTTGTGTCCTCTATTGAGCCATACAGGGTGGAGGATGCACTAAGAGATTCGGATTGGGTGTTGGCAATGCAAGAGGAACTCAACAACTTCACGAGGAATGAGGTATGGCATTTAGTTCCACGTCCTAACCAAAATGTTGTACATACCAAAATGGGTATTCCGCAACAAGCAAGATGAGCATGGCGTGGTGACAAGGAACAAAGCCCGACTTGTGGCCAAAGGATATTCACAAGTCGAAGGTTTGGATTTTGGTGAAACTTATGCGCCCGTAGCTAGGCTTGAGTCAATTCGTATATTACTTGCCTATGCTACTTACCATGGCTTTAAGCTTTACCAAATGGATGTGAAAAGTGCCTTCCTCAATGGACCAATCAAGGAAGAGGTCTATGTTGAGCAACCTCCCGGCTTTGAAGATAGTGAGTACCCTAACCATGTGTATAAACTCTCAAAGGCGCTTTATGGGCTCAAGCAAGCCCCAAGAGCATGGTATGAATGCCTGCGAGATTTTCTTATCACTAATGGTTTCAAAGTCGGTAAAGCCGATCCTACTCTCTTTACTAAAACTATTGCAAAAGATTTGTTTGTATGCCAAATTTATGTTGATGATATCATATTTGGGTCTACTAACAAATGTACTTGTGAAGAGTTTAGTAGGATCATGATACAAAAATTTGAGATGTCTATGATGGGGGAGTTGAAGTATTTCCTAGGATTTCAAGTCAAGCAACTACAAGACGACACCTTCATCAGCCAAACAAAGTACATTCAAGACATACTTAACAAGTTTGGAATGAAGGATGTCAAGCCCATCAAGACACCCATGGGAACAAATGGGCATCTCGACCTCGACACGGGAGGTAAATCCGTAGATCAAAAGGTATACCATTCGATGATAGGATCTTTACTCTATTTATGTGCCTCTCAACCAGATATTATGCTTTCTGTATGCATGTGTGCAATGTTCCAAGTCGATCCTAAGGAAGTTTACCTTAGGGCCGTGAAAAGAATCATGAGATATTTAGTTTATACTCCTAAGTTTGGACTTTGGTACCCCAAGGGATCCACTTTTGATTTAATAGGTTATTCCGATGTTGATTGGGCAGGGTGTAAAACTCAGTAGCTCTTTCCACTATCGAAGCCGAGTATATTGCTGCAGGGCATTGTTGTGCGCAATTACTTTGGATGAGGCAAACACTCAGGGACTATGGCTACAAATTGAGCAAAGTCCCTCTCCTATGTGACAATGAGAGTGCAATCCGCATGGCGGATAATCCCGTTGAACACAACCGCACTAAGCACATAGACATTCGGTATCACTTTTTGAGGGATCACCAACAAAGGGGGGATACCGAGATAGCTTATGTTAGCACCAAAGAACAATTAGCCGATATCTTTACCAAACCATTAGATGAGAAAACCTTTACCAAACTTAGGAATGAGCTAAACATTCTTGATTCTCGGAATTTTGATTGAAACATTGCACACATAGCTCATTTATATACCTTTGATCATATCTCTTTCATGACTACGACTAATGTGTTTTCAAGTATATTTCCATGCTAAGTCGTAGATTGAAAGAGAAATGGAGACTTCGGTGAAGACAAGGCTTCCACTCCACTCTATCGGTATCATTTACCCTTCGCCGTCACTCCACACCACTCTTCGATTGGTATAATCTTCACTCATATTTCATTTACCAATGGAGGAGAAAGTAAAGAGGGCTCTCAAAAGTCTCCGTTTTTGGCGATTAATGCCAAAGGGGAGAAACATTAAGCCCAAAGCAAAAGGACCGCACCACCAAACTTCAAAAATTTTCGAAAATGATGATTTATGTTTGTCTTTTCAATTGGTATCTTATGATAGAAATTGCTTCAATTGATATGATATTTTCAATTGGCATATTTAAAGATGGAATTTCAAAACTAGTATCTAAGTATAAGTTCCAATTGGTATCTATTAAAACCCTCTTGAAAACTAAGAGGAGAATTTTATTCAGGGGGAGTTTTGTTTAGTCAAAGGAAAAGCATTTGAAACAGGGGGAGAAATTTCAAATCTTGAAAAGGCTTCGTGCAATCTTATACATATACCTTTGACTATTTGCAAAAGAGTTTGAAAAAGATTTTCCACAAGGATTTGCAAAAACAAAATAAGTGGTGCAAATGTGGTCCAAAATGTTAAATAAAAGAAAGCAATCCATGCATATCTAGTGAAAGTATAAATTGGTTTAATTCCAAGTAACCTATGCACTTACATTATGCAAACTAGTTCAAATTCCGCACTTATATATTTGCTTTGGTCTATGTTGGCATCAATCACCAAAAAGGGGGAGATTGAAAGGGAAATAGGGTTTAACCTTTTCCTATAAATAATTTTGGTGGTTGAATGACCAACAAAAATATTGGACTAACTAGTTTGCTCTAGATTATATACTCTACAGGTGCATAAAGGTTCAACGCAAACCAATAAAAGATTGAAGAAAGGGTTCAAAAAGAAAGGAGCAAAGAAACCAAGGGTGCCCTGGTCTGGCGCACCGGACTGTCTGGTGTGCCACCGGACAGTGTCCGGTGCACCAGGACCGTACAACTCCAAACTCGCCACCCTCGGGTTTCTCTAGGCGTGCTCCGCTATAATTCATCGGACTGTCCGGTGCACCAGCGGAGCAACGACTCCTTCGCGCAACAGTCGACTGCAAAAGCTGAAGAATCAGATGAACAGTTCGCAAACAGTGCGTGACAGAGTAGAGCAGCCGTCAGAGGCGCACCTGACAGTGAACAGTACCTGTTTGGTGCGGCACCAGACTGTCTGGTGCCACTAGAAGACAAAGCTCCAACGGTCGACTGCGCCCGAACCCTAATGGTTGGGTGACGTGGCTAGCGCACCGGACAACATCCGGTGACGCACCGGACTGTTCGGTATGCCCATCGACAGCAGCCCAACCCCAACAGTTGTTTGGTGGTTGAGGGCTATAAATACCCCCCAACCACGTCCACTCCAACAATCCAAGCATTCATCACTCTTCATTCAATACAAGAGCAAAGTGCAACACTCCAAGACATAAATCAAAGCCACCGATCCAATCAAAGTCCCCAATTCAATTCTAGTGCTTTAGGACCTATGAGAGGATCGTTCTTGTGTTTCTTTGTTGCTCTTGTTGCTTGGTTGGCTTTCTTCTTTCTCTCATTCTTATTCTCAAAGCCTTATAAGCGAAGCAAGAGACACCAATCGTGTGGTGGTCCTTGCGGGGTCTAAGTGATCAGAAAAATCAAGGAAGAAAGCTCACTCGGTCTAATTGACTATTTGAGAGAGGGAAAGGGTTGAAAGAGACCCAGTCTTTGTGACCACCTCAATGGGGACTAGGTTCCTTAGAACCGAACCTCGGTAAAACAAATCACCATGTCCATCCGCTTTATTTCTTGGTTGATTTGTTTTCCCCTCTCTCCCGGACTTGACATTAGTTCTAACGCTAACCCCGGCTTGTAGTGTGTGCTTAAGTTTGTAATTTTTAGATTCCGCCTATCCACCCCCTCTAGGCGACTTTTAGTAATTGTTTGGTGCAAAAGTTGGTGGGGTTCCCAAAGGTGACGGCATAGTGATCTGCCCAAGTGGGTAGGCCTAATGGCCTCGGGTGACGCCATGGAACGACACCGAACTGGGACGCAACACTGAGCATGCGATCCTCAAACCGTCGAAAGTCTCAATGTACATGATGTTGAGACCGCTCCCTAGTCCATCAGCACCTTAATGAGGAACTTTGAGCCTACGATAGGCTCTACGATGAAGGGATAGGATCCACGATGTGTGGCAGAACCGTCCGAATTATTCCAGCTTAAGTGCCTAAGTCACGCCTCAAGGGCCGCAACACACTTAAATCAGAATAACCCACCAGTCCCTCAGATCTAGTCTGATAAAGCCACTTAACTAGGATCAAATACTACATACTCACTCAAAGGTGAGCCACAGAAGAAATACAATAAAACAGGAAACCTCAAATTAAAGTACTGAGTTATTACATAAATCAGAGTTTTTCAAGTTGCTGGTAAGAGTTCATAAAATAAGATGCAGTGGATAATCGATGTCGTCGATAGCAAGGAAATGGGCAAGGCCTAGCCCACTACTCCTCGTGCTCCTCTCCTGCCGGAGCAGCATCCCACTCAACCGTCCAACCCGGTGGCAGGGTGGTAGGCCAAGTCACACCATCAACCATATCCTGAAGCGTACCTGCAAAAATTATGCCACAAGCAAGGCTGAGTATACTAATACTCAGCTAGACTTACCCGGTGTGAGGAATCTACTCCTCTACCTCTAGACCATGCAACTATTTGGCTGAGGGGTTTGGTTTGCCAAAAGCACTAGCTGAGTCTAAAATCAATTTTTAGTTTTTCAATTTCTAGTATCATTATCTTAGCTAAGTGTGCTCCTTCTAAGCATACATGGTAGCAAGCATTTAGTACAATCAACAAGTTATCTCATGTAAAACCTCATTTCACTTCTTACTCAATGTAGTACAAGGGGTCAAGCAGTCTCATTAGCTGCGAGAAGCAGACGATTCGAATCGAGTTTTTATCCTTGCAAGGTAAACCTAAACACACGACATGTCAGGGTACTCCGACCCCACACATGTCAACCGTCCCCATCGATTCCCCGTTCATGTTCAGGCCTCACTGCCTTGGCATACAATGCTCCACTGACCCCGGCTGCCGCCGTGCAGTGACCGCACTTGTACCAACCATAGCTAGCATGGGAGACCCAGTCTCAGGTCGCGTGAGGGATAAAGTCCGCGCCCGGCTTCACTCAGGTACTAGGTTTATCGGTTACCATATTTCCCGACATGTGCTTAGTACGTTCAAAAGCTTGACTCAGGTATCGACACATTAATCCTTAATTCTTTTTTTCCCGTCTCATGGACAAGGCATCCTCCCTGGATCCAAGTCCATAGACTACATAGATCCCGTTATTAAGATGAATACAATCAATTCCTGACCTCGCGCGAGTGCTAGAAAAATCACTCGACTTCTACTGAGATCCTGTTTAGCAAAGCAGCTACTCGACCTAGCATACTAGTATCCATCTCAAAAAGGAATCCTAAGTTCATGCAACTAGAGGTTTCAAGTAACTCCTACACTTAAGTGCACATTACAATCCTACAAACATTAAGTGTAGTAAAGTAGCATATATAGATACGGTTATGCATAAAACCAGGGCTTGCCTTCAATAGATGGGGCTGCGGGGAGATCCTCGATGGCAGCCTCGGGAGCTTGCTCCTGGTCTTCCTCGTGGACAGCTCCTTGCTCGGGGATGAGCACGTACTCTCCATCAGCGAGATTACAATCTAATGAATGCAATGAGTAAGATATATGCATGGTATGATATGCAATTTAGCAATTAAACTTGGATGGTGAATGATCACTTTAATAAGGTAGGGCTTAATCTTGCTACTGGAAGATTCTTGGGGTATACTTAGTAATTTAGGGTCAAGCTTGGTCAAACTAAGTGGTAAGTCCATTTTGGTTTTCCACTGAATTCTTTTTAATGTATTAGTGAGAATTTGTCAATATTTCTAGTTGAACTTATTGGGGCGAGGTTTATCTTTTATTTCTTTCCCTCTATTTCTTTTATGTTTTTAAAGTGGTTTTGAACTACAAGTTGTCTTAACAAATTTCCAAAAATTCTATAAAAATTATAGTGGCTTCTTAATGGTGTATAATTCTCTATCCTAAAAGTTGGGGCTTAAAGAGTGAATAGTTCTCTCTGGATAAAATTATCAAACATTAGGACAGAAGGGGTGTTTTGAACTACAACTACCTTTTAACAGTAGGTTATTCCCTAAGACTTATTTTTGTTGGCATTTAGATGTTATGACATGACTTTGTACAAACTTTTAGCCACTAATATCCTTTAGTTACTTTACTATGATTTTCTAAAGTTTCTAGTCAAAGGTGTGCTTTCTACTACCACTATATTTGAAAAATATCAAACAACAAATTTCTGATTTTTCCTAGCTTCTTCTTTGTGCAAGAGCAACCATTCTGAAGTTTGGCAACTTTTTGCTTAAGGTAAGGGTGGTAGGAATTATTTGGATTAAATGGCCTTTTTCATGAAGTATGGTAATGGGTATTATTTTGCAGCTTCCCATTGGGTTTTGCATTTTTCTCTGGTGGCCTATCTCATTATTGATCCAGCAAAATTTTATTTGCCCATTATTGCACTATTTTTGGGTTGCTCATGATTTAATTGAAATATGACCTATTATCAAGTTCTATTTGTTTACCCTACCTAAAATGATGGGCTGGGGTGTTTATCATTTTTGTAGTGGAGTTCTAGTGGTTACAAGTTCACTGGATTTTTATAATTAATTTTGAAATTGTCTTTATAATTCTAATAATTGTTTTTCTGGTTTGATTAATGCCTAATAAAACATTTCACTTTGATTCTGTTATGTACTAGAGGTCCCTTCATTTTTCCTAGGTTCTCTGTTACTTAAGTAAATTAGGAAAAAAATTGCATTCACTGTTCATTATTTTCTAATGCCTTTCTGATTTTCCTAAGTTTTGGGCAAAAATGGCAATTAATAGATATCCCTACTTAAATTTTCAATACTGGGGTTCTCACTATTTTTAAACAGTGTTTAAATAGGGTTTGAACATCTACAAATTTTTTTAGGTTCAGCACAGAAGCATAACTAATTTTCTTCAATTTAATAAGGTTTGGTCAGTTTCTGTATTTAATTCCAAACTCTAAAATTTAAAACAGAAGGCATGGGGTTCAGTATTTTTATTTGGTAGTCCATAATATTTAGAATCCATCAAAATTGGTTTGACAATTTTTGGTTAAATATTTCTCAAGTTATGAATTTCCTAAGTTCCCTGTTCATTAAAAAGATTAAACAGAAATGATTAAATGGGAAACGACTTTGCATCGGGGTCCCTGGCGGATGTTTTCAATTTCCCTTACAGACTAGTCCTTGGGTTACTATTCAAATGTGCTACTGACAGTTCAGAAAACCCCCTGGAGTTCCACTAAACCTAACCTGAGGTCCTTCCCCCAATTAAACAGTTCCCGCGGCGGAGGAAAGGGCGGAGGGGCTTACCGGCGGCGAGACTGCTCCGGTGAGGTGGTCGAGGGTGTAGGGGAGGTTCTAAGGGTCACGATGATGTGCGGGTCGCCGTCGGGGATGGTCGGAGTCGGCCGGTCCACGTGCGCAAGCGGGGGAGCTCATCGGCGGCGAGGAGTCCGGCCTATCCAGAGCACAATTGATCAATCAAATGGGTCAGAGAGCTTCACCAGGGATCAAGGAAGGTGTGTGTGCGAGGAATTGAAGAATGACTCACCGGATTGCTCGGTCTACGCGCGCAGGTGGGCGACTGAAGTCCGGCGAGGACGATCTTGGTTCTCCGGTGAAGTTCTGCCGGGTCCGAGAGCTTGGTTAGCTTCACAAGCTATTGGCGAAGCTAACCGAGCGGCTGGCGCAGCTTGGAAGTGACCGGAGTAGGCTGGCCACGGTGGCCGAGGCTCGGGTGGCAATGGCGGGCGGAAGAGAGCTTGCCGGAGCTAAGGAGGGGCATCTGGCCGGCGAAGGTGAGCACGGGGTGAGGTGAGGCACGCCCGGGGAGGCTTTATAGGCGCGGGCGGGCACGACCGAGGGCGAGGCTCTAACAAGTGCTCGGGGCGTGCGCGGGCGAACGCCAGTGCGCGCTTTGGCGCCTGGCACAGCGTCGAGCACGAGGCATCGCAGATAGAGGTGTCGAGTTCAAGCGCGGATTGGCTCCAAATATTTGAGATTATGGCCATGATCCCGTTGAGAGATCTCTTCCCCTGACATTCCTTTGTCGTTTGTGTGTTGAGGCTTGCAGGTTTTGCTGACTCGATCAAGAGATAGAGAGGGGAGAAATCGGGTTTGTCTCACTGCCGCGCACAGAGAGAAGATCCCAGGTTTGATGTGTCCAGAGCATGCGTCCTGATGCCATCTTCTGATATGAGCTAGAGGGGTTAGTTAGGCACATTTTTTGTCAATTGGGTCATTAGGATTTGAGCTAGGGATCAAGGTGAACACGCTCGGTCTTTGGCTCAAGGGCTGAAATTCAGAAATCTGAATTTCAAAAATCCCTATTGAACCTCCACTAGAGAAGCTTGTTTGGAGTTTTTATTAAACTATTTTGGTCAAGCTTCCATAATCTTTATTGTAGCTTATTTAGTATATTTCAATGTTTATAATTGGCCTAAGCCATGATTTTATATTTTTCATGGTATTTTGCCCCTTTTCTTTATCTCTACTTAGATAGCTTGATTAGGGTTGGTGTTAGGGTTTCAACATTTTTCCCTTTTTGAAAATCTTATTTGTTTGGAACATGATTCTTTAGATATACACTTAGTAAATCTTTTATTCTTAAGTTAATTTGATGCTTCATGCTCAATTTGGCTCACATGAAATGTTGATTCTTGGGTTAGCACTGAGAGAAACCCTAGGTGACACTTGGGTGTCACACGATGCAGGATCCTATCTGGGTGGTTGCAGTGGCCGAAGACGATCGGGAACTCTGACCACCAAAGGTATTGCTGAACGATGGGTTCTGCCATGAACACTTCTCATCGAGCCTCCTTGAGGCGACACTTGCTGTTGTATGCTCCTGCCCCATCGAAGATCATGAGGCACCCTGTGGTTTCGGGGAAGTCCTCCGTGGGGGTCTCTGTAACACCCGGATTTTAGGGGTCCAAAACCCGGGCGCTAACATAAACACCAGGTATGCTGGGACCAAGTCTCACACATATGATGTATAGTGGCACAGGATCGAATGTCACAACTTTATATATAATAGGAGTTCTATACAAATAAATAGTTACATTACAAGGAGACAACGGTCCAGCAACCCAAAGTTGACTGGGAGACGACGGCCTAGACCTCTCACGAACACATCGCAGCATCCCCAAGCGCCTCATCCTGCGGTACCTGTTCTTGACCTGTGGGGGTGTGAGACAGCAAGAGTGAGCTCACATACGTTCATCGCTCAACAAGTTGTGGGGAATAATGTGTATGAACTCGCCAAAGGTGGGAGCTCATGTGAAGTGTAAGGCTTACCAAAGAGGATGGCTGAAGCTGAGCATTGCTTTTAAAGTTGGTCAAAATTTTATTAGCAGTTACTAAGTACAAGTAAATACCAACCCAATTAAATAGTAGAATAGAAGTAACAACATCACCTGCGATGCAATGCATATGACAAATTGAATTTAAGTTCCATAGATTAATCATGTGAGTGTCCGAGCCGCTCATGACCGTGAGCACGGCTAGTATACCAGTTTTACACTCTGCAGAGGTGGCGCATCTTTACCCACAAGTCATGTTACCCATCTGCCAAGGGATCGCGACTTCCCATACACCTCTACCGAGGAGGCGAGGCAGGGTAACACTACGAGGCCTTTACAAAGTTCCACTAGCTTCAGAAAACCCGCTACAGTTTATAGGAAGCTCCAATGCAGGAATCCCTTGCAGGACCGCCATCACAGCAAAATCCTCCCGAGGGCCTCCCCAGGAATCCCTTGCAGGACCGCCATCACAGCAAAATCCTCCCGAGGGCCTTCCCAGGAATCCCTTGCAGGACCGCCATCACAGCAAAATCCTCCCGAGGGCCTCCCTACACTGACCACTCCCCTACTGCCCTTGCCCCTTTCGGGTAAGGTAGTCTTCCACTAGCTTTCCTAATTAATCGGCCAAGGGCGTCCCATTAAACCCTTGTGGTAGCACTGTTTTCCCGGGTGGTTCTCCATGTTCCAATTAACATAATGATCTTATCATGAACAATAAATAATAAACATATACTAAAAAGTGTAATCATGAGTAATGTGTATCTCTATACCCAAAACCACATATAGCACTAGCAAGTACTACCCAGAAAGTTCATTGGTAAACAAGGTATAAAGATAGACAAACTAGGGTATCCTATTGGGTCCCATCAAAATTAACCTATGCAGATCATTATGATTAATTAGAACATGAGTGGGTAAAAAGAAGTGATCAAGGGCACAACTTGCCTAGCACTTGGGATTCCAGGTACCAACTTGCTTTTCAGATGACACGTGTCCTCGCGCTAGTCGTAGCAATACAAACAAACATGGTATAGATAAAATTAACATCACACCAAACATAAGAACAAACTGAATAATAACAATCTACGCGTTGCTACGAGACTAACGCAACTTGAACGGATCAAATCAGAGTGAAAACGGAGGAGATACGAATTTCCTAAGGTTTTATGTATTTGATACGAGGTTAATTAAGAAATAAATGTTAATACCATTTTTATGTTAAAACAGAGACACGGGGTGATAAACAACATTATTACAAAATTATAGAAACTGAAATGGATTAATTTGGACTGCATATGAATTTTCTATGAATTAAACCAATTCTAGCATTTTATTTTTACACTAAAATTCCATTTTCTATTCATTTATTCGATTTAAACAATCTCTGGACTGGGCCTCAAAATATGAGAACAGCAGGGGGCTCGGGGCAAAAATCCCCAAGGCACAGAGACAAGTCGTGCAGGACGGCGGGTTGGTTTCTCAGAAGCCTAGGGTTTCTTTAGCAAAATGCCTGGCCGAAGGGTTATTGACCAATCTTGGCCGATGGATTAGAAACGGGTGGCTCAGATTAGATCTAGGCATCAAGTGACTCGGTGCACGTCCTAGCCACTGGATCAAGATCGCGCGGTCGAGAATAAGCCCAACCGAACCGGTATGTGGAAGCTAATCAGAGCC
Organism: Zea mays; assembly: GCF_902167145.1. Classification (NCBI taxonomy): domain Eukaryota; kingdom Viridiplantae; phylum Streptophyta; class Magnoliopsida; order Poales; family Poaceae; genus Zea; species Zea mays. The sequence continues at coordinate 144,112,024 of NC_050098.1, forward strand.
GTTCATCCCCAATCCAAGGGCGCCAGTTCATCTTCTTCCACTCGCTACTCCCACCAGGCGGACCACACGCCGAGCGGCACCATGGACAGAGCCGAGTTCGCCGTACTAGCGGTCCCGCCCCAATGGTCACTCTCACTTCTCTACTCCCGATCCTTGCCGCGGTCGAGCCAGGCAACCACCCAGATGCACCGAGGAGGAATCCATCCGGGACCTCCATCGCCTGGCACAGCATCGGCAAATGCCGCTCGATAGAATCCGTAGGCAAAAGCTAGCGCAGAGAGTACGTTGTAAATGCACAAGGTTCTTTTTTTTCTAACCTCGACGAACGCAGCGAAGAGGGAGAAGTCACCGACGCGAGCCGATGGAGCAAGCTTCTGCTGGCGCGTTGCTGCAGGACGGCACGCAGGTGCCACGCGAGGTCTGTCTTGCTGGTCTCTGGAACCCTAGGAACGGCGGTGCGGCATGCACGACGAAGACCGGTAGAGGGGATAGAGCTGACGAGGGTGTCCCACCAGTCATTGAACGCAAGTATGGCACGAGAGGCTGGCGAGCGGGACCCACACGTCGGTGTCCCCGCGTGTGTAGGGCTGGCACGGCGCACACAGGTGGAGAGATGGGCTGGTGCGTGGGGTTTGGGGAATGGGCCGAAATGGGAGCCGCCAGTCCAACAGGTAATCCTTTCCTTTTTCTTTTTATTTTTCTAATCCCTAATCCAACTTGAATTCAACTTTACATTGAAATCTTGTACTAAATTTATCTTTGAGTTATATTGTGACCTTGAGGTAATAATTTTGGAAATATATAAACTTCCTTTATATTTTATATATCTTCTCCTTTTCTCTTCTTCATAATATTTCCAAAACCCTAAAGTGCAACTTTGGGTTTAATTCAAATATCCATCTCATTATTGTATTTCTTTTATTATTATTTTATTACTAAGTGCACAAACAAGCAAAACTCCATCATGATGCACAATTTAGTGGCATGTCCTTGATTAATTATTTTTTTTTAATGAGGTGTTCACATGTGACGATAAGTAATTTCAACACACACATAAAATATAGGGAATGACTTTTCTCCACTTTTATATATATTACAATTTGGGTATTACAGTCTCTTGTTCCGTCGGCTTCGCCAGATCTTTCTACTTCGCCTTCTTGGCCGGTGGCTTGGAGATAAAGCGCTTTAGGAGCTCGCACTTCTGGAGTTTGGGATGGATGGGAAGTCATGATTCTAGCATGACAAGTCCATCAACTTCTAGAAGTAGTCGCTGCTGTTCTTGGCCGACGGCTTGGGTGGTCGGTCCACGGCAGCGACGTCTCCCTCTTCATTGCACGTAGGGCGATGGTACCTTCAGCGCTTGTCGAGGTGCCCCTGACGTTCGCTCTTTTTGTCGCTTGGCTCCTCGGTGTCACGTGGGTTCATTCCCTTGCAGAAAATTGCCCCTACCGCATCCTCCCCGTCAGCGAACTTGGTCGCTATGTCATGGAGGTTGGCATTTGTTTTTTGTTTCTGAAAGGGAAATGTGCCCTTGGTCCATTTCTATATTGTTTTGGTGATTAGATGCACAACACATGATGTTTGAACTAACATGATGTTAAGCAAAACTGTTTGAGACAAAATGAGCTCGGAAGAGGACTTAGTACAAAGCTATGTGGATGAAGCTAAAATTTATGCTCTAGACACTGAGTAAATTGATTTATGTGCTAATCATGTTTGTCTAAGTGCTAGGGACTCAGTTAAGTGAAATCCAAAAGAAACAAAGAAGACAAAAAGAAGGAATAGGGAAAAGCTGCTGGACTCGGTGTGCACCGGACAGTCCGGTGCACAGTCCGGCCAAACTCGCTACTCTCGGGTTTTTCAGCCTATGTCGGCTAAAAATCACCGGACAGTCCACGCGAGGCGTCGGACAGTCCGGTGTACCAGCTGCGCAACGGCTAGTGGACACGCCGGTGCTGGCCAACGGTCACATGGCGCACCGGATAGTCCGGTGCCCCTAGAAGCGGAAACCAGCCAATCAGGGGATTCTTTGCCACGTCCCGTGCACGTACTATTCACTATCCGGTGCACACCAGACAGTCCGGAGCGCCCACAGACAGAAGGCAACAATGGCCTTCCAAATGGAGCTCCAACGACTCCTAGCTGCCTTGGGGCTATAAAAGGGACCCCTAGGCGTATGGAGCAGTACACCAAGCCTCCATTGAACATCCTAAGACACCTAGATTCCGCAAGCACGCATTCAATTCATTGTGTTTGAGATTTGAACACTTGTTTGAGTTGTGATCTCGATGCGCTGTGTTGTGTGCTCGTTTCTTGACTTGTGTGTGTGTCGTTGCTGTGACTCTAGCTCTTGCGTGTGTTTCTATTCCCTCCCTTACTCTTGTGGTTTATTTGTGATCAATCTTGTAAGGGTGAGAGGCTCCAATTTGTGGAGATTCCTCACAAAGGGAATTCTTGAGAAAAGGAAGAAAACCGTGGCACTCAAGTTTGATCTTTAGATCACTTGAGAAGGATTTAGTGCAATCCTTGACCGAAGGAGGTCACCACAACGTGGAGTAGGCATTGACCGAACCATGGGATAAAATCACCATGTCACTTGCGCATCTTTCTATTGTGATTGCTTTCTTCCTTAGAGTTCTCACTTAATCAATTGCACTATTGTTTCTAAGTTCAATACACATTCTAAAGGAACAACAAAGTGAAGAGTTATCTCCCTCTCTATTCATAGCACCTTGGTTTTGACCTCAATAACATTTTATAAACCAAGTTTGTGTTGCTTAGTCTTGATTTTTATAGGATCACCTATTCACCCCCCTCTAGGTGCTCTCAGTTTCCCCGCCCGAGCTCGTGGACAAGGGCCTCGTTAGTGGTGCCATATGTGAAGGCACTCACCACGTCGGCGTCGGGGAGCTCGTTCTTTTTTTGTGTGAACCTCCATGGAGGCTTTCATCGCTCTTTTGGGTGCACCTCTTGAGGTGCTAGGAGCTCTCGGGACGCTTGTAGGTGGCCTGAAAATTCCTGACAAAGACCTTCCGAAGGTCTACCCAGTCGTGTATGGTGATGGTCGACAGATGCTCGAGCTAGGCTCTCGTCCCTTCCTCGAGGTGTATGGGGAGGAACTGGATGATCAGGTAATCATCCTTGATCCCCGCCATGTGACACGCAAGGCAATAGTCCTCCAGCCATACGCTGGGTTTGGTGGATCCGTCGTATTTAGAGATGTTTGCTAGCGCACATACCTTTGGGGGGGGACTGTGCCTTCCTGATCTCACGTCTGAAGGCGCGTGGTCCCGGTCTAGGTGGCCTAGGGCTGCATTCGTGCCTTCTTTCGCGTGGTTGCTCAACTTTTTGCTGCTCCCGACGCTGGTTGTCGAGGATGTGTCGGGCGTCACGGATGTCTCCGAGGCCATCCTTCATGGGAATGGGTATACTCGTGGACAGGGAGGGTTATGCCTCTTGCTCTAAGACGAGGCCATTTGTGGGCCGTAGCTTTCTATCCCAAGGGGGAACTACCGATCGATCTCGGCTTGTTGCACGGCTGCCCTCTCCATAGAATTGCAGAGGTTCTGGTACATTGTCTTCGCCTCCAGCTCGCGTGGCTCCAAGATGGATCAAAGCATCATGGCTGTTGCGGCCATGTTCTGTGTGGGATTGAGAAAGTATTGTGCGCCGTCACTGCTCTCAGCGAGCTGGTCACATACCTTCCCCGACATCGCCGAAGACACGGTTGAGTTTTTGCATGAGGGCGTTGAACTCTTCCTACTGCTGATAAAGGGAGGCCTCGCGAGCGAGGATGCACGCTTGGCATTGGCGCATGTAGTCTTCTTGATTGGGAGCCTCCTTGTCCCCTTCGTCATTGTCATTCGGCGGCGGTGTTGCCACAAAGCATGCCCTTTCTGGTGCTTCTTCGGCGTCGGAGTTAGCCCCGGTCGAAAAAGTTTATAAGCTCTAACATTAGTGAATATCAAGACCTTATACTTCCTTCCACCTTACAGTTGCGGTGAGAGTTTTAGCCTCAGGTACTAATTAATCTTTAGGTTAGTTTGGGAGCCACAAAACCGTAGGGGATTGGATGAGCTAAAATCTCCTCCTTATTCAATTTTGAATAAGAAGGGGATTTTAGCCCCTCTAATCTCCTCTGGTTTTGGACTCTCAAACTAGCTCTTATGCATGCATATCGAGAAAACTCTCTGTGTAACAGTATCTGGATTTGGTTCAAGTTGAACTGGTCTCCATGTGTAAGTGTTTTTTGTCTCTATGACTCGTGCGATTGAAAGTTGCTGGGCCTATGATTGTAATAAAGTTGGATATTGTAGCCTGGTAATTGGATCATCCAAGGAATAGAATGAAAGCATGCATACGCATTGCAGGCTCTAGCCCATCAAGGTCATCAGGAAAGGCCTTGTCGTTGTCGATAACACGTCAGCATGAGTAGGCAGCCAATGATGGGCACCAACGTGGACATGGGACCCCAAAGGAGACATCTCGGCACCACGTGTCTTCGTGGACGGTGGCCTATCGATGTGGCCGGTTTGAGTCGCCAGGCCTGCCCAGTGTTACAAAATATGTTACAAATGACCAATCCAAGAGGCTCGACGGCTTTTCCCCAAGGGACACTCCCCTTGAAGATGACCGATGTCACTTGTATATAAACATGATTCTCCATACAATAAACAATGAAACTGTCATTTGTCACTTTCTCTCTATACTTGTTACCACTGAGATTCCAACTTGTTATCAGCCACGTGCTCTCCATCGAGTGCAAAAAAAGGCCACGACGACCACAGTAACGCAAAGACAAGAATTAAATAAATGACTCTGGTTATCGCATCAAGAACCAAAAGTATAGAGTATCTGGCAAACAGAAATGTACATATGGATAATTTGGTACGCATTCTTGTGCTGCTATGGCACCGTTGTTTAATCTTTCTTGTTCTTGATTGTGAAAGTCGCCTAGAGGGGGGGTTGAATAGGCGAAACCTGAAATTTATAAACTTAAACACACACTTAAGGCCAGGGTTAGCGTTAGAATTAAATTCAAGTCTGAAAGATTGTTTCTCTTACTAGGAGTTGCTCAAAGAGTGCGGATGACGTATGTGAGCAAACTCAAATTAATACTAGCAAGGAAATGTTAGAGAGAGGAAAGAGGGCAAAATAAATCAAGCAAGAATCAAAGCGAGTAGACACAGTGATTTGTTTTACCGAGGTTCGGTTCCAAAGAACCTAGTCCCCGTTGAGGAGGCCACAAAGGCCGGGTCTATTTCAACCCTTTCCCTCTCTCTCAAATGGTCACTTAAACCGAGTGGGCCTTTTTCATAATCTCATGGGTCACTAAGACCCCGCAAGGACCACCACACACTTGGTGTCTCTTGCTTTGCTTACAAGCACTTAGAAAAGAAGTGAGGAAGGAAGAAAGGCAATCCAAGCAACAAGAGCGCAAAAGAATACAAACACACACTCTCTCAAGTCACTAAGTGGTTGAGATGAATTTGGGACTTGGAGAGGGCTTGATCTTTGGAATTGTGTCTTGGAGTGAATGCTATAGCTCTTGTATTGAATGTGATCTTTAGAAAACTTGGATACCAATGAATGAGGTGGTTGGGGTATTTATAGCCCTCAACCACTTCCTAGCCATTGGCAAAGGCTGCTGGCGATGAGCGCACCGGACAGTCTGGTGCGCCACCGGACAGCTACTGTGCACTGTCCGGTGCGCGCCACGTCAGCGCAACCGTTAGGGTTCGAAGCAGTTGACCTTTGGAGACGTTTGTCTTCTAGCTGCACCGGATAGTCCGGTGCCACACCGGACAATCCGGTGCCCTCTGACTTCTGCGCTCTGACTTCGGTCATGGCACTGTTTACTTCTGACATCTCCAAAGTCGACCGTTGGCGCGCAGGGAGCTGTTGCTCCGCTGGCTCACCAGACAGTCCGGTGGCACACCAGATAGTCTGATTAATTATAGCGGAGGCTGCCCTAGAATTCCCGAGAGTGGCTGGTTCATGTGCTGTACGGCCTGGTGCACCGGTCCGGTGCACCAAAATTCAGCACACTCTAGTTCTTTGCTCCAATTTTGATTGTGTCCCTAACTAGATTTCTTTATTGGTTTGTGTTGAACCTTATGCACCTGTAATAGATGATATCTAGAAAAACTAGTTAGTTCATGTGGTTTGTGTTGGATGTCAACCACCAAAATCGATTATAGGAAATAGTTAGCCCTATTTCCTTTTCAATCTCCCCCTTTTTGGTGATTGATGCAAACACAAACCAAAGCAAATATGGAGTGCAGAAATGTAACTAGTTTGCAATTGAGATGGATGTGCATAGGTTACTTGGAATTAAACCAATTGAAAGATTTATACATATGACTGAGTGAATGGATTGCTTTTTCCTTATTTAACATTTTGGACCACATATGCACCACGTGTTTATTTTTGCAAATATTTTGTAAAAATCTTTTCAAAAATCTTTTGCAAATAGTCAAAGGTATAGGAATATGATTGCAAGAAGCATTTTTAAGATTTGAAATTCCTCCCCCTATTTCAAATGTTTTTCCTTTGACTAAATAAAAGCCCCCCTGAATAAAATTCTCCTCTTAGCTTTCAAGAGGGTTTTGAAATAAATACCAAGTGAAATTATACCAATTGAAATTGTTTCATACTTAATGTGAAGTTTTGAAGATGCCAATTGAGAGATTCACTTCACATACCAATTGAAAATTCATTTTGATCTAGTACCAATTGAGATACTTATTTGTGAAATTTTTGAAATGGTGGTGGTGCGGTCCTTTTGCTTTGGGCTTAATACTTTCTCCCCCTTTGGCATTAATCGCCAAAAACGGAGAACTTGAGAGCCCTTGTTCATGTTTCTCCCCCTTTGGGGCCTAAATACCTTCTCCCAAATGGTAATATAAATACGAGTGAAGTGTCACACCATTGAGAGTGACATGAGTAACGGCAAAGGGGAAGTGACACCGTCAGAGTTGGAGTGGAAGCCTTGTATGTGCCGAATACTTCATTTCCCTTTCAATTTAAGACTAAGGATGGAAATATACTTGAAAGCACATTAGTCTTAGCCTTGGCACAAGAAGAATAAGAAATATGCAATTGTACCAAATGAAAGAGACATGATCAAAGGTATATAAATTAGCTATGTGTGCAATGTTTCAATCAAAGTTCCAAGAATCAAGTATATTTAGCTCATTCCTAAGTTTGCTAAAAGTTTTCTCATCTACTGGCTTGGTAAAGATATCGACTAATTGGTTGTGGGTGCTCACATAAACAGGTCTTTTGCAACAGTTTTAGTGAAGAGAGTAGGATCGGCTTTTTCGACTTTGAAGCCATTAGTGATAAGAAAGTCTCGCATGCATTCATACCATGCTCTTGGGGCTTGCTTGAGCCCATAAAGCGCCTTTGAGAGCTTATAAACATGGTTAGGGTACTCACTATCTTCAAAGCCGGGAGGTTGTTCAACATAGACCTCTTCTTTGATAGGGCCATTGAGGAAGGCACTTTTCACGTCCATTTGATAGAGCTTGAAGCCATGGTAAGTAGCATAGGCAAGTAATATACGAATTGACTCAAGCCTAGCTACGGGTGCATAAGTTTCATCGAAATCCAAACCTTCGACTTGTGAATATCCCTTTGCCACAAGTCGGGCTTTGTTCCTTGTCACCACACCATGCTCATCTTGCTTGTTGCGGAATACACACTTGGTACCATCAACATTTTGGTTAGGACGTGGGACTAAATGCCATACCTCATTCCTAGTGAAGTTGTTGAGCTTCTCTTGTGTAGCCACCACCCAATCTGGATCTCTTAATGGATCCTCTACCTTGTATGGCTCAATAGAAGACAAAAAAGAGTAATGTTCATAGAAATGAGCAACTCGAGATCGAGTGGTTACCCCCTTATGAATGTCACCAAGAATGGAGTTGACGAGGTGATCTCTTTGAATTGCTTGGTGGACTCTTGGGTGTGGCGGCCTTTGATTCCTAATTTCTTGATCATCTTCCTTGTCTTGATCATCTTCATCTCCCCCTTGATCAATGTCCTCCTCTTGAGGTGGCTCATCGTCTTGATCTTCATCCTCTTGAGCTTGATCCTCATCTTGAGTTGGCGGAGATTCTTGTATGGAAGATGATGGTTGATCTTGTGCTTGTGTGGGCTCCTCGGATTCTATTGGGCACACGTCACCAATGGACATGTTCCTTAGAGCGATGCATGGAGCCTCTTCATCATCTAATTCATCAAGATCAACTTGCTCCACTTAGGAGACATTAGTCTCATCAAACACAATGTCACAAGAAACTTCAACTAGTCCAGTGGATTTGTTGAAGACTCTATATGCCCTTGTGTTTGAGTCATAACCTAATAAAAAGCCTTCTACTACTTTAGGAGCAAATTTAGAACTTCTACCTCTTTTAATAAGAATAAAGCATTTGCTCCCAAAGACTCTAAAATATGAAACATTAGGCTTTTACCAGTGAGGAGTTCGTATGATGTCTTCTTGAGGATTCGGTGAAGATATAACCGGTTGATGGAGTAGCAGGCAATGTTAATCGCCTCAGCCCAAAACCGGTCCGAAGTCTTGTACTCATCAAGCATGGTCCTTGCCATGTCCAATAGAGTTCTATTCTTCCTCTCCACTACACCATTTTGTTGAGGTGTGTAGGGAGAAGAGAACTCATGCTTGATGCCCTCCTCCTCAAGAATTCCTTCGATTTGAGAGTTCTTGAACTCCATCCCATTGTCGCTTCTAATCTTTTTGATCCTCAATCCGAACTCATTTTGAGCCCGTCTTAAGAATCTCTTTAAAGTCTCTTGGGTTTGAGATTTTTCCTGCAAAAAAATACCCAAGTGAAGCGAGAATAATCATCCACAATAACTAGACAGTACTTACTCCCGCCGATGCTTATATAAGCGATCGGGCCGAATAGGTCCATGTGGAGTAGCTCAAGCGGCCTGTTTGTTGTCATGATATTCTTGTGTGGATGATGGACCCCAACCTGCTTTCCTACTTGACATGCGCTACAAATTCTGTCTTTCTCAAAATAAACATTTGTTAGTCCTAAAATGTGCTCCCTTTTAGAAGCTTATGAAGATTCTTCATTCCAACATGGGCAAGTCGGCGATGCCAGAGCCACCCCATGTTAGTCTTAGCAATTAAGCAAGTGTCTAGTTCAGCTTGATTATCATTAAAATCAACCAAGTATAGCTGACCATCTAGCACTCCCTTAAATGCTATTGAATTATCACTTCTTCTAAAGACAGAAACACCTACGTCAGTAAATAGACAGTTGTAGCCCATTTTGCATAATTGAGAAACAGAAAGCAAGTTGTAATCTAAAGAATCTACGAGAAAAACATTAGAAATAGAATGGTCAGGAGATATAGCTATTTTACCCAAACTTTGACCAAACCTTGATTTCCATCCTCGAATGTAATAGCTCTTTGGGGATATTCATTTTTCTCATATGAGGAGAACATCCTTTTCTCCCCTGTCATGTGGTTTGTTCACCCACTATCGATTATCCAACTTGATCCACCGGATGCATAAACCTACAAAACAAATTTAGGCCTTGTTCTTAGGTACCCAAACGGTCTTGGGTCCTTTGATATTAGAAACAAGCACCTTGGGTACCCAAACACAAGTATTTGGACTTTTGTGTTTCCCCCCTACATATTTGGCAACTACTTTGCCTGATTTGTTTGTTAGCACATATGAAGCATCAAAACTCTTAAAAGAAATGTTATGTTCATTTGATGCATTTGGAGTTTTCTTCTTAGGCATTTTAATATGAGTGGAATGCCTAAAACTAGAAGCCTCATTTTTATAAATAAATGCATGATGAGAAACAGAATAAGGTTTCCTAGCATGAATTTTCCTAATTTTATGCTCATGATAGTTTGCAGGATATAAAATGTAGCCCTCACTATCCTGAACCATGGGAGCCTTACCCTTAACAATATTAGACAATTTCTTAGGGGCATTAAGATTGACATTGGATTGACTCCCTTTGGAATCCAATGCCATCCTTAATGCCAGGGCGTCTCCCATTGTAGAGCATGCTTCTAGCAAATTTAAAATTTTCATTTTCTAACTCATGCTCGGCAATTTTAGCATTTAATGTAGCTATGTGATCATTTTGTTGTTTAATCATAGCAAGGTGATCATTAATAGCTTCAACATTAATGTCTCTACATCTAGTACAAATGGTAATATTTTCAACAGTAGATGTAGATGCTTTGCAAGTACTCAATTCCTCAATCTTAGCATTTAAATTATCATTCTCAATTCTAAAACTTGTAATTGAATTGTTGCAAGTATTTAATTTTTCAATCTTAGAGACTAAACTAGCATTCTCATCTCTAAGACAGGAAATTGAATTATTGCAAATGCTAAGCTCTTTAGACAAGTTTTCACATTTTTCTACTTCTAGAGCATAAGCATTTTTCAACTTAACAAATTTTTTATTTTCTTTAACGAGCAAGTCCTCTTGGCATTCCAAGAGATCATCCTTCTCATTAATGGTTTCAATTAATTCATTCATTTTTTCTTTTGGTCCATGTTAAGGTTGGCAAAGAGAGAAATTAAATCATCTTCATTATCGCTAGAACTACCCTCATCACTAGATGTAGTATATTTGGGGGTACTTCTAGAATGTACCTTCTTCTTTTTGCCATCCTTTGCCATGAGACAATTGTGGCCAATGTTAGGGAAGAGAAGTCCCTTGTTGACGGCGATGATGGCGGCATCCTCGTCGGAGGAGGAGTCAGTGGAGCTCTCGTCGTAGTCCCATTCCCGCCCCATGTGCGCCTCGCCACCCTTCTTCTTGTAGTACTTCTTTTCCATTTTCTTCTTCCCCTTCTTATTGTAAGCTCCATGTACCCCCTCCTTTTCTTGAGGATTTGGCAGAAGCTCTTGATGATGAGCACCATTTCCTCATTGTCGAGCTTGGAGGCGTCGATTGGAAGCCTACTTGGTGTAGACTCCTCCTTTTTTCTTCTGTCGCTTTGAATGCGACGGGTTGCACCTCGAGTGTAGAGGTGGCGCCTTGCTCTAAGTTGACAATGTGTTTGGAGTCTTTGATATAAGTTTAAAGCTCACAAACTTGCCAATAACCTCCTCGAGAGATATCTCCTTATATCTAGGATCCCCACGTATTAATTGAACTTGAGTAGGATTACGAAAAACAAGGGATCTTAGAATAACCTTGACCATTTCATGGTCATCCCATTTTGTGCTCCCGAGGTTGCGCACTTGGTTGACCATGGTCTTGAGCCGATTGTACATGGCTTGCGGCTCTTCTCCTTTGTTGAGGCAAATCGACCGAGTTCTCCCTCGATCGTTTCACGCTTGGTGATCTTGGTCACCTCGTCCCCTTCGTGCGCGGTTTTGAGGACGTCCCAAATTTCCTTGGCGTTCTTCAACCCTTGCACCTTATTATACTCCTCTTGACACAAGGAGGCGAGAATTATAGAAGTTGCTTGGGAGTTTAAGTGCCTAATTTGGGCGGCCTCGTCCGAGTCGTAGTCCTCGTCCCCCACCTTTGGTGTCTGCGCTCCAAACTCAACAATATCCCAAATACTTTCGTGGAGTGATGTTAGTTGGTGCCTCATTTTATCACTCCACATACAATAATCTTCACCATCAAAATATGGTGGTTTGCCTAGGGGTACAGAAAGTAATGGAGCGTGTTTTGAAATACGGGGATATCGTAGGGGCATCTTACTATACTTCTTGCGCTCATGGCGCTTAGAAGTAGTCGACGACTCAGTGCCGGACGTGGAGGGTGACGAAGAGTCGGTCTCATAGTAGACCACTTTCTTCATCTTCTTCTTCTTCTTGTCACCTCTCCGATGTGACTTGATGGAGGAAGAGGATTCCTCCTTATACTTGTTGCCGGACTCCCTTAAGAGAGTCCTCCCCGAGCCCGCGGGCTTGTCGCCGGTCATGATCTCCCTTTTGGCGTGATCTCTAGACATCACTTCGAGTTGGTTAGACTCTTAATGAAGCACTAGCTCTGATACCAATTGAAAGTCGCCTAGAGGGGGGTGAATAGGCGAAACCTGAAATTTATAAACTTAAACACACACTAAAGGTCGGGGTTAGCGTTAGAATTAAATTCAAGTCCGAAAGATTGTTTCTGTTGCTAGGAGTTGCTCAAAGAGTGCGGATGACGTATGGGAGAAAACTCAAATTAATACTAGCAAGGAAATGTTAGAGAGAGGAAAGAGGGCAAAACAAATCAAGTAAGAATCAAAGCGAGTAGACACGGTGATTTGTTTTATCGAGGTTTGGTTCCAAAGAACCTAGTCCCCGTTGAGTAGGCCACAAAGGACGGGTCATTTCAACCCTTTCCCTCTCTCTCAAACGGTCACTTAGACCGAGTGAGCCTTTTCCTTAATCTCACGGTCACTAAGACCTTGCAAGGACCACCACACACTTGGTGTCTCTTGCTTCACTTACAAGCACTTAGAAAAGAAGTCAAGAAGGAAGAAAGGCAATCCAAGCAACAAGAGCGCAAAAGAATACAAACACACACTCTCTCAAGTCACTAAGTGGTCGAGATGAATTTGGGACTTAGAGAGGGTTTGATCTTTGGAATTGTGTCTTGTAGTGAATGCTCTAGCTCTTGTATTGAATGTGATCTTCAGAAAACTTGGATACCAATGAATGAGGTGGTTGGGGGTATTTATAGCCCCCAACCACTTCCTAGCTGTTGGCAAAGGCTGCTGGCGATGGGCGCACCGGACAGTCCGGTGCGCCACTGGAGAGCTACTGTGCACTGTCCGGTGCGCGCCACGTCAACGCAACCATTAGGTTTCGGAGCAGTTGACCGTTGGAGACGTTTGTCTTCTAGCTGCACCGGACAGTTTGGTGCCCTCTGACTTCTGCGCTCTTACTTCTGTCGTGGTACTGTTTACTTCTGACATCTCCACAGTCGGCCATTGGCGCGCAGGTAGCCGTTGCTCTGCTGGCTCACCGGACAGTCCGGTGAATTATTGCGGAGGCTGCCCTGGAAATCCCGAGAGTGGCTGGTTCATCTGTTGTACGGCCTGGGGCACCGGACACTGTCTGGTGTGCCAAAATTCAGCACACTCTAGTTCTTTGCTCCAATTTTGATTGTGTCCCTAACTGAATTTCTTTCTTGGTTTGTGTTGAACCTTATGCACCTGTAATAGATGATATCTAGACAAACTAGTTAGTCCATGTGGTTTGTGTTGAATGTCAACCACCAAAATCGATTATAGGAAACAGTTAGCCCTATTTCCCTTTCAGATTGTTGCCTTGCCATTCACAGCCATGGCTCATCAGGGGCCACCGGCCATGTGCCCTTGTCGGATCAGTGCCACCGGGGCTTTCGGGGGCTGAACGCTAGCGAGGCTTGCACCGGGATGCAAGCCCGCGTCGAAGACGGGGACGCCACGTCTGTGCCCGTCGGGGGCCATGCATAGCCGGCGCGCCTGTGCAGGGGCTACCTGCGGCAAGGCTGTGCCTAGTAGGGGCCACGCTCCGCGCCTGGCCGAAGTGCCCGCGCAGGGGCTGCCCTCGCCGGGGTCGTGCTTGGCCGAGGCTGCGCGCCATCGCCATCGCCATCTGGGCCACAGCCGTGCGCCCTCGCGTCAGAGGAGCCGTGCGCCCGCTCTGCCGGGGTCGCGCGTGCTCGCGCTGTGGGCCACGCCCTCGCGTCATGCTGGGGCTGTGCGCCCTCGCGTCGTAGGAGCCACGCCCTCGCATTGGAGGTGGCCGCAACTGCGCGGCTCCGCCTGTGCTGGCCACTAGGTCTGCGAAAAACGCACCCACGCCGGAGACAGGGCCGCGGAGGGGGCGCTTGCCAGGGGCCGAGCCCGTGATGGGGGTCGCGCCGTCGTGCGACGTGCACGAACGGGGGTCGTCGCGCCACCGGGGCCACGCCCGCGCCGCTATTGCGGGACCACGTTCGCGCGCTGTGGGGGGTCGTGCCCCAGCACCACCGAAAGGTCGTGTTTGCGCGCCGGGGCTACCAGGGGGACGCACCCGGCGTCGTACAGCCGCCGGGGGAGCAACCCGTGCTGAGTCGCTTGTGCCCAACCATCGCCGCCGCCGTTATATGTGGAAGGCTGATTAAAACCCTAACCGCTAGCCCCATATGCCACATCTCTAAGATGGGTCGGCTGGATGGTTGTCTGTATGGGCCTTTTTCGACCTACATAGGCCGCATGCACCATCTACACTGCTTGGGCTTGCGAATTTTACAATTAGCTTTTATTTTCTACAATTTCAGGCCGTGTGTTTATTCGTATCACAATTACCATCTGTTTTGAGCATCTAATTTTAAATAATTAGACCTCTGATTTAGCGTGTAATTTTACATATTTGTCTGTTTTCATATAGAATATTGCAGACTTGTTCATGAATTATACTTGTTTTTACATTTATAATTCATATACCTCTATGTGCTTTTATTTTGCATTATTTTATGTTTGCATGGAAAATATAGTACATAATTATGTCGAAACTTAACGGTCCTCATACAAAATAGGGTTGCTTTTTTGGGAAAAACATAGGGTGATGGAGTACTAAGCACTGGCTACGCTAAATTCTTGAAAGAGTTTAGTAGCCCAGAGACCGTGCTTTAGGACGTATTTTAAATGCATATGACTATGAGGTCTACATCTTTTGAGATGATTACCTATAAGTGATAACCCAAAAAAAGATTACGGACCACGTGTAACACCCCGGGATCCTCAAACACCCAGAATGCTACTAAACTACACATCTAACATTCATATATAAAATTTCGACAGCATCCCCTTTGAAAATTACATAAACGGGGAAGCAACAAAATATAAATAGATATCATGATAAGAGAACATAATAGACATTAATAATCTGCTAGCAATGGAAAGACAACCATAACGGCATGAACTAAATCAACCAGTGCGCACAACTAGTTAGAAACAACATCCTTTGACAAGAAGTTTCTAATTAAATCCTGACTGCGCCTAAGCAGCGTTATTATGAGAGTGAAGGTGAATGTGCTGCTACTTCCCACTTCCCTTGATGAGCAACAAGCACCTGCATTGAGTAATGCAAGAGTGAGATGAAACATCTCAGCAAGCGAATTGTTTTGACAAGATATTTAAACCACAAATTGAATTAATCAACATTTTAAAAGAATCACAATTAAGATCAGAAATTCTTGTAGATATAGAACTCAGTAGTCTCAATATAACCAATACCATCTCATTTCCTTAAACAACCACAATAGTTTGTATAACACTTCCCTGCGTCAACAATACCTGCAAATATCACTTCAATGTATGCATAGGAACACAAAGTGTAGGTACTCTGTCTTCATACCTCTGAGGGTATAAAACCACATCATATGCAAATATCACTTCAATGAATGCATATGAATGCAATGCATATGTCCTCTGCCTTCATACCTCTAAGGGTATGAAACCGCATCGTACCCCTCCTCGGGCAACGTACGATGCTAAGTTGTACCGGTACGGTCGGACCATAGGTCACGACCCAACTTCAGATGCAAGTGAATCATGCAATGTATATGGCATGCTACATTTATCAATATACTTCACTTCCTTCACATACAATATAACCTCAAATAATACTTCATTTACCTTCAGATACAATATCAACCTCAAATAATACTTCATTTACCTTCAGGGGTGTGAATTAATCTCATGAGTCATACTCGAATCATAATCATCATCAATATATGATTGAGCATCAGTATAATGCAAGAAAGTAAAGCATCACCATAGAGTCCAATTATGAAAGAATCCAATACTTCTGAATATTAGAGTGTAGGCAATAGAAATAACAGGTCAGAACGGAAGCAACCACCGCTACATTCACTTGCCTTCATCGAAGAAGAAAAATGTACTAGGCATGATCTGGAGTGTAGCCACCTGCTAGCGGGCATAAAACTTAGTACAAATATTTCACAAATATTCGCCAACAATCAACAAATCGATCCTACACCTGAAACCAAGACCTGGTGGAAAACCTCCCACTCTGAACCACATGCCATACAACAGGAATGTTGTTTGTTAATTTTGTATCTTTAAAATTATAACAGTGGTGATATCAAACAAATACTCCATGAGTATCTACACAAAATATTCTACAACTTCGGTATTCGATGGATAATTAAATTCTGCCATCTATAAGTTCTAAAACATCTAACAAGATAACTGACTGAATCTGTTTTAGACAGCAGCATAGTTAACTTTCAAAATTCGATATCTCACAAACTACTCAACCAAAAATCATGAAATTCTGCTGAAAATAAGAACTTTTATCCCTCTACAAAAGTCTCCATAGCTGGGAGAGCCAATTCGGCCATTTACTTGATGAAACCTACCAGTGAACAGACCCGCTCATTTCTGTCAGGCTAACAGAAACAGCCACAGTAAAACAAACATAACTGGAGTTTCATAATTCATATGAATGCACTCTTTAACAATCTGGAAAGGTTATGAAATTATCTACATCTTTTCTTACAAACCTAAGGTTTAATTCTGTTGATAAAATTGCCTAAATCTTAAGAGAACAGATTCTATACAGAATTAAGAGACTGAAAAACTGCTATAATCAAACTGCAATAACTCTCTGATCTGATGTCCGATTGAGGTGTTCTTCGCGGCCAAGGAAAGATCTACAAATTAGCTACGACTTGTATATAGACGTTTTATTTTTTTGAGGCATCTAAGACCACGGAAAATTGGGATTAACAGAAACTGTCGAATCTGTCATTCTGCAGAAAACTAAATTCGAGATCAAAACCTAACCCCACATCTAATCCAACCTCTAATCCTTTAATTCCCATGATCCACAACCTTCAAAAGCACATAATTACAGGGAGGAACAAGGATCTCATCCATACCTAGGGTTTCCCCAAGAAATTCTGCAAGAAGAGATGGGGAAGAACATCTCCTTGATCCTCTCTTCCCCTTCAACTCAATGTGCTCCTCCTCTTCTCGATCCTTGCTGCGCGGGGGGAGATCTAGAGGGAGGAGGAAGCCGTGGAGAGGGGCTGCCATGGGAGGAGAGGGCAGCCAGCCCAAGGGAAAAGGAGATAGGGGCGGCCAAGTGTTGGAGGGGGGGGGGAAAGGGTTGGCGGCCAAGCAGGGGCAAAAGGGGGAAAAGGCCACCACTAGGGTTTTCTTTGCGGGAGAAAAGAAGCGACGCCACAGATGACTCCGACTTAGCATCCAACGGCCCACAACCCTTTTCCCACATCCACGCACCGAAGATCAACCTTTGGCAACATTTTTTTGGGATATTACACCACGCAGGCGTTGCGAGCTATGGAGCCAGGCTGGACGCTGTGGTCATGCTGGCAACTCAAAAAAATCTGTTAATTAAGTTCTACTTAATTAAACAAACTTAATTAAATGATGAATTCTTGCAAAATATGATGCATATCTTTAACTTTGGATTATTTAACACATGATGGAGATCTAGGCTTTGGTTGCAATAAGTTCTTCAAATTTATTTGCCCTGAGACCAAGCTTTTAGACAGCAAAATATTATTTGCCCATCAGGAAGAGGTCTACATCATATGATTATGATGATTACCTATGTGTTCTCCCAAGTAGATATGTAGGAGATATGATGTTGGTTATTTACCTTTATGGTGATTACCATTTTACTTTTGAAATTTTGGTCAAGCATAGAGTAGTGGAGTCCTAAGCATTGGCTACGGTATGTTCTTTGAATATATCAACCCTGAGACCATGCTTTTAGGCAGCACCAGTTTTTGCCCACTACTTGGAGATCTACTCCATTGTATCATTACATGGAGATTATCTATGTTGTGTTCACCAATTTTCAAAAATCTTTTGGTACACTTTATGTGATACCTAGAATTCTCCAACATTTGAATATATGATATATTTTTGCGGCAATGTTGCAACATCACACGAAAATGGTTATGTTATTTCAAGGATAATTATTTAATAGAGTTTGATGAACTCGCCTAATGGGCTTAATTATCATCAATGTTCATTGTATATGTTCATTGGATATCAAGATCAATTTTGCATTATAGGGGATTCACCTCTTCACTTTAGAAGACGTGTGATGCTTTCTTTCTCTTGTGATTCTTATGAAAAGAACTTATGTGCTTTTGCGGCTTGATGTGCAAGCGCAAATGAATAGCAAAGTAACCCATAAGACATGTGGACTTATAAGTAAGTGTCTACATCATGTTGTAGACCAAAACTTTGTATCTATATGTTTTGCTTAATGTTGAATTGTGCATATTATCAGCATTATTCTCCATATATTCCAGACACATATTGAATAATATGATGAACTTCTTTTGAAGCCTCATCATTACTGCTAATGTTTTTGTGGCGCCTCTCTTGTGGGATTCATATTGTTTAGAATAATGTTGAGAACAACCTGGGGTTTGCTTGATTGACACTATTATCAATCTATGAACCTGGCTGATCAATGCAAATACAACAAGAAGCAAATATACAAGCACGTTTGAAAGAGAAGGGCAATGAGTATGACAAACTTGTTTGTCATTACACTATATATGATGTAGTGTGGTATGTCCAAGCATATAATCTTGTATATTAAATCCCTAATAGATACAAACAACTCATGAAAGCTAAGATATGAAGTGTCCTTCAATCTTCCATCTGACATAATAACAGTGCTTGGTTGTGTAAATCGTGATTTAAACTAAATCACGTAACAACACTTCTATTTCTAAGAGCATACCACTTTGTTAGATGATTTGCTTTTGACTATTATTCAAATGATCCATGAGATTTGATATAATCCCATTATTTTTGATATCATATTTATTGATATTGTAATATGTTTAAACTCATGTGATTTGAGTTAAATAAACTCATCAATTGGAGTTGATCACTCATGTGATTTGTGTTGAATAAGCTCATCGATTAAAATTGAACGAACTCGTCAAGGGAGTTGAATACTCATTGATTTGAGTTGTGCAAACTTGTGTGGGAATTCTTCCAATTGAGGAAGAAACATGCAATGTGGAGAATTGAACCACAAACTCTATATATGGGGAACAAAATATTCTCATATTCCTTTAGAAAGAGGAAAGAATATTTTAACAATCGCTTCGTGCGATATCATGATATGTTAATATCAAGTCCCCTTTGGTAATGGAAGTATCAAGGATGTGTTGATATATCCTAATTTGATTTTACCAAATTATAGAGATATCCATATAATTTATATCATGGGCCAACACAAGGTGATAGTGATGGACATTGCATGTGTTTCTTGGAAACATTTCTTATGGACTATATGCTACATACATCCTCCCTCCCATACAATGTGTTGCATTTGTTATAACCTTTCATGTGATGATACTTACCATGTTGGGTAAGACTGAATTGGTAATTTCATCATTGAGATGAAATGAAAAGTTATGGACGATTCTATTGGTCATGTTTTTTCCATAAGATGGATACTTGATGAGTATCATCGGGAATGAGATTTTAAGTCCCTCTTATCTTAAAATTTGATCTGAATTGGTTAAGTTCTTTGAATTGTTTCAAAAGAACGAGTGTGGTCCATTATAAGATGGTATGGACATTGAATGCTTTATATTGTTCTTTGGTGCATCTATATGATGACCTGAAGTGTGTCCTTCAGACAACACGAGACCATTAAGTAATAATGTCTCAAGCTTGAGCACATTAGCCTCCACACTACTGAATTTACCAAATGTGCTTACAATGATGATTGTTTGCCTTGGTATTCAAAATTATATCCATAATGGATATGACGAATCTATGATAGATTCGAAAATTTCAGATCGTTCATAACCATCAGTAATGAATTGTCACTTCCAACTAGTTATGGTTGGTGTCTGGAAGTTTTTGCACGCTCCTGACTTGTGATTAACTGCACGTACTACATGTACAAGTTCCCCATGGTTTTGGTACATGGGAATCCATGAAAGATTTCCCATGGGTATGTTCCCAATCTCACCACCTTAGCGTACATGTATGTGCACACAGAAAGCTGGGGATCTATGTGAGAATTCATTCTCCGTCGATCATTGTGTATTTAGAATCTCATTGTGAGAATCTATTTACGACCCATACACTAGCTTGAATCATGAGCTTTTCTAGGCATTAGGGGGAGATTTCAAGTACCAAAAAGAATGCCAGGAAATTATAATGAATGTAGTAGGTATTCAGGCTCAGGATCATGTACTAAAACTGAACCTTTGGGTTCGAATGATTTGCAAGAAGTTGCAAATTGACTGTCATGTTCATTTACTATGAGGTGTCACTCAAACTAATCCTATGTGAAAGTGTCAGAAAAGAGTGGTTAAATGGAACTGTTGGGGGCCTTCTGAAAGGGAAATGTGCCCTTGGGCCATTTCTAAGTGTTTTGGTGATTTAGTGTCCAATACAAGTGCCTAAGTGTCAAATGGTGGACAAAGTACAAATCAAGTATAAAGGTATGTTTCTCAGACTTAGTACATTGTTTTAGAGACTAATGTATTGTGTCTAAGTGCTGGAAACAGGAGAGATCGAATTGGAGGAGATGGCCTTGTTCTGCTAAAGCAAGCTCTGTCTGGGTGCACCGGACTGTCCGGTGGTGCACCAGACAGTGTCCGGTGCGCCAGGCTGGCTCAGGCGAATTGGCTGCTCTCGGGAAGAAATTAACGGCATACGGCTATAATTCACCGGACTGTCCGGTGTGCACCGGACAGTGTTCGGTGAGCCAACGATCAGCTGGGCCAACGGTCGGCAGCGCGGTCCGCGCGGGACGTGGCCGAGCCAATGGCTAGTAGGGGGCACCGGACTATCCGGTGTGCACCAGACAGTGTCCGGTGCACCAACGGCTCCAAGGCGCCAACGGCCGGCTTCGCCAAATAAGGAAAGAGATCCGCACCGGACAGTGTCCAGTGGTGCACCGGACTGTCCGGTGCGCCAGGCGACAGAAGGCAAGAATTGCCTTCCTGGAATGCTCTCAACGGCTCCTAGCTGCCTTGGGGCTATAAAAGGGACCCCTAGGCGCATGGAGAAGACAACCAAGCATCCTTTGAGCATTGTTGATCACTCACACTCCATTCTTGTGCACTTGTTCGACATTCTTAGTGATTTGAGCTCCGTTCTAGTGTGAAACTCGTGATAGTCTCTTGAGCTCAAGTCTGGGTCTTGTGTGTGCGTATTTGCTGTGAACTTTGTGTCTTGTGTGAGTTGCTCATCCCTCCCTTACTCCGTACTTCTTTGTGATCATCAAAGTGTAAGGGCGAGAGGCTCCAAAGTGTGGAGATTCCTCGCAAACGGGATATAGTAAAGCAAGCAAAACACCGTGGTATTCAAGTGGGTCTTTGAACCGCTTGAGAGGGGTTGATTGCAACCCTCATCCGTTGGGACGCCACAACGTGGAGTAGGCAAGTGTTGGTCTTGGCCGAACCACGGGATAAACCACTGTGCCATCTCTGTGATTGATCTCTTGTGGTTATTGTGTTTTGTTGAGACTCCTCTCTAGCCACTTGGCATTATTGTGCTAACGCCTAATCAAATTTTTTGTGGATTAAGTTTCAAGTTTCACAGGATCACCTATTCACCCCCTCTAGGTGCTCTCAATTGGTATCGGAGCCGTTCTCTTCACAAAGGGACTAATCGCCCGAAGAGATGGATCCTAAGGGGAAGGGAATTGTGATCAACGATAAGGAGAAGGAGTCCTTCGTCAACGAGCTGAAGGATGACAAGCCTACCGACTCGGGCTCAGGCCATAAACGCAAAGATGGGAAGAAGAAGAAGACAAGATGCATCAAGGAGATCATCTACTACGACGACAGCGATAAGTCCACTTCCTCCCAAAAGGACAACGACGACAACGTCTATGACAAAAGAAAGACGGTTAATTCGAACTTTTCTTTCGATTACTCTCGTATTCCGCATAGCTCAAATGCACATTTGATTTCCATCCCTCTTGGCAAACCTCCACACTTTGATGGGGAGGACTACAGATTTTGGAGTCACAAAATGCGTAGTCACCTGTTCTCTCTCCATCCAAGTATATGGGAGATTGTTGAGAATGGAATGAAATTTGATAGCTCGGATAGTCCTATATTTATTAATGAACAGATTCATAAAAATGCACAAGCTACTACTGTGTTGTTAGCCTCTTTGTGCAGGGACGAGTACCATAAGGTGAGCGGCTTGGACAATGCCAAGCAGATCTGGGACACCCTCAAGATCTCTCATGAGGGGAACGACGTCACCTTGCTCACCAAGATGGAGTTGGTAGAGGGCGAGCTCGGGAGATTTGCAATGATAAGGGGCGAGGAGCCAACCCAAACATACAACCGGCTCAAGACCCTCATCAACAAAATAAGGAGCTACGGAAGCACGCGATGGACGGACCACGACGTCGTTCGCCTAATGCTAAGGTCCTTTACTGTACTTGATCCACATCTGGTGAACAATATTCGTGAAAATCCTAGGTACACCAAGATGTCGCCCGAAGAAGTTCTTGGGAAGTTCGTGAGCGGGCGAATGATGATCAAGGAGGCAAGATACGTGGACGACGCGTTGAATGGTCCAATCAATGAGCCTCAACCCTTTGCTCTTAAAGCAACAAGAAGCAAGGAGGCGCTACCTAGCAAGGTGGCACAAGTTGAGACGGCAGGGCTAAATGATGAAGAGATGGCTCTCATCATCAAGCGCTTCAAGACGGCACTAAAGGGTCACAAGGGACAGCCAAGCAAGACCAAGACAAAGGGGAAGCGCTCATGCTTCAAGTGTGGTAAGATTGGTCATTTTATCGCTAACTGCCCCGATAATGATAGTGACCAGGAACAGGGGAACAAGAGGGAGAAGAAGAAGGCATACAAAAAGGCTAAGGGCGAGGCACACCTTGGCAAGGAGTGGGACTCGGATTGTTCGTCATCCGACTCCGACAATGAAGGACTCGCCAGCCACTGCCTTCAACAAGTCATCCCTTTTCCCCAACGAGCGTCACACATGCCTCATGGCAAAGGAGAAGAAGGTATGTACTCGAAACAATGCCACTTATGATTCTTCTAGTGATGATGAGTCCAGTGATGAAGAAATAGATTACTCTAGTTTGTTCAAGGGATTGGATAGAACTAAAATAGATAAGATTAATGAATTGATTGATGCCTTGAATGAAAAGGATAGACTTTTAGAGAAACAAGAGGACCTTTTATATGAAGAGCATGACAAATTTGTAGAGGCACAAAAATCTCATGCTTTAGAAGTTAAAAGAAATGAAATGCTTTCTTGTGAACTATCTTCTTGCCATGAGACAATTTCTAGCTTAAGGAGCATAAATGATGATTTGAATGCTAAGCTAGAAATAGCTAGTAAATCTAACTCTTGTGTAGAACATGTTACGATTTGCAATAGGTGTAAAGATTTTGACATTGATGCCTGTAGTGAACACCTAGTTTCAATTTCCAAATTGAATGATGAATTGGCTAGTCTTAATGCCCAACTTAAGACTAGCAAGAATGAATTTGACAAGCTAAAATTTGCAAGGGATGCCTACACGATTGGTAGACACCCCTCAATTAAGGATGGACTTGGCTTCAAGAGGGAACCCAAGGACTTAACAAGCCATAAGGCTCCCATCTCCGCCAAGGAGAAAGGGAAGGCCCCTATGGCTAGTAGCGCTAAAAAGAACCATGCTTTTATGTACCATGATAGAAAACAGTCTTACAGGAGTTGTAATGCTTATGATGCTTTTGACTCTCATGCCATGTTTGCTTCTAGTTCTACCTATATGCATGGTAGAGATATGTCTAGGAGATATGTTGTTCATATGCCTAGGAGAAATGTTGTTAATGTTCCTAGGAAAGTTGATGAACCTTCTACAATATATCATGCTTGCAATGCTTCATTTGCCATTTGTAGAAAGAATAAGAAGGTGATTGCTAGGAAGTTAGGGGCAAGATGCAAGGGAGATAAAACTTGCATTTGGGTCCCTAAGACAATTGTGACTAACCTTGTAGGACCCAACAAGAGTTGGGTACCTAAGATCCAAGCCTAAATTTGCCTTGCAGGTTTATGCATCCGGGGGTTCAAGCTGGATTATCGACAGCGGATGCACAAACCATATGACGGGGGAGAAGATGTTCACCTCCTACGTCAAAAACAAGGATTCCCAAGATTCAATAATATTCGGTGATGGGAATCAAGGCAAGGTAAAAGGGTTAGGTAAAATTGCTATTTCATCCGAGCACTCTATATCTAATGTGTTTTTAGTTGAGTCTCTTGGATATAATTTGTTATCTGTTAGTCAACTTTGCAATATGGGATATAATTGTCTATTCACTAATGTAGATGTGTCTGTCTTTAGAAGAAGTGATGGTTCATTAGCTTTTAAGGGTGTATTAGACGACAAACTTTATTTAGTTGATTTTGCAAAAGAGGAGGCCGGTCTAGATGCATGCTTAATTGCTAAGACTAGCATGGGCTGGCTGTGGCATCGCCGCTTAGCACATGTGGGGATGAAGAACCTTCACAAGCTTCTAAAGGGAGAACACGTGATAGGTCTAACTAATGTTACTTTCGAAAAAGATAGACCTTGTGCAGCTTGTCAAGCAGGTAAACAAGTGGGAGGAGCGCATCACAGCAAGAATGTGATGACCACATCAAGACCTCTGGAGCTGCTACATATGGACCTCTTCGGACCCGTCGCCTATCTAAGCATAGGAGGAAGTAAGTATGGACTAGTTATTGTTGATGACTTTTCCCGCTTCACTTGGGTATTCTTTTTGCAGGATAAATCTGAAACCCAAGGGACCCTCAAGCGTTTCCTAAGGAGAGCTCAAAACGAGTTTGAACTCAAGGTGAAGAAGATAAGGAGCGACAATGGGTCCGAGTTCAAGAACCTTCAAGTGGAAGAGTACCTTGAGGAGGAAGGGATCAAGCACGAGTTCTCCGCTCCCTACACACCACAGCAAAATGGTGTGGTAGAGAGGAAGAACAGGACGCTTATAGACATGGCGAGGACGATGCTTGGAGAATTCAAGACCCCCGAGCGCTTTTGGTCGGAAGCCGTGAACACGGCTTGCCACGCCATCAACAGGGTCTACCTTCATCGCCTCCTCAAGAAGACGTCGTATGAGCTACTAACCGGTAACAAACCCAATGTTTCGTATTTTCGGGTTTTTGGGAGTAAATGCTACATTCTAGTGAAGAAGGGTAGGAATTCCAAATTCGCTCCCAAAGCCATAGAAGGGTTTTTGTTAGGTTATGACTCAAATACAAAGGCGTATAGAGTCTTCAACAAATCATCGGGTTTGGTTGAAGTCTCTAGCGACGTTGTATTTGATGAGACTAATGGCTCTCCAAGAGAGCAAGTTGTTGATCTTGATGATGTAGATGAAGAAGACGTTCCAACGGCCGCAATACGCACCATGGCGATTGGAGATGTGAGGCCAATGGAACAAAAGGAGCAAGATCAACCTTCTTCTTCAACAATGGTGCATTCCCCAACTCAAGAAGATGAACAGGTTCATCAAGAGGAGGCGTGTGATCAAGGGGGAGCACAAGATGATCAAGTAATGGAGGAAGAAGCACAACCGACACCTCCAACTCAAGTCCGAGCGATGATTCAAAGGGGTCATCCTGTCGACCAAATTTTGGGCGACATTAGCAAGGGAGTAACTACTCGATCTCGATTAGTTAATTTTTGTGAGCATTACTCCTTTGTCTTGTCTATTGAGCCTTTCAAGGTAGAGGAGGCCTTGCTTGATCCGGACTAGGTGTTGGCCATGCAAGAGGAGCTCAATAACTTCAAGAGAAATGAAGTTTGGACACTGGTGCCTCGTCCCAAGCAAAATGTTGTGGGAACCAAGTGGGCATTTCGCAACAAACAAGACGAGCACGGGGTGGTGACAAGGAACAAGGCTAGACTTGTGGCAAAAGGTTATGCCCAAGTCGCAGGTTTGGACTTTGAGGAGACTTTTGCTCCTGTGGCTAGGCTAGAGTCCATTCGTATTTTGCTAGCATATGCCGCTCACCATTCTTTCAGGTTGTTCCAAATGGATGTGAAGAGCGCTTTCCTCAACGGGCCAATCAAGGAGGAGGTGTACGTGGAGCAACCCCCTGGCTTCGAGGATGAACGGTACCCCGACCACGTGTGTAAGCTCTCTAAGGCGCTCTATGGACTTAATTAAGCCCCAAGAGCATGGTATGAATGCCTTAGAGACTTTTTAATTGCTAATGCTTTCAAGGTTGGGAAAGCCGATCCAACTCTTTTCACTAAGACCTGCGATGGTGATCTGTTTGTGTGCCAAATTTATGTCGATGACATAATATTTGGCTCCACTAACCAAAAGTCTTGTGAAGAGTTTAGCAGGGTGATGACGCAGAAATTCGAAATGTCGATGATGGGCGAGTTGAACTACTTCCTTGGGTTCCAAGTGAAGCAACTCAAGGACGGGACCTTCATCTCCCAAATGAAGTACACGCAAGACTTGATCAAGCGGTTTGGGATGAAGGACGCCAAGCCCGCAAAGACTCCAATGGGAACCGACGGACACACCGACCTCAACAAAGGAGGTAAGTCCGTTGATCAAAAGGCATACCGGTCAATGATAGGGTCTTTACTTTATTTATGTGCTAGTAGACCGGACATTATTCTTAGTGTATGCATGTGTGCTAGATTTCAATCCGATCCAAGGGAATGTCACTTAGTGGCGGTGAAGCGAATTCTTAGATATTTAGTCGCTACGCCTTGCTTCGAGATCTGGTATCCAAAGGGGTCTACCTTTGACTTAATTGGATATTCAGACTCCGATTATGCTGGATGTAAGGTCGATAGGAAGAGTACATCGGGGACGTGCCAATTCTTAGGAAGGTCCCTGGTGTCATGGAGTTCTAAGAAACAAACTTCCGTTGCCCTATCCACCGCTGAGGCCGAGTACGTTGCCGCAGGACAGTGTTGTGCGCAACTACTTTGGATGAGGCAAACCCTCAGGGACTTTGGCTACAATTTGAGCAAAGTCCCACTCCTATGTGATAATGAGAGTGCTATCCGCATGGCGGATAATCCTGTTGAACACAGCCGCACAAAGCACATAGACATCTGGCATCACTTTTTGAGAGACCACCAGCAAAAGGGAGATATCGAAGTGTTTCATGTTAGCTCCGAGAACCAGCTAGCCGATATCTTTACCAAGCCTTTAGATGAGCAAACCTTTTGCAAGTTGCGTAGTGAGCTAAATGTCTTAGATTCGCGGAACCTGGATTGATTTATAGCATACATGTGTTTATGCCTTTGATCATGTTCCTTAATGCATTTTGTTGTTTATTTATGGTGCTCAAGTTGTACAAGCACTCCCCGGACCTCACAAGTCCTTTGCAAGTGATGCACAAATTTAGGGGGAGATGTGCTACAACTTGACCCTTTGAGACTAACTGTGTGCTTGAGTTTGCCTAATTTAGTCTCAAAGGAGGTTTGAAAGGGAAAAGGTGGACTTGGACCATGCAAGACTTCCACTGCACTCCGATAAAAGAGTAACTTTTCCAAGTTCATCTTTGTACTCTTATTGCCTTTTTACTCTTAGTTGAAGATTTTGGTGAGGCAATGGGGTTTAAGGGCCAAAGTTAATCCCGTTTTGGTGCTTGATGCCAAAGGGGGAGAAAATAAGGCCAAAGCAAGACATGGATCAGCTACCACTTGAGAATTTTAAAGAAATTTTGAGTTAGAGTTTTTGTTTGACAAAATACTCTTGTTTGCCTCTTATTATCAAACTTGTGGGGAGAAGGCTCAATTATGGGAAAAAGGGGGAGTTTTTGAATCTTTGATCAATTTCTCATGAAATATCTCTCTTTATGTTTCAACATGTGTGTTTGACTTAGAGATAGGAAATTGAGGTTGATTTGCAAAAACAAACCAAGTGGTGGCAAAGAATGATCCATATATGCCAAATTTGAGTCAAAACAAATTTGAGTTCTTATTTGAATTGATTTTGCACTTGTTCTACTTGCTTTATGTTGTGTTGGCATAAATCAACAAAAAGGGGGAGATTGAAAGGGAAATGTGCCCTTGGGCCATTTCTAAGTGTTTTGGTGATTTAGTGTCCAATACAAGTGCCTAAGTGTCAAATGGTGGACAAAGTACAAATCAAGTATAAAGGTATGTTTCTCAGACTTAGTACATTGTTTTAGAGACTAATGTATTGTGTCTAAGTGCTGGAAACATGAGAGATCGAATTGGAGGAGATGGCCTTGTTCTGCCAAAGCAAGCTCTGTCTGGGTGCACCGGACTGTCCGGTGGTGCACCGGACAGTGTCCGGTGCGCCAGGCTGGCTCAGGCGAATTGGCTGCTCTCGGGAAGAAATTAACGGCGTACGGCTATAATTCACCGGACTGTCCGGTGTGCACCGGACAGTGTCCGGTGAGCCAACGGTCAGCCGGGCCAACGGTCGGCAGCGCGGTCCGCGCGGGACACGTGGCCGAGCCAACGGCTAGTAGGTGGCACCGGACTGTCCGGTGTGCACCGGACAGTGTCCGATGCGCCAACGGCTCCAAGGCGCCAACGGTCGGCTTCGCCAAATAAGGAAAGAGATCCGCACCGGACAGTGTCCGGTGGTGCACCGGACTGTCCGGTGCGCCAGGCGACAGAAGGCAAGAATTGCCTTCCTGAAATGCTCTCAACGGCTCCTAGCTGCCTTGGGGCTATAAAAGGGACCCCTATGCGCATGGAGAAGACAACCAAGCATCCTTTGAGCATTGTTGATCACTCACACTCCATTCTTGCGCACTTGTTCGACATTCTTAGTGATTTGAGCTCCGTTCTAGTGTGAAACTCGTGATAGTCTCTTGAGCTCAAGTCTGGGTCTTGTGTGTGCGTATTTGTTGTGATCTTTGTGTCTTGTGTGAGTTGCTCATCCCTCCCTTACTCCATACTTCTTTGTGATCATCAAAGTGTAAGGGCGAGAGGCTCCAAAGTGTGGAGATTCCTCGCAAACGGGATATAGTAAAGCAAGCAAAACACCATGGTATTCAAGTGGGTCTTTGGACCGCTTGAGAGGGGTTGATTGCAACCCTCGTCCGTTGGGACGCCACAACGTGGAGTAGGCAAGCATTGGTCTTGGCCGAACCACGGGATAAACCATTGTGCCATCTCTGTGATTGATCTCTTGTGGTTATTGTGTTTTGTTGAGACTCCTCTCTAGCCACTTGGCATTATTGTGCTAACGCCTAATCAAGTTTTTTGTGGATTAAGTTTCAAGTTTCACAGGATCACCTATTCACCCCCCCTCTAGGTGTTCTCACCTTCGTCTTCCGAAGGTCCTCAAAAACATGATTTAACAATGTCTTCCAAGTGTGACATATGAACAGGTACCTTCGGACTCGGGTTAAAAGCATATACAATATAAAGAGCATGGTCGTGACGAAGGCTGGTGTTACTCCGAAGCTACGCGCAAGGGAGCTTCTGCTCAATGGAGGAAAAAGGAACTGACTTAAAGGGGAAAAGGCTATCTAGTCTCCATTAGGTTGTCTATAAGTCAATAGTAAATATGGAGGGCATGAATGTAATTTCACACAGGCTGCGTCCTGTGCCTATAAATAGATGAACAGTACCCCCGTACTGTTCACGCTGACTTGTATTCGCTTGTGTGTCACGCTTGTACTTTTACCTTCTATCAAGTCGAAGGTACATTTGTAATTCAATATTGTTTCTGTCTTTCCATGGTAATATAATGAGAATGAATTAATAATATTATATGATTGTTTATGTTGTCTCTTATATTTCATATGCTTCTTCTTTTATTAACATATATCGCGTTGATGAAAGTATGTCCTTCATGACCTTCATCTGAAGATCATTATATCCTAAGGGAAATAATGCTTCGAAGGACGAAGGGCATTAACATTTAACATTCTGTGTTGCCTTGTTCTTAATTCATAGCATTTGAGAACAAGTCCCCAACATTGGCGCCCACCACCGGTGAACTCATTCAACCACCTTTGGCAAGCCCTGACCTTCGTCATGCCACCGAAGAAAGCTTCAGCGCCAGGGGCTGCTGCACTACAGCCACTGGACCCAAACCAAGAGACTCTCTCTCTCTCCGAGAGGCTCGAAGCCAGAAGAGAAAGGCCACCAGTCCAACACTCCATGAGGAGGAGTTGGACCAAGAGATCAGGGACATGGAAGTCATCCATCAACAGGTGCAAAGGAAGAAGGAGAAGATGGCTCGGTTGGTCGATCTTCAAAGGAAGATCGACGAAGCTACTGAAGAAGTGCGTCATCTTGTTCAAGATGAACAAGACCGAAGGCCCCAACACAGGGAGCTTCGTCAGGAGGGTTTATTCAACGAAGATGGATGTTATGATGATTTTAATCATGATACCTTTACTTTTGATGATGCTTCTCCCTTGGCAGCAGAACTACAGGCTACCCCATGGCCTCCATCATACAAGTCACCTCAGCTTCCCATGTATGATGGGCACTCAGATCCAAAGCAGTTTCTGATGAGTTATGAAGCAACTATATCTTCGTATGGGGGCAATACCGCAGTCATGGCGAAGTCCTTCGTCATGGCAGTCCGGAACGTAGCCCAGACATGGTATTCTTCTCTTCGGCCAGGAACTATCACGTCGTGGCAGAAGCTTAAGGACATGCTGGTTACCAATTTTCAAGGCTTTCAAACGAAGCCAGTCACAGCTCAGGCTCTGTTCCAGTGCACGCAAGACCATGAGGAATACCTTCAGGCATATATCCGAAGGTTCTTGCGACTGAGGGCACAAGCGCCCACAGTGCCCAATGAAATTGTCATTGAGGCCATGATTAAGGGTCTTCAGCCAGGACCCACGGCTCAGTATTTTGCCAGGAAGCCCCCACAAACTCTGGAGAAGCTGCTTCAGAAGATGGATGAATACATTCGGGCTGACAATGACTTCCGCCAAAGAAGGGAGGAAGCCTACAGATTCTCGGAGATGACCAAGGGCTTCGGAGGAAGAATCCACCCGAGGCATGTCAGGTTAATCCACAATTCCAGCCAGAATGACGACAAAGGAAGCCAACTTCAGAGGCCACAGTACACCTCGCAATCTTCGGGGCAACAACAAAGCTCTTTCAGGCTGCCAGCTCCAAGGGGCAGAGGCGCCAGGGGCTTCGGAGGAAGACATGGGGATCAGACCAGGAAGATTTATTGCTTATTCTGTGGTGAGGACAAGGGCCATACTACAAGAATGTACCAAATCACCATTCAGAAGCAGAAGGAGATCGCAGAAGCCGAAACTCGGCAGAATTAGCCGAAGCAGGTCTTGCACACTGCTTCATGCCACTCTCCCTACATACCAGAATATGTGGGCAATCATCCTGTAGCTTCTGTTGCTTCGGCTAGCCTTTCACAGGCTTCCTGGCCACAGCTCCCACCCCCACCACCACTGCAACCAACCTATTCCCGAAGCCAGTAGCTAGAAGGGCGCCAACACACTCAACAACAACGGGAGTTCAGGGAGGAATCCGAAGCTCGCACAGTCAACAGTACTGTGCTAGAATCGGAGCACATTTATTGAGCAATATCCTACCCCCGAAATACTTTTATATTCTATGTCATTTTGTTTTTCAATAAGGAACAATCAATGTAAATCTAGTTTTAATTCCTCGTAATAGTTTCGCTTCTATCAGAATGAAATATATCTTCTTCACAGACTTACGAAGCTCAAAAACTGTTGAAGCTCAAAAGTCGTTCCAAAGGGAATGCAGAGCTAAAAATCGCTGAAACTACAAAAAGTCGTTCCTAAGGGAGCGCAGTGTAAGTTTTGCCGAAGCTACAAAATTTCGTTCCTAAGGGAACGCGGTGTAAGTTTTCTGCTCAAAAGTCGTTCCAAAGGGAATGTAGAGCCAAATACTGCTAAAATATAAGGCGAAGAAGTTCAAAAGACGTTCCTAAGGGGATGCAGAACTTATACCGCCGAAATAGAAGGCGAAGAAGTTAAAAAGACGTTCCTAAGGGGATGCAGAACTTACACCAAAAAATAAGCGGTGAAGCCGAAAAATAAATGGCAAAGAGATTCCGATCGTTCCTAAGGGGACGCAGAGATTGTGTGTTTCAGTGTGGGCGTGTGGGTGTGTGTCTTCGGCATTAGCATCATTCTTCGCATCATATCATCACATCATCCCGCATAGCATCACATCATACATCATATCGCACCAATGACACGAATTGAATACGAAGTCGATCTTCGGAGAATGCTTTATAAAAATGAAAATGTGTTAAGGCACAAAGTAAGCTGAGAAATATAGTTTCATCAGCTCTGTTGCAAAAGAAGGGATCCCTTGTTTACGAAGCATGGATGTTTTTATGAAGCTTGGATGTTCTTACGAAGCATGGATATTTTCACGAAGCATGAACCTTTTTCTTTACGAAGCATGAAAAGAAGGGAAGGTGTTTTTTCGCCGAATGCTAAAAAACGGTATGTATATAAAAGTTTCATGCATCGCAAAGAAGTGAATTACAAATAATTTACATATTAGATTCAAAGATATACACATCGAATATTATAGTTTTGTTACAACAAAGCTTCATTGACCATCTGAAAATGTTTTTACAATAAGTACTAGTCCTCTTTCAGGATCTTCTCCGCAACTTCATTTAGCAATTTGTTAACGACTTCGTCAATAATAGATTCGGCCATATTGATGATCTCCAGTGCTTCCTTCGTTTCTGGATCAGCCAGGGGATCGAACGGCTCCGATGGCGGAGATAATTCAGCTACTGTAAAAAAATAATTAAAATCAATCAATCTGTGTTGGGGCGAAGGCGAACACGCCACCCTTCGCTCGATGCCTTCGCCGTCCTCGCTGCACCAACGGAGACAAGACAACGGGCAGACTCACCCTTCGTCCCACATGTCACCGGACGAAGACCTGTGACGAGGTTGTCTCATCTTGCGACCTCGTCCGACATGGAGGCCCACGTGTGATCCGGCCCATTGTAACAGGCCCTGCGTGGCCGCTGTGCATTACGGGCCTAATTTGTAAAGGTCTCCCTGTAATTACGGTCTGTAACCCTGCTTTATGGGAATATTCCGGGGATAACCTAGGTGCCTGAGGGCACATGCGTCCTTAACACTGGACGCTGGGCACTCAGACACCTATAAATACCCCCGCACAGTGCCATTGAGAGGCTAGATTAACAGAGTTGTTGCCATCTCGTGCAAAAACCCTGTTTGCGTTGCTACACTCCCCCGTTGGATCAACTTGCACCGGAGAGCAAGTTCCAACATTTGGCGCCCACCGTTCGTGCTACGAAAAAACCACCCGCGATGGCACCCAAGAAAGCTAGCTCGAAGGCTGATGAGGCTGCGAAGGCAGCACTGCTGGCCGCAAAAAAGGGCAAGGCCCTCGCCCTCACCCACACCACCCACCAAGAGGCCACTGAAGACGACACTCTCCATGCCTGCGGCTCTGAAGGACAGCCGCAACCTCCCCCAGGCTTCGCTCCACCGGAGGGCGCAGACGTCACCGAGGACGGCGAAGTCATCGGTGTCTCAGCGGAAGAACAGTTACAGCTGCGCGCATTGCGCATCAAGAACCACAATCTCCAGAAGCAAAAAGAGATACTTGAGGCCAAGCGCCAACGTGTGTCTGCACAAGCCAAGGTGCGGCAAATGATACGCGACGAAGAGCAGAAGGCCCAGGAGCTCGAGCAGGAGAACGCACTAATGCAGCGCGAAGGCCACCTCGACCTGCAACACGGGCCGCCACTACAGCAGCGCGCACAAGTCGAAGACCTACACTTCCCCAGCGCGACCACGCCATCCCACACGCCGCGGCATTCCAAGGTGTCAACTACCTCGACGAGCGAAGTCCACTGGCGCCACACCTGCAAGTGACACCTTGGCCTGCCAACTTCCGGGCAGGGACCTATCCCAATTACAGCAGCAGCACTGACCCAGCACAGTACATCATGAGTTATCAGGTCGCCGTTGCATCTTTCGGAGGGGACGACGCCACTATGGCCAAGTCCTTCATCATCGCCCTCGAAGGCCCAGCTCTCACCTGGTACTCCAGGTTGCCCCCGTTGTCCATCGACTCGTGGCGAAGCCTCCGGGACAAATTCCTACTCAACTTCCAAGGGTACCGCCCAGACACCGACGCCTTGGCTGAACTTTCACTCTGCAAGCAGCTGGAAAAAGAGACTCTGCGGGAGTACTACCGCAAGTTTCTGACCCTCAAGTCACAGCTGCCTTCGGTCGACGACCAAATCGCCATCCACTACGCCATCAGTGGCCTTCGGGCCAGCGTCCTTTACAGCCACTGCATCAGGGATCCGCCCAAGAACCTCCAGGAGTTGTATCAGCTGTTTGAAAAATATGCCAGATCCGAAGAGCTCCACCAGCGCAAACTCGAGTCTCAGAGGAAACCCAAAGACACCCCATAGTCCAGCCGCACGTGGACGAGGCCTTCGCAGCCAGACTCCGGTCGGGACGGCCGCAATCAGCAGCAAGTGCACAACATCGCCAACCAGCACCCCGCTGGCGAGGCCCCTCGCCGCCAGGAATACCCCCCTAGGGCCGCGGGAACGGAACTCGCGGTCGAGGCCGGGGACGTGCGCAGCAGCCGCACCGATTTTACTGCTTGTTCCACGGTGAAGACTGCGCCCACCAAACCAGAGACTGCCCAGAGACGAAGGCCACCAGAGACAGGATGGCACGGGCACAACCAGCCGACAACCCTAGAGTCGTCGCGCACACATATCAGCAACCCCCTCCACCATACATCCACGCCCCCGCTCCGCATCCACCGCACCACGCATACCAACACCACCAGGAAGTACAAATCGTACCTCCCCCACCCCCACCTCCACACCAGCAACAACAAAACATCCACCACCCCCATGCCCCAAAGCAAGAGGACTTCGCCGATCAGCCGTATCGCGGAGTCATTCATATGATCACTGGGGGGTCCAGCGTCGACTTCGACACGAAGCGGCAGAAGCGGGACCACTACCGCAGCATCAACCACGTCGCCATCACCGGTCCGGTCGTGCAGACGAAGTGGTCCCATGTGTCGCTAACCTTCGATGCCCGAGGCGTCGATCTGCGCAGCGCCCCCCACATCGACGCCATGGTTATCAACTGCAGCGTGGCAGGCTGGGACCTGCTCAAAGTCCTAGTCGACAATGGCAGCCAAGCAGACATCATTTTCCTCCATGCCTTCGACCGCATGGGCATAAGCCACAGCCTGCTCAAGCCTTCGGACAACCCATTGTATGGCTTCGGCGGCAAGGGCACGTTCCCCGTCAGCAAAATAGAGTTGCCTCTCTCCTTCGGTGTAGCACCCAATGCCCGAAGCGAGCAAGTGACCTTCGATATCGTCGATATGGTGTATCCGTACAACGCCATTATGGGCCGGGGCTCCATCAACAAGTTTGAGACAGCCATTCATGGACTTTACCTATGCATGAAGATACCAGGTCCGCTAGGCACCATCACGGTCTACGGCAACCAGCAGACTGCGCGAAACATAGAGCGGGACTTCGTCCCCGGGCAAAGAAACGTGCACTGCCTCACGGCCCAGCGCGAGGTCCCCGCGTCCGCCAGCCCAACTGACAAAGAACACGACAAAGCACAGCTACAGAGCAACGACGGGACCAAGACTGTTCCCCTCGACCAGGCCACGCCCAAGCAGACGGTCACCATCAGCGAAGACCTCACTTCGCATGACGAGGAGAAGCTCCTCTGCTGTTTGTCCAAGAACAAAGATGTCTTCGCCTGGTCCGCCCTCGACCTGGTCGGGGTCAGCCGATCAATCATTGAGCACAGCTTGGGAATCGACCCTTCGGTGAGACCAAAAAAACAGCGGCTCCGCAAAATGTCTGATGAGAAGACAGAAGCCGCCAAGGCCGAGGTACATCGCCTCCTGGAGGCCAAGTTTATCGAGCCAGTGGCCTACCCCACGTGGCTCGCCAACATTGTGATGGTGCAGAAAAAAAGCGGCAAATGGCGCATGTGCATCGACTTCACCAGTCTCAACAAGGTCTGCCCAAAGGACAACTTCCTGCTGCCTCGGATCGACAAAATAGTCGATAGCACGGCCGGGTGCGAAGTCATGTCACTCCTCGACTGCTTCTCCAGTTACCATCAAATATACATGAAGGAGGAGGACAAGGCCAGCACCAGCTTCATAACACCCTTCGGCACGTATTGCTTCATCAGAATGCCGGAGGGACTCAAGAACGTCGGGTCCACTTTCTCCCGACTTACCAAAACGGTGCTCGAGGGGCAAGTCAGCAGAAATATATTCACGTATGTGGACAACATCGTCGTCGCCAGCAGAAGCAAGGAGGATCATCTTGCTGACCTCGCCGAAACGTTTGCGAACATGCGGGACGCGCGACTTCGCCTAAACCCCGAAAAGTGCGTCTTCGGCGTTCGCCAGGGGAAAATATTGGGCTACCTGGTGTCACACCGCGGAATCGAGGCCAACCCAACCAAAATTCAAACCATCATCAACATGATGCCCCTGCAGTCAGCCAGAGACGTCTAGCGCCTGACAGGCAGATTGGCCGCCCTCAACAGATTCATCTCCAAGTCCGCAGAGCGAAGTCTCCCCTTCCTCAAAACTCTCCGCGGCGCAAAAGACTTCGCTTGGGGACCAGAGCAGGCAGCGGCCTTCGCCTCATTGAAACAGTACCTATCGGAATTGGCAGTTCTTACAAGCCCCGACTCTTCGCTACCCCTGCTGCTTTATGTTGTGGCTTCGCCGCATGCGGTCAGCGCGGCACTGGTTCGGGAGCAGACAGTAGAGGGCATGACCAGGCAGTGTCCAGTTTATTACGTCTCCGAAGTGCTCACACCATCAAAATGTAATATGACGGAACTGGAAAAGATTGCCTATGCAGTTGTTATGTCTTCGCGCAAATTGCGCCACTATTTTGAGGCATTCAAGGTCCGAGTCACCTCAGACAGGGGACTCGGCGAATTGTTCAGGAACCCGGAGGCATCGGTACGGATCGCCAAATGGGCGGCCGAACTCTCCAGCTACCACATCACATTCGAGCCCAGGACAGCCATCAAGTCACAAGTTCTGGCAGACTTCGTCGTCGACTGGACTGGGCCAATAACATAGCCGGACCCATCCGCAGAGAAGGTTTGGACAATCCATTG
Organism: Zea mays; assembly: GCF_902167145.1. Classification (NCBI taxonomy): domain Eukaryota; kingdom Viridiplantae; phylum Streptophyta; class Magnoliopsida; order Poales; family Poaceae; genus Zea; species Zea mays. Next base: position 144,149,152 of record NC_050098.1, read on the forward strand.
CGACGGCGCATGGTGCCATGCGGGGGCAGGCGCTGCTGCAGTCATTACCTCACCCACCGGGGTCAAGCACAGATGCGCGGCACGCCTCAGCTTCGCTCTGGAATCTGACAGATGCACAAACAACATAGCAGAATACAAAGTTGTCATCCTCGGCCTCCGCAAACTAAGGGCCCTTGGTGTCACCACCTGCATTATCAGAACAGATTCCAAGGTAGTCGCCGGCCAAGTCGAGAAAGACTACACAACAAAGGACCCCGCACTTATGCAATACCTCGCGGCCATCCGTAGTCTCGAGAGACAATTCAAGGGTTTCACCTTGCAGCATGTGGACCGGGCCAAGAATGAGGAGGCCGACGCATTGGCCAAGGCTGCCGCCAGAGGCGAGTCCCTGCCCTCCGACGTGTTCTACCATGTTATCGGCACGCCAGCCGTCCAGAGCCCCAAAGGGCTACAAATAACCAATGACAGCGAGGGCCACCGCATAGTCAACCTTATTATGACCGAAGACTGGCGGGCACCAATAACCCTGTTTCTACAGGGGTACTACCACCCAACCGACATCAACGAGGCCAAGCGCCTCAAACATCGAAGCCGGGACTTCGCACTGATTGAAGGCCAGCTTTACAAGAAGGGGGTCAGTCAGCCAATGCTTAAATGTGTCACCGAGATCGAAGGCGTTCAAATCCTGCGCGAAGTCCACAGCGGTACTTGCGGCTCTCACGCAGGGCCAAGGGCCCTAGCCGCAAAGGTGATCCGTCAAGGTTTCTACTGGCCCGCAATGATCTGCGCCGCAAATCGGGTCACAAGGTCCTGCGAAGCCTGCCAGAAGTTTTCCCCTCGATCAGGCAACCCTTCTCAATTCACGAAACTAATCGCCCACACATGGCCTCTCCAGCGCTGGGGCCTGGACATCGTCGGGCCCCTGCCCACGGCTCAGGGGAACCTCAAGTTCACCTTCGTCGCTGTCGAGTATTTTACCAAATGGATCGAGGCGAGGGCTGTATCCACAATAACATCAAAGACTGCATAGAAATTCTTCTGGCAAAACATTGTTTGCCGCTTTGGAGTACCGTCCGAACTCACAGTTGACAACGGCAAGCAGTTTGACAGCCAAGACTTCAAGGATTTCTGCTTCTCCATTAGCACCAAGCTCGCCTTCGCCTCAGTATACCACCCGCAGTCCAACAGAGTTGTGGAACGCGCAAATGGCAAAATCTTCACAGCTGTCAAGAAGATGCTCCTCGACGAGAAAAAGGGCAAGTGGGCCGATTTGTTACCTGAAGCGGTCTGGGCGCTAAACACGACTGAGTGTAGGGCGACTGGGTTCACCCCCTTCCGCCTTCTATATGGATCGGAGGCCATGACCCCGCAAGAAATAAAACATGGGTCCCCACGGACAGTCTCGTCAGCTGTCCCCGACGTGGACGAACCCACTTCGAAGGATCTCATCGATGGAGACCGCGTCTTCGCCCTACAGGCTCTAAATAAATACCAAGCCCAAACAAAAGCATGACGTGACCACGTAGTCATCCCGAGGGAATTCAGCGAAGGGGACCTCGTACTCGTCCGAACAGCTCGGACAGAGTCCAGGGGCAAGCTGGAGCCCAAGTGGGAGGGCCCTTTCATCGTCAAGACGAAGGCATCCCCCAGCGCATACAGGCTCGCAACGCCATCCGGCGAGGACTTGGAACATTCCTGGAACATTGATAATCTCCGCAAATTTTTTGTTTGACTCATCAGGGCCAGCTCGCCCTTGTAATTCGCAAAAACAATTTTATTCTGGCCCGCACTCTTTTCCTCCCGGGGGGTGAGATTTTTAACGAGGCGGAGTCATGTAATATACAAGTGAAAAATCCCCCGCAAAAATCTACGTCGAGAAAAAACCGCGTCGACGGTCTTCGACATTCGACCAATACAAAGTCACCGCGAGGTCCAGCGCTAGCTACCCTCGCGTGCGACACTCCGCGCAAAAGTCGCCTAAGGGTGCAGCCGGACTAGCACAACAAGTGCGAAAAATCGAAGTATTCTTCAAAAAGACTATCCGTGCAAAAGTCGCCTAAGGGTGCAGCCGGACTAGCACAACAAGTGCGAAAAATCGAAGTCTTCTTCAAAAAGACTATCCGTGCAAAATTCGCCTAAGGGTGCAGCCGGACTAGCACAACAAGTGCGAAAAATCGAAGTCTTCTTCAAAAAGACTATCCGTGCAAAAGTCGCCTAAGGGTGCAGCCGGACTAGCACAACAAGTGCGAAAAATCGAAGTCTTCTTCAAAAAGACTATCCGTGCAAAAGTCGCCTAAGGGTGCAGCTGGACTAGCACAACAAGCGCGAAAAATCGAAGTCTTCCTCAAAAGACTACCTGTGCTAAACCCTACACCAAACTGTTCACGCAAAGACCGACTATAGGCGTGCCGGACTGACATAATAAACACACTAGACCAAGTGCGCAACGCCTTTATGAGCGCAGCCGAATGTGCGAAGGCGCACAGCCTCATCATACAAGCTATTACATATGTACAGCGAGGGCACCACACCTTACATCGGTTCAACCTTCGGAATGATTCCCATCTCCCTATAGTTAAATAGCATTATCCTCAGCTCCTCACCCTCAAAAAGACTTCGCAGCTCCCCCTCACCTACACTCGCAACGGCCGGCAAGGACAACAATTCCTGCTTGCCAGCCCTGCCCACACGAAGCCGACCGCCGTCCGCCTCACTCACTCTACGCTTCGCAACCGCCCTTCGCCGTCTACGCCCAGCACTTGGACCAGGCACAACTTCAGCATCCGCAGCACGCAGCGAAGCCTCCGCCGCTGCCACATCCAAGGCCGCAAAGTAATCCAAGTCCTCATCCGACGACTCTTCCGTCCACTCAACCGAACTCCTAGAGTCACCAAAATCAGAAAACTCAGTGGCAGACTCATCCAATTCATTCCCACCATCCACGGTCGAAGCCGCCACAAAATTAGCAGTAGTGGTTGCGTGCGCAGGCCCAAAATCTTGAACCTGCGCAGCAACCAAGGTTCAGCAACATAGACAAAATTTTCTAAATACCCACACCCACTAAGCCACCTGCGAAGGCCCAGCCGCCGTGGGATCCTCCGCCGCCAGCTCCGTCGCCGTCTTCGGGGGATCCTCAGCCCTCGGCACAGCGGTTGGCGACGAGCCACCGCCGGACGCAGTAGCCGCAGGAGCGGCGAGGGAGCCTTCGCCGGTTTCCGGGGGCGGCGCCGGGACGACCTCAGCCTCGGCCACCACCGGGTTCGTCTCGGCTTCGGGCCGCGCACTGTTCAAAGCTCCGAAGTCCTCCACGGTCTCGGCACGCGACGCCTAAAACACAGCACACCGATTCAGCAAGCCCACATATAACCCACATCCAACAACACTAAACAAAAGACGAACATTACCTGACCCCTCGCCCGGTCGGACTGCTCCCTAACCTCCTCCCGACCGTGAGGGCCCCACATCCGGTCAAAGAGGGCCCCCACGGACTCCTTCACCACCGGGTCCTCGACCTTGTAGATCTCGCGCTCAAAATCTTCATCAGATCGGTCGAAGACCTCATAGTGGCGGCACCCTTCGCGGGACAGCGCGTTTATCGCCCCTTCGCAGGTGACGAGGGAGGCAAAAGACATAAAACCCTCCACAATGGTCGGGAGCGCCAGCAACTCCTCTTGCAGCCACTCGAGGCAGCGAAGGCCCGACTCTCGGTCGGGCACTTCGAAGTCAGCGGTCCGCGTGCCCAGCTCGTGGTATGAGTCCATAAGCTGTTTGCGCGTCCGCTCAGCTTCTGAGCGCGTAGAAGCCTCGGCCCTCACCACGCGGGCCTGCAAATCTTTGAACCGCTCCTCCCATTCCTCGGCGCGCTGGCTGGCGAGGCTACCCTCCACCCGCGCCAAATTGGCCTCCGCCTGCGCAGACTGCGCCTTGGCGAGGGCCTGATTTGCCTCCCTCCTCTCCTCCGCCAGCCGGCGCCAGAGGTCAGTCCTCTCCCCCTCAAGCGCGGCCACCTTCTCCGCCAGCTTGCGGCACTTGCTATCGGCGGCCGACTTTTCCTGGACGACGTCAGCATGCTGCGCCCGAAGTCTCTCGACTTCAGCAGACACAACTGCCGTATGGGCCCCCGACGCCACGCGGTCAGCGAAGTCAGCCGCCTAAAAGACACACATAAGACCACAATCCCAACGAAACCGGTAGAAACCGAAGTCTAGCTAATTTTACCTGACTTAGCCGCTGCGCCGCCTCCTTCAGCCGGCGGGACACAACGCCTGCCTCGTCCTTGACGGCAGTGAGCGCCGGAACCTCACCACCAGCGCTGAGAGCGCTACCCTTCGCCCCAGGCGCCGTGGCTGACACGACGGTCGCCACCGCAGGCGGAACAACAACAAGTTGCCCCTCGCCCGATCCTGCAACGTATCAACAATCAAAAAAAACGGGCCAACGACTTACCAGTGAGATAATCATCCACGCTAATATCAGTGCCGAAATCGGCAATGCGCTTCCCCGGCGAGGGCAATTCTCGGGCCTTCGCGGCTCCGACCGAGGCAGGCTTGGCTCCGCCGGCGCCGGCGCCGGCCGCCTTCACGACATCCGGCACCTTGCTGGACCCAGGGTCGGCCGACTTCGCCGCCAGCGACGGCTGGCTACCGCTGGGGGCGACAGCCGTCGCGGTCCCCCGCGCCCTCTTCGGTCTAGCCTCGGGCAGCCTGATGACCGCCCGGCGCTTTTGCGCAGCTTCCTGACGATCATTGTCCATCACTGCCGACACAACAGCAGCAATATTCCGTCCATAAGGAAACACTCTCAAGTCACGAACCATGCGAGATGTAAAAAAGTCTTCGCCGGCCCCGCGCGGGGGATAGGAACGTTCTTAGGCCACCAACCCCCGGTAACCTTCAGCATCCGCGCCGAAGACTCCCAGAGCTCGGGCGAAGACATCCTTCCCCCGGGGGCCGCGCATGTCCCCATCAACTCCATAGCAAAACTATCGGAGACCCCCAGTCCTCCTATCGCAGTACCTAGCTTCCTCTTCTTAGAGGATGGGGTGGCCGCCGGCGTGGGGTCGTCTTCAGTCCTAGCCGCCGGTTTCTTCCCACGACGGTCGATGTTGGGGACTTGTTCTCAAATGCTATGAGTTAAGAACAAGGCAACACAAAAAATGTTAAACGTTAAAGCCCTTCGTCCTTCGAAGCATTATTTCCCTTGGGGATATAATGATTTTTGGACGAAGGTTATGAAGGACATACCTTCATAAATACAACATATAATAATGGAGAAGAAGAAAACATGTGGAATATAATGGATAACGTAAACAATTATATATAATTGTTAACTCCTTTCTATATTATTATTATTATGGAAAAATATAGATGATATCAAATTACAAATGTACCTTCGGCTTGAAATAAGGCGAAAGTACAAGCGTGACGCAAAAAGCAAATGCCAAGTCAGCGTTCGCAGCACGGGGGTACTGTTCACCTATTTATAGGCACGGGACACAGCCCATATAAAATTACATCCATGCCCTTTACATTTGGTAGTAATTCTATAGTAATCCACCGAGGTCTGAATAGCCTTTTCATCTTTAAGTCGGTTTCCTTTTCTGCTACCACGCCGAAGCTTTTCTGCTCACATCTTCGGCGCTATAACAACCTTCGTATTATTTGGGCTTCTCCTACTGTGATATCGACTCGAGTCCGAAGATACCTGTTCACACATTATACTCCAAAAACACTGTTAAATCTTGTTTTTGAGGACCTTCGGAAGCCGAAGGCCCTCAACAGTAGCCCCTCGCAATATTAATTTGTTAGAATAATAAATTTAGATTGCGACATGGACGAAGGCCTTAAGCCGAAGGTCCGAAAAAATACCTTCCCTTTGCTAGAATAGCAACATTCACTGACAAGCGGGGTCTTTCAATTTTCAACGCACTGGGCGTATAAATAAGAGCATACCGCGAGCTCATTTGGTACGCTCTCTTGCCATCTGCTCTTGCTCACTCAATTTTTCGCTCTTGCGCACCAAGACTTGCTTAGCTTTTTAAGTTTTTAAGCTTCGGCGTTGAAAACAGTTTTTTAGTGTTTCCGAAGATGTCTGAAGATAAGAAGGCTGCTGCCAAGATGAAGCTGAGTCTCTCTGAAGAGAAAAACCTGGGGTTTCTTATAGCAATGTCGAAGACCAATACAGAAAAAATCACCAAAGAGATTTTAGAAGGTTTGTCTGAAGATACTGATGACAGCGACAGTTATGATGTGGATAGTGGTGGTGAAGACTCCGAAGATCGCCCTTGGCGACCAAGCCATGCGGTTTTCGGCAAATCAAGTATCAAAGAAAATTATCTTGTGAACATGAGGGGAAGATATTTCCGGGACTTGTCCGTTGTGAGGGCCGACGAAGGAGAAAAGACTTGTCCGAACCCTGAAGAAAATGAAGTCGTAGTGTACCGAAGCTTTTTGAAAGCTGGACTTCGATTTCCCCTGAGCAGCTTTGTCGTAGAGGTGCTGAAAATATTTGAAGTCTATCTTCACCAACTTACCCCCGAAGCAATCATAAGGCTGAATATCTTCGTGTGGGCCGTGAGAAGCCAAGGTCTGGAACCTGATGCGAAAAGTTTCTGCAACATACACGAATTATCATACGAGACAAAACTCTAGGGTAAGGAACAGTATCACAATAATTTTGGCTGCTACAGTTTCGTTTCTCGGTCTGGGTCAAGCTGTCCCGTGCCAACCTTTCGGAAGAGATGGCCCGGCGACTGGACGACAGAATGGTTTTATGTGAAGAATGACCTGAAAACACGGGAAGATATTAAAGGTATAATTATGCGCCCTATTTGGCAAAGCTTCGGCCTGCGGAGGCCGAAGGTTGAAATGAATGAAGCTGCCGAAGAATGCCAGAGAGCCTTCGGAGTTATTTGTTCTTTTATTGGAACGAGAGATTTGGTCCAAGAGCATATTGCCTTCAGAGTATGGCCGCTCGCGGAAAAATGGGAAATGCCGCAAGAGACCATAAAGGAGGCTGACGAAGGTGGACTTAACAGGCTGAAGTATACTTTCAAGTTCGGAGATAAATTCATTGAGCCAGATGATGACTGGCTAAAAAGCATTGAAAATGTAAGTGATGAACTACTTGGGGCTTATTCGAAGGCCGAAGATACTGCATTGTCAGCAGCCTTCGGAGGCCGGAAAAAGAAAAGACTGAACCGAGTGTTTGACGCAATCGGGTTCGTCTACCCTGACTATCGTTATCACATTCGAGGGCAGAAAAGAAAAGGCACGACTTCTGCGAAAGAAGAAGCTGCAGCTGCTCCTAGTGAGCCAGCACCGAAAAGAAAAAGGATAAAGGTCCTCACACATCGGCCACGCTATATTGAACCAGCCTCGGTGCCTGAGTTCACCGGAGAGACCTCTTCGGCCACCGAGGCTGAAGAGCCAACCTTGCTGCCAGAAGTCGCAGAAATGGCCGAAGCGCCAACAAGAACAGAATTGGAAGAACCAAAGATTTTGTTACCAGAAACCAAAGAGATGGCCGAAGCGCCATCGACAGAAAAAATGGAAGAAGCAAAAGGATCAACTGAGGGATCAAAAATATCAGAAGTTTTAAGTCCTTCAGCAAATGTTGAGACAATAAAAAACCAAAAGGGTCCAGCGGTGACTCCGAAAAGAAAAAGAATGGTCAATGTGCTAGATGTTCTGGAGACAATTAAGTCCTCAAGCACAACTCCGAAGAAGACTGTTGAAACTTCCGAAGCGAAAACTGAAATTTTTGATACTAAGGCTCCAAAGCAAGAAACTGAGGCTGAAGCTGGGCCCTCAGAGCCCACGAAGGTAAAATCCTTGGAAACCGAGGAAAAAAAACGGAGCCAATTCTTGTTGAAGAAATTAGTGTTGTTGCCCCCGAAGCATCCCCCAAAGTCCTTGATTATATTGTTCGACATGCTTCAGGGAAAAAATTATCAGAAAAAGAAAAGCAAGAGGCCCAGCTTTACGCCCAAAAACTGAAGTATCCAAAGGGGGCGTTAATATTCAACGGCAGCGGAGAAGAAGACTTCTTGTATTGTCTCCCTGACAGCAAGGAGATTTCTGTCTGTCGGGAGATGAGCAAGAGCTTCGGATTCCCAACACTAGAAGATGGGCTCTCGGTGCTGTCGAAAAACGAACTGGCCGACAGCCTGGCGTACAATAGCTTAAAGGTGCAAAAAAAATGAGATCTTTGTATTTTTTCTTGAGACCAAAATTTTTCGTTTGCTTAAATTTATTGACGCACACACATTTTTCTTTGCAGGGCCTTATACTTAGCAATGCCCTCAGGGCCCAAAAAGATGCCGAAGACGAAGGGTGCGTTATAGCCCTGAGCAACCTTCGTTCCGAAGTAATTGAACTAAGGAACGAAGGTCTCAAAAAATATAAAATATTACATTCATTGATAAATAGAATAAAAGAAGACGAAGCTACTTTTAAAGGTCAAGCTGAGGCTCAGAAGCGTGAAATTGAAGATCTTCGAAAACAACTGGCCAGAGCTAAAGAGGAACGCATACTTGAAGAAACGAAGCGAGAACTTAGCGACCAATGGGCAAATCATTTAGAAGGAACTGTTGAAGAGCTTCGTTCGTCCAAGAAAAGATGCTATGATAAATCTATGGAGTGTGTTAAGAAGATGAAAGCTAGCTTCGCCAGCGTCGGCGCATTCTCGAGCGAAGAAAACTTTACAAGAGGCAACCCCGAAGGTCCCATCGAATGGATTAATCACGAAGCTGAGGCCTTTGAGGAAGTTTTAAATAGCCACGGAGACATATGTGCTTTCTCGGGTGCCAGGGGGATTGCCACCATTTTGGAGAAAAAGGGCTGCGATCATGTAAAGATTTTAGCGCAATCCGAAGCTACCTTGTCCTTCGAAGATGCAAAAGATCCTTCAGCCGAAGCTAGCATGGTTGGTGGAAAATTTTTCACCGATGTCTGGGATAATGGTGGTCGAGAAATGGCCCGAGAAATTATCCAAAAAAACGAAAAGGGCATCCATGATGCTAGAAAAGTAGCAGAGGCTGCTGAGAAAAGCGCAGAGCCCGAAGGGCAAATAGGTATTAACTAATGGTTTTTATTGTGTTGTAATTTTTGGTTTTAAACTTCGTTCGCAATTTGTAATAGCAATGTAGTCGTATCCTGTCCTCCTTCAGATCCTACTAAAGCGTCTCCGGGCCCTCACCCGAAAGGAGACGACGAAATTAAAAAGATGGCTGAAGCTATCATGGATGAAGTTGTTAATCGGCTCCTGAACGAAGCTGCGGAAGTTGTACTTAGAGAAGATTAAGTGCTATTGTAAAAACTTCTGAAATGTAATATGTGTAACATCTTGTAACCCTGAATATAATATACTTGTTTTTATGGTTCAATTCTTTACGATGCATGAAATTTTACATACGTACCGTTTTTGAGTCTTTGACGAAAAAACACCTTCCCTTCTTTTCATGCTTCGTGAAGAAGAATTTTCATTTATCACAACAATATCTGTAGTGTTCTGATGAAGAATATCCAAGCTTCGTGAAGATATTTTCTGAAGCTACACTTCCGAAGATCAATAGTGTATCTCCTTGTGACTTAGCATGATTTTCCCCCTTTTTCAAAACATTCTTCTGAAGATCGGTATTGTGTCCCCTTCTTGTGCCATATGCAGCATGATGTATGATGCTTATGCCATGCGAAATGATGTGATGATGTTATGCTATGTAAGATGGTATTTATTCCGAAGATACACGCACATCCCTGTAATAAAACACATAATCTTTTTAAATCAGCGTTGACTTTTCGCTGTAAGCCTCCCTTAGGAGCTTCTTCGCCTTTTACTTCAGCGGAATCAGCGTTTATTTTTCGCTGTAAGCCTCCCTTAGGAGCTTCTTCGCCTTTTACTTTCAGCGGTATTCGCGTTGACTTTTCGCGCTTCGCCTTTTACTTAGGCGGTATCAGCGTTTATTTTTCGCTGTAAGCTCTGCATTCCCTTTGGAACGACTTTGGAGCAGAAAACTTACACTGCGCTCCCTTTGGAACGGCTTTTTGTAACTTCAGCAAACTTACTGTGCGTTCCTTAGAACGACTTTCTGTTGCTTCGAAGAATTTTTGATATTTCGAAGGTCCTCCTTGTTATCGCAAATCTTTAAGCTTCAACAACTTAAGCCTGTGGAGAAAATATATTTTCCTTGTGGCAAACAACGAAACTATTACATGAAATTTAAAAAAAACTGGCACAGTGCTATTGACTCTGGCACAGAAAATAAAACTGAATGGAAAAGACTACTATCAAGGTAGGATATTTGTCAATAGATGTGCTTCGACTCTGGCACAGTGCTATTGACTGTGCGAGCTTCGGACTGTTCTCTGAAGTCCCTTTGGTGTTGAGCATATTGGCCCCCTTCTGGCTGCTGGCCTTGTTGCAGTGGTGGTGGAGGCGGAGGCTGTTGCCAAGAAGCTTGAGGTTGACTCGCCGAAGCAACAGAAACTGCAGGGTGGTTGCCTACATATTCTGGGATGTAAGGCGAATGATACGAAGCAGTGTGCATGATTTGCTTCGGCTGAGCCTGTTGTGCTGCAGCTTCGGCTATCTCCTTTTGCTTCTGGATGGTAACATGGCACATCCTGGTGGTATGACCCTTGTTTTCACCACAGAACAAGCAAAATATTCTCCTTGGTTGATCTCCAAACCTTCCGCCGAAGCCCCTGGCGCCTCTGCCTCTTGGAGCTGGCGGCCGGAAGGAGCTTTGCTGTTGCCCCGAAGCCTGTGAGGAGCACTATGGCCTTTGCTGCTGACTTCCCTTATCATCATTTTGAGTAGAGTTGTGAATTGACCTAACATGCCTCGGATAAAATCTTCCTCCGAAGCCCCTGGTCATTTCAGAAAACCTGAAAGCCTCCTCCCTTCTTTGATGAAAATCATTGTCAGCACGAATATACTCGTCCATCTTCTGGAGCAGCTTCTCCAAAGTTTGAGGAGGCTTCCTAGCAAAGTACTGAGCTGAAGGTCCTGGCCGAAGTCCCTTGATCATGGCCTCAATGACAATTTCATTGGGCACTGTTGGTGCATGTGCCCTCAAACGCAAGAACCTCCGGACATACGCCTGAAGGTATTCTTCGTGATCCTGGGTGCACTGGAATAGAGCTTGAGCAGTGACCGGCTTCGTCTGAAACCCTTGGAAGCTGGTTAACAACATGTCCTTCAGCTTTTGCCATGAAGTGATCGTTCCTGGCCGAAGAGAGGAATACCAGGTTTGAGCAACACTCCTGACAGCCATAACAAAAGATTTTGCCATGACTGCAGTATTGCCACCATACGAAGATACTATTGCTTCGTAGCTCATCAGAAACTGCTTCGGGTCTGAATGGTCGTCGAATATGGGAAGCTGAGGCGGCTTGTAGGATGGAGGCCAAGGTGTAGCCTGCAGCTCAGCGGACAGAGGAGAAGCATCATCAAAAGCAAAATTTCCATGGTGAAAATTCTCATACCAGTCATCTTCGTTGAGGAAACCCTCCTGATGAAGGTCTTTATTCTGAGGCCTTCGGTTCTGCTCATCCTGAGTAAGATGACGAACTTCTTCAGAGGCTTCATCTATCTGCCTTTGCAGTTCAGCTAGCCTGGCCATCTTTTCCTTCTTCCTCTGCACCTGTTGATGAAGCATCTCCATGTCTCTGATTTCTTGGTCTAGCTCATCCTCTGGCGGTGTCGGGCTGACAGCCTTCCTCTTCTGGCTTCGGGCCTCCCGAAGGGAGAGAGTCTCCTGATTGGGGTCTAGCGGTTGCAGAGCTGTAGCCCCAGTTGCTGAAGCTTTCTTCGGGGCCATAGCGAAGGTTTATGATCGCCGAAGGTGTTCAAAACTCAAAGAGTGGAAGTGAGTTCACCGGAGGTGGGCGCCAATGTTGGGGACTTGTTCTCAAATGCTATGAGTTAAGAACAAGGCAACACAAAAAATGTTAAACGTTAAAGCCCTTCGTCCTTCGAAGCATTATTTCCCTTGAGGATATAATGATTTTTGGACGAAGGTTATGAAGGACATACCTTCATAAATACAACATATAATAATGGAGAAGAAGAAAACATGTGGAATATAATGGATAACGTAAACAATTATATATAATTGTTAACTCCTTTCTATATTATTATTATTATGGAAAAATATAGATGATATCAAATTACAAATGTACCTTCGGCTTGAAATAAGGCGAAAGTACAAGCGTGACGCAAAAAGCAAATGCCAAGTCAGCGTTCGCAGCACGGGGGTACTGTTCACCTATTTATAGGCACGGAACACAGCCCATATAAAATTACATCCATGCCCTTTACATTTGGTAGTAATTCTATAGTAATCCACCGAGGTCTGAATAGCCTTTTCATCTTTAAGTCGGTTTCCTTTTCTGCTACCACGCCGAAGCTTTCCTGCTCACATCTTCGGCGCTATAACAACCTTCGTATTATTTGGGCTTCTCCTACTGTGATATCTACTCGAGTCCGAAGATACTTGTTCACACATTATACTCCAGAAACACTGTTAAATCTTGCTTTTGAGGACCTTCGGAAGCCGAAGGCCCCCAACAGTCGACATCGTCTTGCCCGGGATAACCGTCGTACGGCAGACGGTTTAGCTCGAAGACCCTATTCAAGCGATCGTTGGATCCGCGTATATCCCAACTATGCTGGCCCTCAGTCTTCAGCACGTAGCGACCGACAATCCGCACCGCCCCATCCTCCGCCTCACGCACGAATGCGGCGAGATCTCGGCTATGCAAATCCAGTGCGAAGGCGGGACTTCGCACCAGCATCCCGCCACGGGAAGGCATCTGGCGAGGGCATACTTCGCCCAGCGCCCAGCCACGCGCCAAGGGCCACACCCCATACGCGACAAACTCCTCAACCAGATCGCGCCCGCTACTCAGGCCGGCCGCGCACCGTAGGGCCCCTTCGTCTGCATCCTCCTCTGCTACTTCAAACTGCGGGTATGCTGAGTAATAATGTGAACACATCTCGGCCACGGGGAGCCCTGGATGGTCTTCGACTGTGCCTTCGGCAACGTAGAACCAAAATTCCCACCAGTTGCCTCATTTATTGTGGGCACAGGGAACCAACTCAACGACCTCCATCGAAGTCTTGCCCGTCTTCGGCGTAAACGTGCAAGATCCAAATTGAGCAATCTTATTCCCAATTTTCCTTTTCTGCCAGTGCAGACAATAATACTTCGCGAAGACTTCGACCGAGGGCTGCCCGCCGTACGAAGTCGTTGCCCAGACATACTTCGCCAGAGCCACCACGGCATTTGGCATCAGCTGGTGGACCTGGACGTTGAACCTACGCAGGACTTCTCCCACAAATCGATGTGCGGGCAGACGAAGGCCAGCAGCGAAAAAAGCCTCGAACACAACCAACGCGCCTTCCGGCTCAGGGACCTCCTCTGTCCCCGGGACACGTGCCACTCCACCGCTGAAATAACCAAGCTGTTGCATGTCTTGAACGTGGACCGAGGACATCCGCGACATGCCGAACTCCACTGTGTCACCGGCGCGCAACTCCTCCGCCGCCACATTGTTCAGCGTCTCCTCGGACGACGCGCCGGCCGGCGGTGTAGCGGCAGCAGAAGAGGAAGAGGACGGCATCGCTACGTACCGTCGGCGGCGGCGGGCGGTCTACTTCACACGGGCCAGATCTTCGACGAGCAAAGAGCAAGGAGGGTAGACGGGCTGCGAGCGGTTAGCAAAGGCGGTTAGGGTTTTCGCGGAGCGCGGAAAGATAAAGTTCAAAACGCGCCGCCCCCGCCCCCTTTTATACACATAGCGCGGCGCTTCGGAAAACCTGCAGTCCAACAGTACGGCGTCAATCAACGGTCATGTCAAAAACCCCCGCGAAACCACTTCGAGCGAGGGCAGCGTCTCCACCATCTAGCGACGTCTTCGGCACCAGATGACTTAGTCGAACTGGTCCCTCGGAGGGCAAATGTTGGGGCGAAGGCGAACACGCCACCCTTCGCTCGATGCCTTCGCCGTCCTCGCTGCACCAACAGAGACAAGACAACGGGCAGACTCACCCTTCGTCCCACACGTCACCGGACGAAGACCTGTGACGAGGTCGTCTCATCTTGCGACCTCGTCCGACATTGAGGCCCACGTGTGATCCGGCCCATTGTAACAGGCCATGCGTGGCCGCTGTGCATTACGGGCCTAATTTGTAAAGGTCTCCCTGTAATTACGGTCTGTAACCCTGCTTTATGGGAATATTCCGGGGATAACCTAGGTGCCTGAGGGCACATGCGTCCTTAACACTGGACGCTGGGCACTCAGACACCTATAAATACCCCCGCACAGTGCCCTTGAGAGGCTAGATTAACAGAGCTGTTGCCATCTCGTGCAAAAACCCTGTTTGCGTTGCTACACTCCCCCGTTGGATCAACTTGCACCGGAGAGCAAGTTCCAACAATCTGAAACCACAAAAACAAATGCTGAAGCTAAAAGTGGCGAATCAATACCTATGCGTCTTTCACGCTCTGCTGCTTCCTCAGCTTGTTTTGCTTCCACTCGAGCGTCATGAATGTCTTTTTCGCTTTTCTTCATAATTTCGTGAGCCATCTCTCGACCACCATTTACCCAGATATCATTGTAAAGTTTCCCGCCCATTAAACTTGCTTCAGCTGAGGGATCCTTTGTATCATCCACGGAGAAGGCAGCTTCGGCCTAGGCCAGGGTCTTGATGAAAGTCGCCTAGAGGAGGGGTGAATAGGCAAATCTGAAATTTATAAACTTTAAGCACAATCTACAAGGCGAGATAGCGTTAGAAATAAAAGCGAGTCCGAAAGAGAGGGCGAAAACAAATCACAAACAAATAAGGCGGAAGACACGGTGATTTGTTTTACCGAGGTTCGGTTCTTGCAAACCTACTCCCCGTTGAGGTGGTCACAAAGACTGGGTCTCTTTCAACCCTTTCCCTCTCTCAAACGGTCACTTAGACCGAGTGAGCTTTTCTCCTCAATCAATTGGGTCACTTAGACCCCGCAAGGACCACCACACAATTGGTGTCTCTTGCCTTGATTACAAATGTCTTGAGAACAAGAATGGGGAAGAAGAAAAGTGATCCAAGCGACAAGAACTCAAATGAACACAAATATCTCTCTCTCACTAGTCACTAATTGTTTTGAGTGATTCCGGACTTGGGAGAGGATTTGATCTCTTATTTGTGTCTTGGAGTGAAGTCTAGAGCTCTTGTATTGAATGCAATGGCTAAAAACTTGGATTCCTTGAAGTGTGGTGGTTGGGGGGTATTTATAGCCTCACCCACCAAAATGGCCGTTGGGGAGGCTGTCTGTCGATGGGTGCACTAGACAGTCCGATGCGCCACCGGACACTGTCTGGTGCGCCAGCCACGTCACCCAACCGTTATGGTTTGATCGTTGGAGCTCTGACAGATGGGACCACCAGACAATCTGGTGGCCGGACAGTCACTGTTCACTGTCCGGTGCGCCTTCTGGCGCCTGCTCTGACTATACGTGAACTGTCCGCGCACTGTAGCTGTGTCAGCCGACCGTTGAACTCGACCGTTGCGCTGGCGACCGTTGCTCCGCTTGGCACACCGGATAGTCCGGTGCCACACCGAACAGTCCGGTGAATTATAGTGGAGTGGCTTTTCCAGAAACCCGAAGGTGGCGAGTTCGAGTTGATTCACCCTGGTGCACCGGACACTGTCCGGTGCGCCAGACCAGGGCAACCTTCGGTTGGTTTTGCTCCTTTCTCTTAGAACCCTATCTTGGACTTTTTATTGGTTTGTGTTGAACATTTGGCACCTGTAGAACTTATAATCTAGAGCAAACTAGTTAGTCCAATTATTTGTGTTGGGCAATTCAACCACCAAAATCATTTAGGAAAAGGTTTGACCCTATTTCCCTTTCAATCTCCCCCTTTTTGGTGATTGATGCCAACACAAACCAAAGCAAATATATAAGTGCATAATTGAACTAGTTTGCATATGGTAAGTGCAAAGGTTGCTTGGAATTAAACCAATTTATACTTTCGTAAGATATGCATGGATTGCTTTCTTTCTTTTAATATTTTGGACCACGCTTGCACCACTTGTTTTGTTTTTGCAAATGTTTTTGGAAAATCTTTTCAAAGCCTTTTTGCAAATAGTCCAAGGTATATGAAATAAGATTTCGAGAAGCATTTTCAAGATTTGAAATTTTCTCCCTCTGTTTCAAATGTTTTTTCTTTGACTAAACAAAACTCCCCTTAATGAAATTCTCCTCTTAGTGTTCAAGAGGGTTTTATCAATTGAAGAAGATCAAATATTTTAGATACCAATTTTGAAAAACTCCTCCTTAAGATATAGATACTAGTTGATATAGAATTTCTTAGAGAAATACTAATTTCAAAGATACCAATTGAAAACATTTAAAAACTTAAACTTGTTTCGAAAAATTTTGAAATTGGCGTGGTGGTGCGGTCCTTTTGCTTTGGGCTAATACTCTCTCCCCCTTTGGCATTAATCGCCAAAACGGAGTCTTTAGAGCCTTTATTAAAATTCTCTCCCCCTTTGGCAAACAATATATGAGTGACGGATTATACCAAAGTGGAGAGCAATGCGGAGTGACGGCGAAGGGTAAATGATACCGGTAGAGTGGAGTGGAAGCCTTGTCTTCGCCGAAGACTCCATTTCCCTTTCAATCTATGACTTGGCATAAGAATTTACTTGAAAACACATTAGTCATAGCACATGAAAGAGATATGATCAAAGGTATATAAATGAGCTATGTGTGCAAAGAATCAATCAAAGTTCCTAGAATCAAGAATGTTTAGCTCATGCCTAAGTTTGGTAAAGGTTTTCTCATCTAGTGGTTTGGTAAAGATATCGGCTAATTGTTCTTTGGTGCTAACATAAGCAATCTCGATATCCCCTTTTGTTGGTGATCCCTCAAAAAGTGATACCGAATGGCTATGTGCTTAGTGCGGCTGTGCTCAACAGGATTATCCGCCATGCGGATTGCACTCTCATTATCACATAGGAGAGGGACTTTGGTTAATTTGTAGCCATAGTCCCTAAGGGTTTGCCTCATCCAAAGCAATTGCGCGCAACAATGACCTGCGACAATGTACTCGGCTTCGGCGGTACAAAGAGCTACTGAATTTTGTTTCTTTGTAGCCCAAGACACCAGGGATCTTCCCAAGAACTGACAAGTCCCTGATGTGCTCTTTCTATCAATCTTACACCCTGCCCAATCAGCATCTGAGTAACCTATTAAATCAAAAGTGGATCCCTTGGGGTACCAAAGACCAAACTTAGGTGTATATGAACTAAATATCTCAAGATTCTTTTCACGGCCCTAAGGTGAACTTCCTTAGGATCGGCTTGGAATCTTGCACACATGCATACGGAAAGAATAATATTCGGTCGAGATGCACATAAATAGAGTAGAGATCCTATCATCGACCGATATACCTTTTGATCTACTGATTTACCTCCCGTGTCGAGGTCGAGATGCCCATTAGTTCCCATGGGTGTCTTGATGGGCTTGGCACCCTTCATTCCAAACTTGGTAAGTATATCTTGAGTGTACTTGGTTTGGCTGATGAAGGTGCCCTCTTGGAGTTGCTTGACTTGAAATCCTAGAAAATACTTCAACTCCCCCATCATAGACATCTCGAATTTTTGAATCATGATCCTACTAAACTCTTCACAAGTAGATTTGTTAGTAGACCCAAATATGATATCATCAACATAAATTTGGCATACAAACAAATCATTTGCAATAGTTTTAGTAAAGAGAGTAGGATCGGCTTTGCCGACTTTGAAGCCATTAGTGATAAGAAAATCTCTTAGGCATTCATACCATGCTCTTGGGGCTTGCTTGAGCCCATAAAGCGCCTTAGAGAGTTTGTAAACATGATTAGGGTACTCACTATCTTCAAAGCTGGGAGGTTGCTCAACATAGACCTCTTCCTTGATTGGTCCATTGAGGAAGGCACTTTTTAAGTCCATTTGATAGAGCTTAAAGCCATGGTAAGTAGCATAGGCAAGTAATATACAAATTAACTCAAGCCTAGCTACGGGTGCATAGGTTTCACCAAAATCCAAACCTTCGACTTGTGAATATCCCTTGGCTATAAGTCGGGCTTTGTTCCTTGTCACCACACCATGCTCATCTTTCTTGTTGGGGAAGACCCACTTGGTTCCTACAACATTTTGATTAGGACGTGGAACTAAATGCCATACCTCATTCCTCGTGAAGTTGTTGAGTTCCTCTTGCATTGCCAACACCCAATCTGAGTCTCTTAATGCATCTTCCACCCTGTATGGCTCAATAGAAGACACAAAAGAGTAATGTTCACAAAAATGAGTGACACGAGATCGAGTTGTTACCCCCTTATGAATATCGCCGAGGATGGAGTTCACGGGGTGATCTCGTTGTATCACTTGGTGGACTCTTGGGTGAGGCGGTCTTGGACCCTCATCATCTTCCTTGTCTTGATCATTGTCATCTCCCCCTTGATCATTGTCCTCCTCTTGAGGTGGCTCTTCTTGATCTTCATTTTCATCATCTTGAGCTTGATCCTCATCTTGAGTTGGTGGAGATGCTTGAGTTGAAGATGATGGTTGATCTTGTGCATGTGGAGGTTCCTCGGGTTCCTTGGGACATACATCCCCAATGGACATGTTCCTTAGCACGACGCACGGGGCCTCTTCATCATCTAGCTCATCAAGATCAACTTGCTCCACTTGGGAGCCGTTAGTCTCATCAAACACAATGTCACAAGAAACTTCAACTAGTCCAGTGGACTTGTTAAAGACTCTATATGCCCTTGTGTTTGAATCATAACCAAGTAAAAAGCCTTCTACAGCCTTAGGAGCAAATTTAGATTTTCTACCTCTTTTAACAAGAATAAAACATTTGCTACCAAAGACTCTAAAATATGAAACATTGGGCTTTTTACCGATGAGGAGTTCATATGATGTCTTCTTGAGGATTCGGTGAAGGTAGAGACGGTTGATGGCGTAGCAAGCGGTGTTGATTGCTTTCGCCCAAAACCGGTCCGAGGTCTTGTACTCATCAAGCATGGTCCTCGCCATGTCAAGTAGAGTTCTATTCTTCCTCTCCACTACACCATTTTGTTGAGGTGTGTAGGGAGAAGAGAACTCATGCTTGATGCCCTCATCCTCAAGAAAGCCTTCAATTTGAGAGTTCTTGAACTCCGTCCCGTTGTCGCTTCTAATCTTTTTGATCCTTAAGCCGAACTCGTTTTGAGCCCATCTCAAGAATCCCTTTAAGGTCTCTTGGGTTTGAGATTTATCCTGCAAAAAGAACACCCAAGTGAAGCGAGAATAATCATCCACAATTACAAGACAATACTTACTCCCGCCGATGCTTATGTAAGCGATCGGGTCGAATAGATCCATGTGGAGTAGCTCAAGTGGCCTATCGGTCGTAATGATGTTATTGTGTGGATGGTGGGCACCAACTTGCTTCCCTGCTTGACATGCGCTACAAATCATGTCTTTCTCAAAATGAACATTTGTTAGTCCCAAAATGTGTTCTCCCTTCAGAAGCTTGTGAAGATTCTTCATCCCAACATGGGCTAGTCGGCGATGCCAAAGCCAACCCATATTAGTCTTAGCAATTAAGCAAGTATCGAGTTCAGCTCAATTAAAATCAACTAAGTATAGTTGACCCTCTAATACTGCCTTAAATGCTACTGAATCATCACTTCTTCTAAAGACAGTAACACCTATATCCGTAAAAAGACAGTTGTAACCCATTTTGCATAATTGAGAAACAGAAACCAAATTGTAATATAAAGAATCTATAAGAAAAACATTGGAAATAGAATGGTCAGGTGATATAGCAATTTTACCAAGTCCTTTGATCAAACCTTGATTTCCATCCCCGAATGTGATAGCTCTTTGGGGATCATGGTTTTTCTCATAGGAGGAGAACATCCTTTTCTCCCCTGTCATGTGGTTTGTGCACCCGCTATCAATGATCCAACTTGAGCCCCCGGATGCATAAACCTACAAAACAAGTTTAGGCCTTGTTCTTAGATACCCAAACGGTCTTGGGTCCTTTGACATTAGAAACAAGCACCTTGGGTACCCAAACACAAGTCTTGGAGCCCTTGTGTTTGCCCCGAACATATTTGACAACTATTTTGCCTGATTTGTTAGTTAAAACATATGATGCATCAAAAGTCTTAAATGAAACATTTGGCTCATTTGATGCAATAGGAGTTTTCTTTTTAGGCAATTTAACATGAGTGGAGTGCCTAGAACTAGATGCCTCACTCTTATACATAAAAGCATGATGAGAGTCAGAGTGAGACTTCGTAGAATGAATTCTCCTAATCTTATGTTCGGGATAACCAGCAGGATATAAAATATAGCCCTCGTTATCCTGAACTATGGGAGCTTTGCCCTTAACAAAGTTAGATAATTTCTTAGGGGCATTAAGCTTGACATTGTCTCCCTGTTGGAAGCCAATGCCATCCTTAATGCCAGGGTGTCTCCCACTATAGAGCATGCTTCTAGCAAATTTAAAATTTTCATTTTCTATCTCATGCTCATTAATTTTAGCACTAAGTTGAGCTATGTGATCATTTTGTTGTTTAATTAAAGCTAGGTGATCATGGATAGCATCAACATTAATGTCTCTACATCTAGTACAAATAGTAACATGATCAACACTAGATGTAGAGGGTTTGCAAACATTTAATTCATCAATCATAGCATGTAACATGGCATTCTCATTTCTAAGATTGGAAATAGAAACATTGCAAACATTTAAATCTTTAGCCTTAGATATTAATTTATCATTCTGAAAGGGAAATGTGCCTTTGGGCCATTTCTATAATTTTTTGGTGATTAAGTGCCCAACACATATTCTCTAAGTTCTAAATGTGCCAAAGATTGAAAAAGTGCAAATCAAGGCATGAGGTATGTTTATAGACTTAGTACATTTGTTTTTGTATACTAATATATTTGTCTAAGTGTTAGAAACATAGAAAAGAAGAAAAGAAAAGAATTGCAAGTGACTTGGCTGTGTGCAGCCGAAGTCCACCTCAGTCTCGCACACCAGACTGTCTGGTGGTGCACCGGACAGTCCGATGCGCCAGGCTGGACTCCGGTGAAAAGGCCGCTCTCGGGAAATGTTCTGCGGCGTACGGCTATAATTCACCGAACTATCCGGTGGAGCACCGGACTGTCCGGTGAGCCAACGGTTGGCCGCTCAATCCGCGGTCAACGCGTGGCCCGCGCCAACGGTCGGCAGGGGGCACCGGACTGTCCGGTGTGCACCGGACTGTCTGGTGTGCACCGAACAGTGTCCGGTGCGCCAACTGCCTCGGGGTTGCAACGGTCGTCTGCGCCAGAAAAGGAAGAAGATCGGCACTGGACCGTCTACAGTGACTGTCTGGTGGCACACCGGACTGTCCGGTGCGACACTCGACAGAAGGCAAGGATGGCCTTCCTTGTTTGCCTCCAACGGCTCCTAGCTGCCTTGGGGCTATAAATGGGACCCCTAGGCGCATAGAGGAGCTACCCAAGCTTACAAGAAACATTCTAAGACTCCAAGACTCCAACTTCACGCATTCAGTTCTTTGAGATAGTGACTTGAGCTCCATTTGAGTTGTGAACTCCATGCGTTGTGTTTTGAGCTCAAGTTGTGACTTGTGTGTGTGATTGTGCTGTGGATTTGAGTCTTGTGTGTGTTGCTCTCCCCTCCCTTACTTCTGTGCTTCTTTTGTGATCATCATTGTAAGGGCGAGAGGCTCCAAGTTGTGGAGATTTCTCGCAAACAGGAGAAAGACTAAGAAAGGAAAAACCGTGGTATTCAAGTTGATCATCGGATCACTTGAAAGGGGTTGAGTGCAACCCTCGTCCATTGGGACGCCACAACGTGGAAGTAGGCAAGTGTTACTTGGCCGAACCACGGGATAAAAATCGCGTGTCTCTTGTGTGCTTTCTCTTTGATTGTATGTGTTCACAAGAGCTCGTTTCAAGCTACTTAGCCGTTCTAACTTTAATAACTAAGTTTTGTGGCTATTAGTGTTGAATTTTACAGGATCACCTATTCACCCCCCTCTAGGTGCTCTCAATTGGTATCAGAGCTGTTCTCTTCACGTAAGGGACTAATCGCCCAAAGAGATGGATCCTAAGGAAAAGGGGATGGTGGTCAACGACAAGGAAAAGGAGTCCTTCCTCAACGAGCCTAGAGACGACAAGCCAACCGACTCAGGCTCGAGTCATAAGAAAAGAGACGAAAGAAGAAGAGGCGCAGCAAGAAGATCATCTACTACGACAGTGATGCCTCGTCTTCTTCACCACACGGCGACGATGACTCCTCTTCAAAGAAGAAAACAGTTAATCAAAATTACTCTTTTGACTATTCTCGCATGTCGTACAATTCGAATGCACATTTACTCTCTATTCCACTAGGAAAACCTCCACACTTTAATGGAGAGGACTACTCATTTTGGAGTCATAAAATGCATAGTCATCTATTTTCTCTCCATCCTAGCATTTGGGAAACAGTGGAAAATGGGATGCATTTTGATAGCACTGATAACCCTGTATTCATTAATGAACAAATTCATAAGAATGCCCAAGCTACTACTGTCTTGTTAGCTTCGCTTTGCAGGGATGAATACAATAAAGTAAGTGGCTTGGACAACACCAAGCAAATTTGGGACACCCTCAAGATCTCACATGAGGGAAACAATGCTACAATGAACACCAAAAATGGAGTTAGTGGAAGCCGAATTGGGAAGATTTGCCATGATCAGGGGAGAAGAGCCAACACAAACCTACAACAAGCTCAAGACCCTAGTCAACAAGATTAGAAGCTATGGAAGCACAAGATGGACAGACCACGACGTCGTCTGACTCATGCTCAGGTCCTTTACCATCATTGACCCTCATCTTGTGAATCTCATCCGTGGAAATCCCAGGTACACAAAGATGACGCCCGAGGAGATACTCGGAAAATTTGTGAGCGGGCGCATGATGGTAAAGGAGGCACTATATGTGGATGACGCCTTGAACGGTCCACTACCCATCTACGAGCCGTAGCCCGTTGCACTCAAGGCAACAAGCAGCAAGGAGGCGCTACCAAGCATGGTAGCACAAGTAGAGGCTGCCGGACTCAACGAGAATGAAATGGCGCTTATCATCAAGCGCTTCAAGACCGCTCTTAAAGGACGCAAGGAGTACCCCCAACAAGAATAAAACAAGGGGAAAGCGCTCCTGCTTCAAATGCGGTAAGACTGGTCACTTTATTGCAAATTGTCCCGATAATGATAGTGACCAGGAACAAGAAAAGAGTGGGAAGAAGGAGAAAAAGAAGAGCTACAGGAAGGCAAAGGGCGAGGCACGCCTTGGAAAGGAATGGGACTCGGACTGCTCTTCTTCCGACTCCGACGACGAAGGACTCGCTGCCTCGGCCTTCAACAAGTCTTCTCTCTTCCCCCAACGAACGCCACACTTGCCTCATGGCCAAGGAGAAGAAGGTAAGTGTTCGAGATACCTTTAAGTATACTACTTCTAGTGATGATGATTCTAGTGATGATGAAGTAGATTATACTGATCTATTTAAGGGCTTAGATAGAGCTAAAGTAGATAAAATCAATGAGTTAATTGATGCTTTAAATGAAAAGGATAGATTGCTAGAAAGGCAAGAGGACATTTTGTATGAGGAATATGACAAATTTGTCAGTGTTCAAAAGTCTCTTGCCTTAGAAACTAAAAGAAATGAAATGTTATCTTCTGAGTTATCTGCTTGCCATGAATCTATCTCTAGTTTAAAGATTTTGAATGATGATTTAAATGCTAAGCTAGAGGAAGCTAATAAATCTAGTTCATGTGTAGAGCATGTTAGTATTTGCAATAGATGTAAGGACTTTGATGTTGATGCATGCAATGAACACCTTATTTCCATTGCTCAACTAAATGATGAGGTGGCAAGTCTTAATGCTCAACTTAAGACTTGCAAAATTAATTTTGATAAATTAAAATTTGCTAGGGATGCCTACACAATTGGTAGACACCCCTCTATTAAGGATGGACTTGGTTTTCGAAAGGAAACCAAGAACTTAACAAGCCAAAAAGCTCCCGTTCTCAACAAGGAGAAAGGGAAGGCTCCTATGGCTAGTAGTTCTCAAAAGTGTCATGCCTACATATATGATAGAAAATATTCTAGGAATGCTCATAGGAGTTATGATCATAATGCTTTTGATTCACATGATATGTTTGCCTCTAGCTCTACTTTTGTGCATGGTAGAAGTAGGCCTAGGAGAAATCATGTTGTGCATCATGTGGCTAAGAGAATGTGTAATGAACCTACTACCATTTACCATGCTTGCAATACTTCTTTTGCGCTTGTATGTAAGAATGAAAAAGTAGTTGCTAGAAAGTTGGGATCCAAATGCAAGGGAGACAAGACTTGTATTTGGATTCCAAAGGCTATTGTAACTAACCTTGTAGGACCCAACAAGAGTTGGGTACCTAAAACCCAAGCGTAAATTGTCTTGCAGGTTTATGCATCCGGGGGCTCAAGCTGGATTATCGACAGCGGATGCACAAACCACATGGCGGGGGAGAAGAAGATGTTCACCTCCTACGTCAAGAACAAGGATTCCCAGGATACGATCATCTTTGGAGATGGGAACCAAGGCAAGGTCAAAGGCTTGGGCAAGATAGCCATCACCAACGAGCACTCCATATCAAACGTATTTTTAGTAGAGTCGCTTGGTTACAACCTCATGTCTGTAAGTCAATTGTGCCACATGGGCTACAATTGTTTGTTTACAAATGTTGATGTTTCTGTCTTTAGAAGGAGTGATGGTTCATTAGCATTTAAGGGTGTATTAGACGGCAAACTCTACTTAGTTGATTTTTTGAAAGAGGAGGCCGATCTAGATGCATGCTTAATAGCTAAGACTAGTATGGGCTGGTTGTGGCATCGCCGTCTAGCACATGTTGGGATGAAGAACCTTCATAAAATTCTAAAGGGAGAATGTGTTTTAGGACTAACCAATGTATGTTTCGAAAAAGATAGACCTTGTGCAGCTTGTCAGGCAGGGAAACAGGTGGGAAGCACTCATCATAGCAAGAATGTGATGACAACATTAAGACCACTGGAGCTTCTTCACATGGACCTCTTCGGACCCATCGCCTACCTTAGCATCGGGGGGAGTAAGTATGGTCTAGTAATTGTTGATGATTTTTCCCGCTTCACTTGGGTGTTCTTTTTGCAGGATAAATCAGAAACCCAAGGGACCCTAAAGCTCTTTCTAAGGAGGGATCAAAACAAATTTGAGCTCAAGGTGAAAAAGATAAGAAGCGACAACGGGTCTGAGTTCAAGAATCTTCAAGTGGAGGAGTATCTTGAGGAGGAAGGTGTCAAGCATGAGTTCTCCGCTCCCTACACACCACAGCAAAACGGTGTGGTGGAGAGGAAGAACAGGACACTTATCGACATGGCGAGGATGATGCTTGGAGAGTTCAAGACGCCCGAGCAGTTTTGGTCGGAAGCTGTGAACACAGCCTGCCACGCCATAAACTGGCTATATCTGCATCGCCTCCTCAAGAAGACCTCCTACGAACTCCTTACCGGTAACAAACCCAATGTTTCTTACTTTCGTGTATTTGTGAGCAAATGCTACATTTTGGTGAAGAAAGGTAGACATTCTAAATTTGCTTCCAAAGCTGTAGAAGAGTTTTTATTAGGATATGACTCAAATACAAAGGCGTATAGGGTCTTCAACAAATCATCGGGTGTGGTTGAAGTGTCTAGCGACGTTTTATTTGATGAGACTAATGGCTCTCCAAGAGAGCAAGTTGATCTTGATGACATAGATGAAGATGATGTTCCAACGGCCGCAATATGCACCATGGCGATTGGAGATGTGCGACCACAAGAACAATAAGAGCAAGATCAGAATTCTTCCTCAACGATGGTGCATCCCCTAACTCAAGATGATGAACAGGTTCCTCAAAAAGAGGCGAGTGATCAAGGGGAGCATAAGAAGAACAAGTTATGGAGGAAGAAGCACCACTGTCCCCTCCAACTCAAGTCCGAGCGACGATTCAAAGAAATCACCCCGTCGATCAGATTCTGGGTGACATAAGCAAGGGAGTAACAACTCGCTCACGTTTAGATAATTTTTGTGAGCATTACTCGTTTGTCTCTTCTATTGAGCCTTTCTAGGTAGAAGAGGTCTTGCAAAATCCGGACTGGGTGTTGGCCATGCAGGAAGAGCTCAACAACTTCAAGAGCAACGAAGTTTGGAGCATGGTGCCACGTCCCAAGCCGTAACACCCCGGGGTCCACCAACACCCCGGAATGCTACTAAACAACACTTCTGACATCTATATATAAAATTTCGGCAGCATCCCCCTTGCAAAATTGCATAAATGAGGGGGCAACAGTGTATAAACATATATCATGACAAAAACATACTAAGTATTATTAATCGGCTAGCAAAGAGAAGTTAAACATACGACATGAAGTGAATTAACTAGTGCGCACGACTAGTTAAAAAAACAAACTTCCTTTGACAATAAGTTTCTAATTAAATCATGGCTGCGTCTGGGCAGCGTTATTGTGAGAGTGAAAGTGGACGTGCTGCTACTCCCCTCATTCCCAACATGTATCAAGTACCTGCATTGAGTAATGCAAGAGTGAGATGACACATCTCAGCAAGTAAAATAATATCAAACTGTTTAACCACATAAGAACATTGTTTTACCACCACTTGATTCCACAACCTTCTTATTACGAAGGTGTAGCACGTATACAACGTACAACACACCTAGTCACCACACCTCGCAGGTAGAAACCACAATAGTAACATAGTAATGTCACACTTCATATATACCTCATGAGTGCAAATGTCTGCAAATGCAAGGATGACTTCTGCCTTCATACCTCTAAGGATATGAAGCCGCATCGTACCCCTCCTCGGGCAACGTACGATGCTAAAAATGTACCGGTACGGTCGGACCATAAGATCACGACATAACTTCAAAATTCAAGATGGATGATGCGATGAGCATGTCATGCCTACAACACTTCATATAACGTGATTCAAAAAAATACTTCAACTTCATCCAAGATGGGAATCAACCACATAAATCATTACCAAACTATGATCATCCACAATATTAGACAATTGAGAATTAATACTTCCAAACAAATAAACATCATCATAGAATTCAATGATTAACATAATTAAAACTTATGCATACTCAATGTCAGGGAATAGGATGCAACCCAAACGGTAGCAACCACCACTGTATTTACTTGCCTTTACCGGAAGTTCGGGAAAATCCCTAAGTATGATCCGGAAGTCCATCACCTGTTTTTTACACACAACTTAGTGCACCAATTTCACATAATCAGGCTCATAAACGACGCCGCACCTACGCACAAACTCAAACCCCGCCGCGGGTTACATCTCTCCCCACACCCACCAAACTGCAGCGGCGCTGCTTAATAATTTCATAACTTTAAAATTATGACAGCAGTGGTAACAAAAAAAACTCCAGAGACATCTACATGAAATTCCCCACAAGTTTTGTATACAATTTATAATTAAATTCCAACATCTAATTAGCCCAAAACAGTCCACAAGATGAACTCTGTAATCTGTTTTTTTGTCTTTTGGACAGCGACATACCCGGATTCAAACAGCGATATCTTCTAAAATATAATTCCAAATCAAGCACATAAGTACTTATTGGAAAGATAAGACAAAGCCCTACATGATTATCATACTGGTTAACACTAATTACCTACGAAAAATTCCCAGAAACTGCTAATACTACTGCTGTTCACCCACCTGAAAAATCTGTTTTTTTGGACAGCAACATAACTGGATTCAAACAACGATATCTCCTAAATTATAACTCCAAATCGAGCGTATAAGTACTCGTTGGAAAGGTATGACAAAGCTCTATATGATTCTCCCACTGATCCCTACTAATTGCCCACGAAAAATTCCCAGAAATCACTAGAACTACTGTTGTTCGTCCACCCACTAAATTTCTGGACAGCACCTCTACCAAATCGCATAGGTAAACATGTAACCAATTGGATTGCAGCACAAATACAACAAAATGATCACGAAAATCACCTTGGGTTCCTCCTTTCCTCCTTCTTTTCTTCCTTCTTCCTCCCTCCAAACTCCCATGGAAGACTCGCACCCACACGACGGACACCAAGCGGGGAGGCTCCACCTTGGAGAGGAAGAGGTGGGGGGGGCTAGGGTTGAGGGGTGGCGCTGCAATCACTTGGGGAAGAAGGAGAGGGATTGGGGCGGCTGCAAGAGTGGAAGAGAGAGGGGAGGGGCGGCCAAAGGGGTGGGGGAGTGAGAGGGAGGGGGCGGCTAGGGTTTAGGGGGGGAAACTAATGGGCTCCCCACCGCCGGATCGAGATCCACGGCCCAAACTCGCTCTCACGTCTGCTCCCGACCCCAACGCACAAATCCAACAAGTATTCTACTGTTTTATTGGTGAATGCTTCCTAAAAAACTCCAACCCCAACTACACAGATCACGAAAGAAAAGGGAAAAATACATTTAACTTCTTTTCAGAAAATTGGGTATCACACTCTACCCCCCTTAAAAAGAATTCGACCTCGAATTCCGACGCTTCTATCAGAACGACAAGGAAAGATCAATAAATCAACAAAACTCACACATAAAGAAAGGTTCGGGTACTTCTGCCGCATCAGCTCCTCAAGCTCCTAGGATTCTAAGATACGCAGCAGACGACACTCTAGAGTCTGGTCTTGCTACACAGGAATCGGCTCTAGCTCGATTTGATGGTCTGGATTCCGCAAATAGTTCCTCAACATAAAGACATGGAATATATGGTGTACTCTGATCATAGACTCCGACAATTGTAGGTGCTAAGCCAAGCTGCCAACTCGGGCTAAGATAGTAGACGGTCCTATATAACTCGGACAAAGCTTTCCTAACACCAAATCAACATTGACACATGCAAGTACTTCAATAAATATATATATATATGAATGCAATACATACTGTGCTCAAATAGCCTAAACCAAACCTATCCAAACAAGAGTAACTTCAAAAGATCAATTTAATGCTTGCATATTTCTAGACAGCAGCACAACGGTTATTTGTTTTCCTCATAACTCACAAAATATTCATCCAATAGAAGTAAACTAGGACTTTATGGAAAGCTTACAAAGTCCACTATACCCTTGGTATTATCATCACCACAAGATTTGACACTTAGAAAGGCCAAACAATGCGAAACGTAAATTTTGTCTAGACTTGAACAGAATTCAACTACCCACTTCAAAAATCCATAATTGGAGTCTCAGTCATCCCATTCAGGCGCTCCTAGACTTTTTAGAAAGCCAGTAAAATTGTCTATATTTCATTTATAAACCTATCAGGTTAATTCAATGCATATCAAGATCAAAATACATAAGAAAGGTTTTGCTGTCCAAATTTGGACAGATTCAAAGATTCCAATTAAAACAGATGTAGCTTAACTTATAGGTCACCAAAAAGGGTGATCCAAAATTTATTGGAAATCTTAAGGAAAGTACTACCACTTCTTTATAATTTATAAGAACTGATTCGAAGTTTAACTTGGGCAAACAAGGTCAGTTTCGAAATCTGTACAGAATCTGGACAGATTCCAAGACTAGACTTGAGAAAAATCATAACTCCCAAACTACTAGACCTATGGTCATGAAATTTTACACAAGTAAGATGAAGAAGTTGGCTACAACTTTTTATATACAACACCTCTACCGAAAACATGGTGTAATTCATTGAACTAGCGGCATAACCAAAACTGGTCATGTAGTCCCAAACATCAAGCAATAGATTTATTCAGGTTCTATACTCTTCTAAGATTAAGCGTTCATCGAAGGACTAATAACTTTAGGTTCTTCATTACGAGACACTTAGAGCCAACATAAGGGTAGAAGCAATATGCTTACTTTTTAAGTCATTTTAAGCCTGATCTCACATCATGCAAGCAAGAATCAATTTAAGTATACTATGTCTGCCCATATATCCATCCAATAACTCAGACAATCTGCATCTCCACCTAGACTTCACACGACGTAACTATTTCATACTTACGCAAACACGCCAAGACCAGAAAACATGGCTTCACAACAATACGTACTGGCCTATTCAAATATCCCTTGCTATCTCTCTGTTTTAGCCCATGCTCCACATATACAATAACAAGATAACTATCACAACCACTACATCTATTCCCTCCCACCATACAACATAATTAACATGGATTGCGAAAGAGCTCACCATAACTAAACCAAACTCCCAAAGAAATATCCCTAAATAGAAAATTGACAATCAACAGCACAAATGCTCATTCTGTATCTACCTCTTTCACTATAAAAGCAATGATAACAAAGAAATATTGTAAAATCATCTAAACTTCATGACCTACAACTTTTGTATTCAAAGGATAAACAAAGTTTTTTTATCTCCATTTTTTTAATTTGGCTTGTAAGGTGACATACATGATCTGCCACCAGAACCTGACGGAACATGACCCATAAATTCAAAACCTCATAACTCTCTGCATCTAACAAAATTTTACAAATATAAACTCATTGAAAAGATTATAACATTCCCTAAAACTTTTATTATAATGAGTGTCTCAGAATTGGTTTCCAAACCGATAAAACAATGCAACTGCTTTGTTGCAAAACTAATAGGTTAGAAACAATGGACAACTAAAATTCAAAATACTATAACTCCTGCTATACTCAACTTAAAACTACAACGAACACGCGTTGGAAAAGTTTGGAAATTGTCCACGACTTTTGCAATAAAGTTCCACCCAAATTTATCTTTATAGCCCTCAACTCTGCATGACCTACAGCTAAACTCAGCCTGAGATACTGCACATCAGAGATTCGACTTATATCCGGACAACCAGCTCTCCCAATCTATTTAACAGACAATTACAAGTAAATACCCATTAAATGGTACTAAGAAAAACTAAAAGTTTTTCTTAAAGAGAATTCCCAAATTTGGGCTCTGAAACTATCAAAACGCGGTCGATTTATTAGTGGTTTTAACGACACCTAAAGTTCAGGCACAACGATTTAACAACTTCAGAGTAGCCTAACTCCAATTATTTGCAATGAAAATTACAAACCAATACTCTTTGGGAAGATCATGAAATTACTAAAACTTTCATAATCCAACAAAACCCAAAATTTACCGTATTCAATGTCTATACTTCCATACAAAATTAAGGCTGCTATAGGAAACCCATAACTCTCAAATGTTTAGACCAAACTGGGTGATTGAGCATCCTATGCAAAGATGAAGGAACCTACTATAAAACATTCTAGATAAGTGAAGCCTGATTCAGCATCCAACTAATTTAAAATGACTCCCAAAACAAAACAACACCTTACCCATAATAAAAAACAATATAAAATAAAACCCAAGGCATTGGCAGGTGCGACCAACATTAAGATTTTCCACTACCAAATGGGGATGCAACTCCCCAAAGCCTTTAAGCAACACTTTACCTAATAGGTTAGAACACTAAGCACCACAATCAACGAATTCAACAACCTCATTTGTTAATGCCACTAAGGTCAAACATCCATGTATCGATAATGTATGAAACACCTAACATACCCGTCTCTAGCACTATAAAACATGGTTGTTATTACACTAGAATCCAACTATTAGAGCTCTCCATAACTATTCTGTTGACGTGAAGCAAACGGTGCTCATGTCATGTAACGTCTTTTCCTTCTCTCAAAAGAGATAAAATTTGCAATACTCATAAAGCAATGGAGGGATAACAAGAAAAACTAATGTACTTCTTGACACAGACTCATGCAAAAGCTTCATAAATATTACTTTCAATACTAAAATAATAACACGATACTATGCCCAACAGGAGTAATTGGACGTCCATAAGACAATCCACATAACCAAACTACCTTGATTAACCTCACATACAACAAAACCTACTATTACTGCACTTGAACAATTTGTACTTCGTGATATCACAGGATGCATTCAAAGTAGTAGACATACATGATCTATCAAACCATCATTCATATAAGAAAAATCTCAATCCGATGCAACAACCCCATCATTAAAGAGATCGATGACTAACAAACATAAGCAACTCCCAGTTAAGCATTGACTTCGTTTAAGATAAAGCGGTCCAAATAATGATTCAACAAGCATGCATAGAGAAACTGCTCATAAAAAAAATCAAACTGCCATACAATGTTGGCAAATAAAAAAATATAAAACGGGTTGTCAATATCGCCCACATGACTAGCCTGCAACAACTAAAAAATATGCATAGCCTTTATGGCTATTGAAACAAGCCATAGAAGGAAAACATGCACGACATAAAATCCACTTGAAACCACCCTATTTATTGTTAAAAATAAGGTTGCACATAATAAGAAAACCTATCAGGTAGACATGGTTGGACTTATCAATCTACGTCATGTCACAAATTCACTCGAGTTTTACCAGTCTAAAGATTTCATAGACATTACAACGTTGCATCTGCTCTATAGAGACAAACCAATTTTATACTAAGATCAAGTTAGCAAGTAGCCACACTAGCCTAAAAAAAGTGAGGCGCAAAGCATTGCACCCATGGAAATATTACATTGAAAAGTTGGGTTGTAACCCAACAGTCAATCAAACTCAACAACACCATAAAACTACATTATATAGTGTTTTCACACTACACCAAGTCGGATTAGACCCACTATACCCAAGCTCAATAAACAATTGGTCCTATAAGTACAAGAACCCAAGAATCCTTTTGGGAAAAAACATCCACAATCAAGCATATAGAAATATATGATGGTAATAGCTTAGAGATTTGAAAACATTGCATCCCAAAAAAACATCATGACGATATGTATATAAAACAAGTACATTAGTAGCTTCACTTGCATAATATCTTCAATAACAACCACATCAAGAAACCAATACTAAATAGAAGTAACATATAATATCAAGCATTACGTCGTTAACGACATACCCCATCAAACCATAAAGGGATTTGGAGTAAGGAAGTTCTAGTCATCTATACAATAAAATACTAATATGAAAGAGATACAAACTCATACCCTTCCTATATGTGCAAGTGTGTCAAATTTATCTTCAAATTGCGTAGAATCTAAAGCCTATCCTCTGATACCAACTGTAACACCCCGGGGTCCACCAACACCCCGGAATGCTACTAAACAACACTTCTGACATCTATATATAAAATTTCGGCAGCATCCCCCTTGCAAAATTGCATAAATGAGGGGGCAACAGTGTATAAACATATATCATGACAAAACATACTAAGTATTATTAATCGGCTAGCAAAGAGAAGTTAAACATACGACATGAAGTGAATTAACTAGTGCGCACGACTAGTTAAAAAAACAAACTTCCTTTGATAATAAGTTTCTAATTAAATCATGGCTGCGCCTGGGCAGCGTTATTGTGAGAGTGAAAGTGGACGTGCTGCTACTCCCCTCATTCCCAACATGTATCAAGTACCTGCATTGAGTAATGCAAGAGTGAGATGACACATCTCAGCAAGTAAAATAATATCAAACTGTTTAACCACATAAGAACATTGTTTTACCACCACTTGATTCCACAACCTTCTTATTACGAAGGTGCAGCACGTATACAACGTACAACACACCTAGTCACCACACCTCGCAGGTAGAAACCACAATAGTAACATAGTAATGTCACACTTCATATATACCTCATGAGTGCAAATGTCTGCAAATGCAAGGATGACTTCTGCCTTCATACCTCTAAGGATATGAAGCCGCATCGTACCCCTCCTAGGGCAACGTACGATGCTAAAAATGTACCGGTACGGTCGGACCATAAGATCACGACATAACTTCAAAATGCAAGATAGATGATGCGATGAGCATGTCATGCCTACAACACTTCATATAACGTGATTCAAAAAAATACTTCAACTTCATCCAAGATGGGAATCAACCACATATATCATTACCAAACTATGATCATCCACAATATTAGACAATTGAGAATTAATACTTCCAAACAAATAAACATCATCATAGAATTCAATGATTAACATAATTAAAACTTATGCATACTCAATGTCAGGGAATAGGATGCAACCCAAACGGTAGCAACCACCACTGTATTTACTTGCCTTTACCGGAAGTTCGGGAAAATCCCTAAGTACGATCCGGAAGTCCATCACCTCTTTTTGACACACAACTTAGTGCACCAATTTCACATAATCAGGCTCATAAACGACGCCGCACCTACGCACAAACTCAAACCCCGCTGCGGGTTACATCTCTCCCCACACCCACCAAACTGCAGCGGCGCTGCTTAATAATTTCATAACTTTAAAATTATGACAGCAGTGGTAACAAAAAAAACTCCAGAGGCATCTACATGAAATTCCCCACAAGTTTTGTATACAATTTATAATTAAATTCCAACATCTAATTAGCCCAAAATAGTCCACAAGATGAACTCTGTAATCTGTTTTTTTGTCTTTTGGACAGCGACATACCCGGATTCAAACAGCGATATCTTTTAAAATATAATTCCAAATCAAGCACATAAGTACTTATTGGAAAGATAAGACAAAGCCCTACATGATTATCATACTGGTTAACACTAATTACCCACGAAAAATTCCCAGAAACTGCTAATACTACTGCTGTTCACCCACCTGAAAAATCTGTTTTTTTGGACAGCAACATAACCGGATTCAAACAACGATATCTCCTAAATTATAACTCCAAATCGAGCGTATAAGTACTCGTTGGAAAGGTATGACAAAGCTCTACATGATTCTCCCACTGATCCCTACTAATTGCCCACGAAAAATTCCCAGAAATCACTAGAACTACTGTTGTTCGTCCACCCACTAAATTTCTGGACAGCACCTCTACCAAATCGCATAGGTAAACATGTAACCAATTGGATTGCAGCACAAATACAACAAAATGATCACGAAAATCACCTTGGGTTCCTCCTTTCCTCCTTCTTTTCTTCCTTCTTCCTCCCTCCAAACTCCCATGGAAGACTCGCACCCACACGACGGACACCAAGCGGGGAGGCTCCACCTTGGAGAGGAAGAGGTGGGGGGCTAGGGTTGAGGGGTGGCGCTGCAATCACTTGGGGAAGAAGGAGAGGGATTGGGGCGGCTGCAAGAGTGGAAGAGAGAGGGGAGGGGCGGCCAAAGGGGTGGGGGAGTGAGAGGGAGGGGGCGGCTAGGGTTTAGGGGGGGAACTAATGGGCTCCCCACCGCCGGATCGAGATCCACGGCCCAAACTCGCTCTCACGTCTGCTCCCGACCCCAACGCACAAATCCAACAAGTATTCTACTGTTTTATTGGTGAATGCTTCCTAAAAAACTCCAACCCCAACTACACAGATCACGAAAGAAAAGGGGAAAATACATTTAACTTCTTTTCAGAAAATTGGGTATCACACAAGCAAAATGTTGTTGGAACCAAGTGGGTGTTCCGCAACAAGCAAGACGAGCACGGGGTGGTGACAAGAAACAAGGCTTAACTTGTGGCAAAAGGTTATGTCCAAGTCGCAGGTTTGGATTTCGAGGAGACATTTGCTCCTGTGGCTAGGCTAGAGTCTATTCGAATATTATTAGCTTATGCCGCTCACCACTCTTTCAGGTTGTTTCAAATGGATGTGAAGAGCGCTTTCCTCAACGGGCCAATCAAGGAGGAGGTGTATGTGGAACAACCCCCTGGCTTTGAGGATGACAGGTACCCCGACCATGTGTTTAAGCTCTCTAAGGCGCTCTATGGACTTAAGCAAGCCCCAAGAGCATGGTATGAATGCCTTAGAGATTTCTTAATTGCTAATTCTTTCAAGGTTGGGAAAGCCGATCCCACTCTTTTCACTAAGACTTGTGACAGTGATCTTTTTGTGTGCCAAATTTATGTCGATGACATAATATTTGGTTCTACTAATCATAAGTCTTATGAGGAGTTTAGCAGGGTGATGACACAAAAGTTCGAGATGTCGATGATGGGTGAGTTGACCTACTTCCTTGGGTTCCAAGTGAAGCAACTCAAGGACGGTACCTTCCTCTCTCAAACAAAGTACACTCAAGATCTTCTCAAAAGGTTTGGGATGAAGGACGCCAAGCCCGCGAAGACACCTATGGGAACCGATGGACATGTCGACCTCAACAAAGGAGGTAAGTCCGTTGATCAAAAGGCATACCGATCTATGATAGGTTCCTTGCTTTATTTATATGCTAGTAGACCGGACATTATGCTTAGTGTATGCATGTGTGCTAGATTTCAATCCGACCCCAAGGAATGTCACCTTGTGGCCGTTAAGCGAATTCTTAGGTATTTAGTTGCTACGCCTTGCTTCGGGATCTGGTATCCAAAGGGGTCTCCCTTTGACTTGATTGGATATTCAGACTCTGATTATGCTGGATGCAAGGTTTATAGGAAGAGTACATCAGGGACGTGCCAATTCCTAGGAAGGTCACTGGTGTCTTGGAGTTCAAAGAAACAAACCTCTGTTGCCCTATCCACCGCTGAGGCCGAGTATGTTGCCGCAGGACAGTGTTGCGCACAACTACTTTGGATGAGGCAAACCCTCCGGGACTTTGGCTACAATCTGAGCAAAGTCCCTCCTATGTGACAATGAGAGTGCAATCCGCATGGTGGATAATCCTGCTGAACATAGCCGCACTAAGCACATAGACATCCGGCATCACTTTCTGAGGGACCACCAGCAAAAGGGAGATATCGAGGTGTACCATATTAACAAGGAGAACCAGCTAGCTGATATCTTTACCAAGCCATTAGATGAGAAAACCTTTTGTAGGCTGCGTAGTGAGCTAAATGTCTCACGTAACTTGGATTGATCTATAGCATACATGTGTTATATGCCTTTGATCATGTTACTTTATGCATTTATGTAATTTGTTACTTATTTATGGTGCTCAAGTTGTGCAAGGGATCCCCGGACCTCACAAGTCCATGTGTGTATGATGCACATATTTAGGGGGAGATGTGCTACAACTTGACCCTTTGAGACTAACCTTTGTGTTTAAGTATACTTGATGTAGTCTCAAAGGTGCATTGAAAGGGAAAGGTGAACTTGGACCATGCAAAGACTTCCACTGCACTCCGGTACTAGTGTACTTAATTTCAAGTTCATTCTAATGCTCTTATTGCCTGTTTGCTCTTAATTGACATTTTTGGTGAGGCAATGGGGTTAAAGGGCCAATAATGATCCCGTTTTGGTGCTTAATGCCAAAGGGGGAGAAGTTAAGGCCAAAGCAAATGGATCAGCTACCACTTGTGAATTTTGAAAACAATAGAGTTAGCACTTTTGATTTGTCCAAAATGCTCTTATTACAAAATTTAGTCTCTTATGGGGGAGAATTTATGATTATGGGAAAAAGGGGGAGTTTTTGGCACTTGTTCAATTTCTCTCTTGGATTATCTCTCTTTATGTCCAAACAAGTGAGTTTGACTTAGAGATAGGAAAATGAATTTGATTTGCAAAAACAAACCAAGTGGTGGCAAAGAACGATCCAAATATGCCAAATTATAGTCAAAAACAATTTGGTATTCTATTGCATTGATATTGTACTTCTTTTGGTTGCTTTTGGTTGTGTTGGCATAAATCACCAAAAAGGGGGAGATTGAAAGGGAAATGTGCCTTTGGGCCATTTCTATAATGTTTTGGTGATTAAGTGCCCAACACATATTCTCTAAGTTCTAAATGTGCCAAAGATTGAAAAGGTGCAAATCAAGGCATGAGGTATGTTTCTAGACTTAGTACATTTGTTTTTGTATACTAATATATTTGTCTAAGTGTTAGAAACAGAGAAAAGAAAAAAAGAAAAGAATTGTAAGTGACTTGGTTGTGTGCAGCCGAAGTCCAGCTTAGTCTGGCACACCGGATTGTTCGGTGGTGCACCGGACAGTGTCCGGTGCGCCAGGCTGGACTCTGGTGAAAAGGCCGCTCTCAGGAAATGTTCTACGGCGTACGGCTATAATTCACTGGATTGTCCGGTGGTGCACCGGACTGTCCGGTGAGCCAACGGTCGCCAGCGCAACGGTCGGTCGCGCAATCCGCGGGCGACGCGTGGCCCGCGCCAACGGTCGGCAGGGGCACCGAACTGTCCGGTGCGCCAACTACCCCAGGGCTGTAACGGTCGTCTGTGCCAGAAAAGGAAGGCGATCGGCACCGGACCATCTATAGTGACTGTCCGGTGGCGCACCGGACTGTCCGATGCGCCACTCAACAGAAGGCAAGGATGGCCTTCCTTGTTTGCCTCCAACGGCTCCTAGCTGCCTTAGGGCTTTAAAAGGGACCCCTAGACGCATGGAGGAGCTACCCAAGCTTACAAGAAACATTCTAAGACTCCAAGACTCCAACTTCACGCATTTCATTCTTTGAGATAGTGACTTGAGCTCCATTTGAGTTGTGAACTCCGTGCGTTGTGTTTTGAGCTCAAGTTGTGACTTGTCTGCGTGATTGTGATGTGGATTTGAGTCTTGTGTGTGTTGCTCTCCCCTCCCTTACTTCTGTGCTTCTTTTGTGATCATTATTGTAAGGGCGAGAGGCTCCAAGTTGTGGAGATTCCTCGCAAACATGAGAAAGACTAAGAAAGGAAAAACTGTAGTATTCAAGTTGATCATCGGATCACTTGAAAGGGGTTGAGTGCAACCCTTGTCCATTGGGACGCCACAACGTGGAAGTAGGCAAGTGTTACTTGGCCGAACCACGGGATAAAAATCGTGTGTCTCTTGTGTGCTTTCTCTTTGATTGTCTATGTTCACAAGAGCTCGTTTCAAGCTACTTAGCCGTTCTAACTTTAATAACTAAGTTTTGTGGCTATTAGTGTTGAATTTTACAGGATCACCTATTCACCCCCCCCCCTCTAGGTGCTCTCACATTCTCAATCCTAAGGCTAGAAAGTGATTCATTCAACTTGTCAATTTTAGCAATCAAACTAGCATTATCATTTTTAAGTTTGACAAGAGAATCATCACAAACATTTAACTTGTCAACCTTAGCAATTAATTTAACATTCTCATTTCTACGGTTGGAAATAGTATCATGGCAAATGCTAAGCTCACTAGTCAAGTTTTCACATTTTTCTATCTCCTGAGCATAAGCATTTTTAACCTTAACATGTTTCTTGTTTTCCTTAATAAGGAAGTCCTCTTGGATATCCAAGAGTTCATCCTTCTTATGAATAGCACTAATTAATTCATTCAATTTTTCCTTTTGTTGCATGTTTAGGTTGGCAAAAAGAGTAAGCAAATTATCTTCATCATCACTAGATGTTGCTTGTTTAGTGGAGGCTCCAGATTTTACCTTCCTTTTGCCGTCCTTTGCCATGAGGCACTTGTGGCCGATGTTGGGGAAGAGGAGACCCTTGTTGACGGTGATGTTTGCGGCATCCTCGTCGGAGGAGGAGTCGGTGGAGCTCTCATCGGAGTCCCACTCCCGACAAACGTGGGCATCGCCGCCCTTCTTCTTGTAGTACCCCTTCTTCTCCTTCTTCTTTCCCCTCTTGTCGTCGCCCCTGTCACTATCACTTGATAATGGACATTTAGCAATAAAGTGACCGGGCTTACCACACTTGTAGCAAACCTTCTTGGAACGGGGTTTGTAGTCTCTCCCCTTCCTTTGCTTGAGGATTTGGCGAAAGCTTTTGATGATTAGCGCCATCTCCTCATTGTCGAGCTTGGAGGCGTCGATGGGGAGCCTACTTGACGTAGACTCTTCTTTCTTCTCCTCCGTCGCTTTGAATGCGACGGGTTGCACCTCGGGTGTGGAGGTGGCGCCTCGCTCGATGATTTGTTTAGAGCCTTTGATCATTAACTCAAAGCTCACAAACTTTCCTATAACCTCCTCGGGAGACATTAGCTTGTATCTAAGATCACCACGAATTAATTGAACTTGTGTAGGATTAAGAAAAATGAGTGATCTTAGAATAACCTTGACCATTTCATGGTCATCCCATTTCGTTCTCCCGAGGTTGCACACTTGGTTCACCAAGGTCTTGAGCCGGTTGTACATGGCTTGTGGCTCCTCTCCTTGGTTGAGCATAAATCGACCGAGCTCCCCCTCGATCGTTTCCCTTTTGGTGATCTTGGTCACCTCATCTCCTCCGTGCGCGGTCTTGAGCACATCCCAAATCTCTTTGGCACTCTTCAACCCTTGCACCTTATTATACTCCTCTCGACTTAGAGAGCCAAGGAGTATAGTAGTGGCTTGGGAGTTGAAGTGCCGGATTTGGTCGACCTCCTCCGAATCATAGTCCTTGTCCCCTTTCTTTGGTACCTGCGCTCCATACTCAACAATATCCCATATGCTTTTGTGGAGTGAGGTTAGGTGATGCCTTATTTTATCATTCCACATAGAATAATCTTCACCTTCAAAAACCGGTGGTTTGCCTAATGGGACGGAAAGTAATGGAGTACGTTTTGAAATACGAGGATAGCGAAGGGGCATCTTACTATACTTCTTGCGCTCATGGTGCTTAGAAGTGACGGACGATGATTCAGAGCCGAAGGTGGAGGGTGACAAAGAGTCGGTCTCGTAGTAGACCACTTTCTTCATCTTCTTCTTCTTGTCACCTCTCCGTTGTGACTTGATGGAGGAAGAGGATTCCTCCTTGTGCTTGTGGGCAGACTCCCTCGAATGGGTTCTCCCCGAGCTTGCGGACTTGTCGCCACCGGTCCCGATCTCCCTCTTGGCGGATGCTCCCGACATCACTTCGAGTGGTTAGGCTCTAATCAAGTATCGGGCTTCGATACCAATTGAAAGTCGCCTAGAGGGGGTCAATAAGCAAATCTGAAATTTATAAACTTTAAGCACAATCTACAAGCCGGGTTAGCGTTAGAAATAAAAGCGAGTCTGAAAGAGAGGGCGAAAACAAATCACAAACAAATAAGGCGGAAGACACGGTGATTTGTTTTACCGAGGTTCGGTTCTTGCAAACCTACTCCCCGTTAAGGTGGTCACAAAGACCAGGTCTCTTTCAACCCTTTCCCTCTCTCAAACGGTCACTTAGACCGAGTGAGCTTTTCTCCTCAATCAATTGGGTCACTTAAACCCCGCAAGGACCACCACACAATTGGTGTCTCTTGCCTTGATTACAAATGTATTGAGAACAAGAATGGGGAAGAAGAAAAGCAATCCAAGCGACAAGAACTCAAATGAACACAAATATCTCTCTCTCACTAGTCACTAATCGTTTGGAGTGATTCCGGACTTGGGAGAGGATTTGATCTCTTGTTTGTGTCTTGGAGTGAAGTCTAGAGCTCTTGTATTGAATGCAATGGCTGAAAACTTGGATTCCTTGAACTTTGGTGGTTGGGGGGTATTTATAGCCCCACCCACCAAAATGGCCGTTGGGGAGGCTGTCTGTCGATGGGCGCACCGGACAGTCCGGTGGTGCACCGGACGGTCACTGTTCACTGTCCGGTGCGCCTTCTGGCGCCTGCTCTGACTCTGCGCAAACTGTCCGCGCACTGTAGCTGTGTCAGCCGACCGTTGAACTCGACCATTGCGCTAGCGACCGTTGCTCCGCTTGGCACACCGGACAGTCCGGTGCCACACCAGACAGTCCGGTGCCACACCGGACAGTCCGGTGAATTATAGTGGAGTGGCTTTTCTAGAAACCCGAAGGTGGCGAGTTCGAGTTGATTCACCCTGGTGCACCGGACACTGTCCGGTGGCATACCGGACAGTCCGGTGCGCCAGACCAGGGCAGCCTTCGGTTGGTTTTGCTCCTTTCTCTTTGAACCCTATCTTGGACTTTTTATTGGTTTGTGTTGAACCTTTGGCACCTGTAGAACTTATAATATAGAGCAAACTAGTTAGTCCAATTATTTGTGTTGGGCAATTCAACCACCAAAATCATTTAGGAAAAGGTTTGACCCTATTTTCCTTTCACTTGACATGGTCGCATCCCGCCTTCTCCAGGATGGCTGAATTTCCCCTTGCACCAAAGAACGTGCAGACATCCCCGCGATCACTTAAAATTTCTTTAAAAGCTTCGGCCTCTTCACTTATCCATTCGATAACACCTTCAGGGTCGCTTCGTATGAAATTATCTTCGTTAGAATAGGCGCCCACGTTGGCGAAGCTAGCCTTTATTTTCTCCACGCAGACCAAGGATTTTTCAAAGCATCTTTCCTTGGATGTGCGAAGTTCTTGAACCATTTTCTCTAAATGGTTTTTCCAATATTCACTGATCTCCCGGTTAGCTTCTGTGAGAGCGTATTTTTCTTTAGCTTCTGCCAACTGCTTACGAAGGTCTTCGATTTCATTCTTTTGGACTTCGGCTTGAGCCTTGAAACTAGCTTCATCTTCTTTCACTTTGTTTACCAATGAAATCAAGATTTTATCTTTTTCAAGACCTTCGTTCCTTAATTCAATTACCTTTGAACGATGGTTGTTCAGAGCCATCGTATATCCTTCATCTTCAATGTTTTTCTAAGCCCTTAGCGCATTGCTAAGAATTAATCCCTACAAGAGAAAGACAGAATTAAGTAAAGTAAATAAAATATTTCGTTTTCAAATACAAAATTAGCTTTTATACTTTTATGCTATTATACGATAAGCTGTCAGCAAGCTCATCCTTCGATAAGATCGAAAGACCGTCTTCTAGCTTCGGGAATCCGATGCTTCTACCTATCTCCCGGCAAACAGATATTTCTTTATTATCCGGGAGACAGTACAAAAAATCTTCTTCACCACTGCCATTAAACACTAATGCTCCCTTCGGATATTTCAATTTTTGGGCATAGTGTAGTGCTTCTAGCTTTTCTTCTTGAGAAAGTCCCTTCCCCGAAGCATGATGTATGATGTAATCAATGCTTTCCTTTGAAGCCTCGGGAGCAAGAGTTTCAACCTTTTCAAATGCAATTTGCTCTGTCGCCTTTTCTTCAATTACGGTAGGCTCTGTCTCAGGGGGCACTTAAGGCCTAGCTTCGGTTTCAGCCTGAATTGTTGCAGCTTCGACTTCTGCCTGCTTCGTTACAGTTCTGGGTTGTGCCTTGGAAGCTTCGGCAATTTTTCTTGTAGGAGCAGAACTCAAGATTTTTGTTGTTTCTAATACAACATCTAGCACATTCGCCATCCTTCTTCTCTTAGGAGTTGCGGCGGAGCTTTTTTTCCCTTCGGCACTGTTGCCTCTGTCGAAGGGCTCAAAATCTCTGGCATTTTTGTTATTTCTTCAATTTTTGATCCTTCAGTTTTATCAGTTGTTGTCTCAACTAGTTTAACTGAAGGTAACTTCGGCATTATAGCCGGCTCTTCAGTCCTCTGCGCAGGAGGAGCGGTCTCTTTTGTTTTGGCAGCTGAAGAGGCCCCTTTGTCAAATTTAGGTATCAAAGCCGGTTCGATGTAGCGCGGTCGGTGGGTCAGAACTTTCAACTTTTTTCCCTTCGTCACAGGCTCGTCTGGGGTGGCCGAAGTAGCAGCTTTCCTCTTTTTCCCTTGTCCCCGTAGCGGGTAGCGGTAGTCGAGGTAAATGAAGCCAATCGCGTCAAAAACTCTGTTCAGTCTCTTCTTTCCCCGACCTCCGAAGGCTGTAGACAGTGCATTATCTTCTGCCTTGGAATATGCTCCAAGCAGTTCATCACTTGTAGCTTCGATACACTTCAGCCAATCATCATTTGGTTCATCAAACTTATCTCCAAACCTAAATGTATACTTCAGCCGGACCAAATCACCTTCGCTAGAGTTAGTGATGGTCTCCTTCGGCATTTCCCAGCTTTCTACAAGCGGCCACACCCTGAAGGCTATATGTTCTTGAATTAAATCCCTTGTCCCAATAAAAGAGCAAATAGTGTTGAAGGACATCTGACACGCTTTGGCGGCGTCATCAATTTCAACCTTCGGCCTTCGGAGGCCGAAGCGGGCCCAGATGGGGCGCATAATGACTTCCTTAATATATTTTCTTGCTTTCAAATCATTTTTCACATAAAACAATTCTTCCATCCAAGCTCCGGGCCATCTCTTCCGAAATGTTGGCACTAGATGGCTTGCGTTGGGACGGGCGATAAATCCATAACAACCGAAGTTGTTATGGTACTGTTCTTTACCCATGGCCTTCGTCTCATATAGAAGTTCGTGCATACTGCAGAAGCACTTGGCACTTGGCTCTAGACCTTGACTTTTCACTACCCAGACAAAAATCCCCATCCTTATTATGGCTTCGGGGGTGATCTGATGAAGGAAGATTTGGTAGGTCTTCAGCACTTCAACTACAAACTTACTCAAAGGGAACCGAAGCCCAGCCTTGAAGAAGCTTCGGAAAATCACAACTTCATTCTCTTCAGGGGCAGGGATGTTGTCGCTGCCAGCCCTCACAATAGACAAATCCCGAAAGTACCTTCCTCTCATATTTTCAAGATGACTCTGTTTGATGGTCGATTTTCCGAAGATTGAATGACTTGGCCTCGAGGGCCGATCCTTAGAATCTTCATCCCCACTTTCCACATCATAGCTATCGCTGTCACCAGTATCTTCAGACAAGCCCTCCAGTATCTCTTTAGTAATCTTCTCTATATTTGTTTTTGTCATCAACTCGACAAATCTAGCAATATAAGAATCCACAGTCTTCTTCTCCTCAAAGAGCTTCTCCTCTTCAGTCAGCTTCGTCTCGACAGCAACCTTCTTGCCTTGAGACATTTTTTCTTCAGAAATGGTGAAAACACGTCTTTTAAACCGAAGCTTAGAGAGCTTGAAAAACTAGCAAGCGCTAGTGAGAAAGAGCTATAAAATTGAGAAAATAAATCAAATGGCACAAGCAGTGTATCAATTGCAA
The DNA here is from genome assembly GCF_902167145.1 of Zea mays. NCBI lineage: Eukaryota > Viridiplantae > Streptophyta > Magnoliopsida > Poales > Poaceae > Zea > Zea mays. Next base: position 144,194,017 of record NC_050098.1, read on the forward strand.
TCAGTGTAAGTTCCTATTTATACGCCCAGTGCGCTCCAATTTGGAGGGCCCCATCTGTCATTGACGGTTGCTATTCTAGCAAAGGGAAGGTGTTTTTTCGGACCTTCGGCTTAAGGCCTTCGTCCATGTCGCAATCTAAATTCGTTATCTTAACAAATTAATACTGTGAGGGGCTACTGTTGGGGGCCTTCGTCTTCCGAAGGTCCTCAAAAACATGATTTAACAATGTCTTCCAAGTGTGACATATGAACAGGTATCTTCGGACTCGGGTTAAAAGCATATACAATATAAAGAGCATGGTCGTGACGAAGGCCGGTGTTGCTCCGAAGCTACGCGCAAGGGAGCTTCGGCTCAATGGCGGAAAAAGGAACCGACTTAAAGGGGAAAAGGCTATCTAGTCCCCATTAGGTTGTCTATAAGTCAATAGTAAATATGGAGGGCATGAATGTAATTTCACATAGGCTGCGTCCTGTGCCTATAAATAGATGAACAATACCCCGTACTGTTCACGCTGACTTGTATTCGCTTGTGCGTCACACTTGTACTTTTACCTTCTATCAAGCCGAAGGTACATTTGTAATTCAATATTGTTTCTGTCTTTCCATGATAATATAATGAGAATGAATTAATAATGTTATATGATTGTTTATATTGTCTCTTATATTTCATATGCTTCTTTTTTTATTAACATATACCGTGTTGATGAAGGTATGTCCTTTATGACCTTCGTCTGAAGATCATTATATCCTAAGGGAAATAATGCTTCGAAGGACGAAGGGCATTAACATTTAACATTCTGTGTTGCCTTGTTCTTTATTCATAGCATTTGAGAACAAGTCCCCAACAGGAACACCACTCAACTCCCTATTGCAACGACGTTGAAAATAAGAGGGGGAGTATGGTCACAAACTAGGATTAAGATGCTTGCAAGCAGCTGAAGGCTAGACCTTCTGAGATAGTAAATGCAGACCAACTATTCGTTGGTAACCCTAGTGTTGGTGGACACCTAGAGGATATGTATTATCCTGTGAATGGAAGACATTCACAACCTAGCTCAGTGTGCACTAATGAGGCTAGGTTATCGGAAGCCCTTTATTCTCGTTTTGGGATTTCACGAGAAATCATAAGGGTGCATAAGAAAATGACTTCATGTCAACTGGAGAAATGTGTTATTTGAGAGCTACAAGTGTCGACACATACATCTCAACAATTGTATATGCGCTCCAAGTGATCCAAAAGACTATGGCCATAGCAGAGCACGAGTATGCTCAAACTGGATCTTGTTGAGTGATACAATGTTGCAGAGATAGCCTTGCTCACCAAAAGAAGTGTTGAATTATTTCCACTTCAAGGTATCTTATTGTGGATACAAGTTTGTTTTTCATGGACTTGGAAACAATAAGGTGGTGAGAAAGCATGGCTAGTAGCAGCTGGTTTATACGCAAACTCAAGCATTATTTTAATGTTATAAATTCTCTTCTACCGTGAGTAGTAAAATTTCTATACAATAATATGGGCAGTAAATCATCTATCTGTGTAGTTGATAGATGTAGTGACAACATATGCATATGTGGTCACTGGATTATGGTATTTGTGGAGTCTTGAATGATTCCAAATATATAATCACCAATCACAAATTTGCAATCCTTGGAAAGTCTTTGTGACTTAGAGCATCCCGGTCAAATATGGTACATTCGACCTAGTGAATCCTTCCTTCCGAAGGGATACACAAAGAATGGTATGTTCAGTGTAAATATGTGCATCATATTTTAAACATACATTACTTATCGACGGAGTTCAAGATAGAGGATATGAATTGGAAGAGATTTTCAATTCAAAGTAAACTCTCTTAAGTATCTTGGATACAAGGTTGTCTATATCCAACGTATATTGAAGAAATTCAGTATAATGGAATCCTGGTTATTTGATTCTTTCGGATCATGAGATGTGCTATTGTATATAGCAAGAGCATCCGATCGGATATTGCTTTGCAATGATTTGCTAGGTAACAGCACATGAGATCGAGTTATATTCTCTATGAGTACTCATGATCTGGTTATGGTTGGATATACCGATCTTGGATACCTATAGAAGATCCTCAGGTACAAGATCAATGACATACTTCTGGTAAGTTGGACCTAATGTTTGATAAATGTCGATCAACAGAGATTAATGGTCACTTACACTAATCATTCTGTAGCACATTTCGTGGGATTGTGCAGAATGATATACTACATACTAAGGGTATGTGTGGTCATGATTTTAATTTCACTGATCTTATTATCTATGAAGATAATTGTACTTTGTGTTGTTTATATGAGAATAAGTTACGCACTAAGTCTATACCTTACTCCACATTTTTCAAAAGTGGTTGAGAGCAGGTATGGGATGACTTTGTGATTTACAAAGATCAGGGGGAGTTTCCTCTTGATCGAAAGAACTTGTTTCTACATCATATTGTACTCTTCTCTTTGCATGAGTTTTCCCATGTTTAGGTTTCTCATTCAAAGTTTTTAACGAGACAACATCAACACAAGGTCTATGTCGTATCATTTATTTTCCCCACTGGGGTTTTGAGATGATGATTATAGACATATTATTGTTCTTTGGGCTAGAGGTCCATTGGAGAACAATGTCGTACCATGCTTCAATTGAATCACCGACCATTATCTATAAGGATAATTGAGCTTGTGTTGTTCAGATGGAAATAAGTTATATCAGGAGTAACATTAATAAACATATTTGCTCCTAAATTGTTTTATCCCCATGAACTTTGGGAAAATGGAGATATAAACATCTTGCAAACAAAGTTCTGTGATAATCTTGTTGATCTATTCACAAAATCTCTACCATACTCCACATTTCAGAAATGTGTTGAGGGGATTGGTATTAGAAGACTTAAGTGCTTGCAAGGATCAGGGAGAGTAATTCTTCATGATATTTGACCTGTTTTGAACCATCATATTATATTATTTTCTTTGTATGAGTTTTGTCTTGTTAAGTTTTTCTCGTCCAAAGTTTTTAACGAGGTAATATCAACTAAGTTATATACTTCATCATTGATTTTCCCCACATGGGTTTTAGGAATGATGTTTACAAGCATATTTCATTTTGGAGTTCAAGCGAGATTTACTCATAATCCAAAAGACATTGTGTACTCCTTATTTTCCCACAGGGTTTTTGAAGAGATAATATATTAGAAGACAACTTATAGATGATCAAATGGACTTGAATTGATTAAGGGGGAGTGTTACAAAATACGTTACAAACACTGTGACCAATCCAAGAGGCTGGATGGCTTCTCTCCAAAGAACACACCCTTTAAAAATGACCCCTGTCACTTGTATATAAACATGATTATTCCTGCAATAAACAATGAAACTGTCATTTGTCACTTTCTCACCACTGATATTCCAACACCCAGGACTCGTTGCGTGCGGCCTCGTGCTCCGTGGACTGGCCAGGTGAAGGAAAACTAGGCCGCCGTTGATTACTGTCCTAATCATCTGAGGAAAAAAAAACATCGGTTCACCATTGTTTTGCTTTTAAACCGACTGTGATTGCTTACGGCGTCGACCAACGAGTAGTTTGGTCCTTGGTTTTGTTTTTGCTAACGATTGGTTGTGACCAAATCAAATCCACATGTGGCCATGTGGGTAGGTGACATCTACAGCAAGATTGCTAGTGTCAGATGTAAATAAATAATATCAAGTTCGTGTCCAAAAACAATTGGGGGCACGAGCCCTGATACGGTTCAAAAAAAAAGTTCAAGTAGTTACATCTTAGCCGATAAAATCTAAGATTTGTCTAACCTCTCTTCTCCTTTCCACTATAAAAAGAGTTGTATGTGTAAATTAATTTAATTTAAACCTCAAACCCCATCAACCCATATGTATTGATATGAATACTAGAACACCAAACAAGCACTAAAGGGAGCGAAAACCTGGTCAAGGATTCAAAGCGAACATGGAAATTAACAAATTAAAAAAATATATCCACCTGGTCCTGTGAATGTGCTGCTGCAATGTCAGGATGCCTTGTTTGTTATATCTAGACTAGATGGCACTCAACAGACAGAAAAGCACAACCATCAACAGTTGACCAACGTGACCAGGTCTAGTGTTAGATAGGATTCATTGGCACTATTGCAGTACAACTGGCATTCCAATGTGCCATCACATGAATGCTTGGGACTCCAGAAACAGCAATACTCTAGACACCAGCATGTGCCATGTCATTTTATGTTTACTATACTACAAGCAAAAAAAAGATTGGGCTTGGAATACCAACACTGGTGACGAACGACCGTCTAAGCCCCGCCGTGTTAACCAATTTGTTAAGAAAATGAGCGTGTAGATTGGGCGGACAACCATCCTGCATGAAAAGAAAGAAACAAGAAACAGAAATGGGAGGCGGTCTCTAGCCAATGTTAACATACCAATTACCAAGGACTGTTCCGATTGTACTACGGCCTAGTCCAAGTAAAAGACGAGCTTTATTCACCAGTCTCTCCGGCTGATGCTTGCAGGCGCCGCTGTCCTTGACAGTCAGCCATGGCCACCACCATAAGCACGACTCGTTAGGTTGCAAAAACAATAATTCGATGGCAGCAGACGCTCAGTTGTGCAGCTTCGAGCCGCCCCGTGCTTTCTGCAGGCTGTCCAAGACGCTCTCCACCAGCTTATCCGGATCGCTCTCCTCTCCGGAGTCCGACACGAAGGAGTACTGCTTGTGCGGTAGCTTCGGAGACGACGTCTGCACCTTTCCTGAAGCTGCGCTGGTGCCAGCACTGCCCGGGCTGCTTCTCGAACAGTCCACCAACCCGTCGATGTCCTGAGGCTTGTTGCTAGAGACGTCGCCACCCTTGCTGCTGTTCCAAGCTCCAATGATCTGGAGAAGCGAGCTCTGCTGCTCGGCGTTCCTTCTAGGCTGCCGGTCTTTTATGCTGTCGCTGTCCGAGAACTCGTCGTCTGAAGGAGTGGGAGGACGATAGCATGTTTCCTTGTCGGCCCCTGCATCAGCGGCGGCGGCGGCGGTTTCAGTTGTGGCAGATACAGGACCAAGCTCCTCCCAGATCAAGTCATCGCCGCTGCTTCGGTTTCCGTCTCCCTTGCTGCCAGCCTGCCCGTTCCCGTGTTCTGAGCGCATGACCCTTGGGAATTTCACCCTTACATCAGGCATAATATGCAGCAGCGTTTCAAGGTCCAGATACCCGAGCTTCCGGTGTTCGAGCTCGTATCCATACTCCTGGGAAAAACGGCGTTTGAAAATTCCGATGTTGAATCCATATTCATGCTCAGAAAGAAGCTCCTTCACCAGCTTGTGACAATCTGATAGTATCTCCTCTCTAGTGAGGGACCTGCTTTTCCTACTGTTATTGTCAACGTATCTGCCCTTTTGTGGCTTCCCACTTGAAAAAATGTAACTGAGGCCGTTGGATTTGCTGGAACTTGATGGGACACATCTTCTCTTGCGAGGGAGGGTAAGACGGAAAGGGAAAATTCTGGAAGAAGTTTCTTCAATCCATTTCTTTTCAGAAATTAACAGATGTACCAGGTGATGCAGGTCTTTATCAAGGAGGCCTTTCAAAGGCCAGCAATTTAACTTCTGCAATCTGTGTGCCAATTCCTGCCTGGCCAAGAAAACCAATCATATAATAACTGCTCTATCCAAAACATGATTTTGCATTTCTCATAAATCCTTTTTACTTGCAGAAGGAAACATATAGAAGAATTATTATATTATGGATGCTCAAGCAAGCAATGGTTGATCATAATTTTCAAAATGTGAGGCGATGCTGAGTTTACTACACAACACATAATGAAATCAATATATGGACCTCATTTGTATTCTTCTCTTCCTGCAGATTTAAAATATATCATATGCAACAAAATAACTACTATTGAAAGAGATAACTGCAACAGAGGATTTGGTTTGCTCTGATATCAGTTCTGGACATGACTTCTGCTCTGATATCAGTTATGGACATGACATGCCCAGCATAAGTAATAGACAAGGTTATGAGTGGTTCCATCAGCCTAGTAACATGCTCTAGAAAACTACAAATACAACAACACAATTGAAGAAAAATTGCAAAATTGTGCCTTGTGTTGTGATTAGACCTGTTATGTTGCATAGTGCAGAATATTGGTCTACAAAAAGTTGACAATCAACATATTCAGCAGCTAAGTGTTGTGAAAATGCATATGTTGCACTGGATTTGTGACCATACAAGGTATCGAGTCTGAAACGACAATATGTGTGATAGGCTAGAGATAGCACCAATTGAAGAAAAGTTTGTCCAACACCGGTTGAGATAGTTTGTACATGTCCAATAGAGACCTCCAAAGAAACCCGTGTGTAATGGAATCCTAAGGTGTGGTAGTAATAGGAAGAGATGTAGTAGAAAGCCAAAGTTGACATGGAAAAAGGCAGTAAATAAGACTTCAAATGGTGAAATATACACAAAGATTTAGCATTATATAAGAGTACATACAAAATAGTTATCCATGTGCCTAGGGTCTGTTTGGTTGGGCTGTGGCTATGAAAAAAGCTGTTGTGGGCTGTGAGCTGTGAGAAAAGCTGATGTGGGCTGTGAGCTGTTAAAAATCTAAAAAGTGTTTGGTGGAAACCACTAAAAGTCGCTAAAAGTTTTTCCATATATATTTTCACAGTTCCATCCAAAAGCCGCTAAAAGCAGGTCCAGAGGTGCTTTCAGTTTTACACTGCAAGAAAGTCGGCTTTTAGAAAAAGCTGCTTCCTAGATCCAGCCCTTTGGTTTGGCTTTTGGCTTTTAGGGGGTAAAAGCCAAAGTCAAAAGCCAAACCAAACACACCCTAAACCTTGACTTATGACTTATGTTGGGTTTCAACTCTATCCTACCCCAACTTGCTTGGGATTAAAAGATTTAGGGGTTGTTTGGTTTGTTGCCTCACTTGCCACAATTTGCCACGCCTAAGGTAAGACAAGTTTGATTAAGTTAGGCATGCGTTTGGTTGAGAGCCACAGTTATGGCAGGATTTTTCTCCTATTATGTAGGTTCCACTTGTCAATGACTGGTAAAAGTGTGGCAAGATTCCCTTAGGCGTGGCAAACTGTAGCGCAGAATTTGAGCGCCTAACCCCTGTTCTTAAGGCGTCGCCTAGGCGTCCAGGCAGAGGTCCAACGCCTAGGCGCCTTGCCCGCCTACCTCGCCTAGGCGCCGCCTAGGCGTCCAGGCGGTGGTCCAACGCCTTGGCTCGCCTTACCGCTTTAATAACCATGCGCCTGCACCTTAGACAAGTGCGGCATAAAATGTGTGGCAATTTTTGTCAACATAAGTATAGAACCAAACAGGCCTTTAATTGTTGTTGTTGTTGATGTGTGTACTTCATCTCCATCCCAAAATATATGCAAATATAGAAATATTAATGTTTGTATCTCCAAATAAGTTTATTATAAAAGTATATTCTACGATCAATCTAACTATATTGATTACACATCAATACATCATACATATTAGTATTTTTATATATTTAGTCTAGTGGTTTTAACCAAAGATAACTTAGCAAAACAAAATTGGCAAGGTAGTAAAGAATGTTGTTTTTGTCATAAAGGCGAAACAATCAAACATTTATCTTTAAATGTCGTTTCACTCGTGCTGTGTGGTTTGTTATACATGCTGCATCAGGACTTTCTAGGCCGCATAAACACATGTTTGGAACTTGGGTATAGGGCCTCTAGAAAGAATAAAAACTTTAGGTTATGCTAGGAGCGGCTGATACATGTTGGTCTCTATGGCTATGCAGGAATAATTTAGTATTTGAAAGAAAACATGTTTATCGTCCATTGCAGGTTATTTTCTCAATCATATATTGGCTTCGTACATGGGCTATTTTGCAGCGACCGAATTCACAGGATTTGGTTGTAGTAGCATCACAAATATTGGCGAAGGTAGCCCCGCACTTTTTTTATGCAGACACATGGGTAGCAGTCTAGTCTTAAAATTGATTTTCATCACGATATGGAGAGGTCAGAGGTGTATTTCAAAACTTTGTAATTTGTATGACCTCGATGTATTGGCTTGAAATTCAATAAAGCTTCCATTATAGAAAAAAGCTTTAAAAAGTTTGACGATAAGTGAAATGTGTACTTATTGTGGGATGGAGTGAGTATCTGTCTACAAAACCTCTACAAAGCAATCTATATAATGATTTGGACCATTGCCATTACTAGCAAAAATGCACCAGAGTTGGGAGTTATTTCTTCTCATCACTTGAAAATTACTACATCTATTCATTACCACTAGCGTAAAAAGGAATTAAAAAAAGTTGTATTCCATTCACCATGAGTCTAGCATCAAATTTGGAGAAGTTTGAATTCCAGATCTAAGTCACACCTCTTCTTGAAAATTAGAACAGGTAGCTAAAAGGCATGAGTTAGAATCTAAAGGCAACAGGAGGGGGAGGGGGTACCTTGTCTTTGCTTTCAAAACAACCTCAGACCCAAGAGGTTCTGATAACTGTTGCTCCAAAACAGACCACAAGTCAGGCTTTGTAAATATTTCATGAACCACCTGTTGTGCACTTCCATTAGTTGGAGCGTTTGAAGATTCAAATTCTTCAATAGAGTCAGTCCTCGGTTCATCAGTGGCATTTATGTTGGTTGTACTACTATCTGCATCTGATTTCCCAAATGGCCACCACCTTGAAGCCCAGTTAAACATGCCCCTATTCATTTCAGAAATATCATCCTTTTTTCCAGATTTAATCATGGAAACAGCAGCAGGTTTTCTGCATGGTTCTGGGTTTTCAGGAATTGATGGATCTCTCTTTATTTTTTCAGAATGATCATCACCTAATGAAATCGATAAATTATCACTTACTGCTAACATGCCCTCAGTACCATCTGAGCGATCATTTTTGGAAGAGGTTTCATGTATCCTCCTCAAAAGCTTTATACGGTGATCACCATTATACTCTTCCAAAGGAGTTCGCAAATCATCAATCACTTTAGCAAAAGTGCTTTCACAATTCTGAGAAACCTGCAAATCATCAATCACTTCAGCAGAAGTGCTTTCACAATTTTGAGAAACCTCAGACTTAACATTCTTGGGACCATTCCACATTGTCCAGATCCTTTTAAAGAAGCCATATTCATTAGCAGCATTTTCCACCCCTGAGGAAGAGGGAGTTCCAGGGGTAGTCATTTCACCAACTTCCCTGTGCTTTGCTGGTGACTCTGTCGACCCATTCACATCCACCACTGGGCACTCAGTTTGGTCCTCAGATAGCCCATTTGACGGGGAAGGTAAGACAGAAAATGTAGGTGGATGTTCACTTAGTGTCTCTGTGAAGCTTCTGCTCTTGTAAATGCTTCGAAGAGAACTTAGTGTATTCTTCTTATTACTGTGAGCTGTTCCAGTTGGGTTATTCTCCCTGGCATTACCTTGAGCTGAGCTAAGGGTCTTAGTACTTCCGTCACCAGGCTGCAGTGATCTTCTGTTGACAGCAATTGCATATAGTTGTCCACCAGTTTGAGGACATACTAATTCAACAATATCTGGTATTGATTGTATAAGGCAAGAGAAATCCTTGTGGCCAAAAAAATCTGGACCAAGACAAATTTTTTTCTTCGCAAGCTCTTCCTGGAGTAGTGAAAGGTTGATCCCTTCAGGATATGAACATAGCGCCTCCAGAATTGCATCTGTTACATATTTAGGGATTGAACTAGACTTGGTATCAGATGGTACTGAACAATGCTGGGAATCAGATGATACCTTGATGGGTTCCTCTGCTCCCTTCTCCAGGAAGGGGTCATCAAGAGCCCCATCACCAGGCTGCAGAAATTTTTTGTTGGCAGCAATTGCATATAGTTCGTTTTCACCTAATCGAGAACCTAATAATTTAACAACATGTGGCATTGATTCAAGAAAGGAAGAGAATTTCTTGTGGCCAAAGAAATTTGTACCCAGATCAATTTTGTTCTTTACAAGCTGATTTCGGAGGAGTGAGATGTTCACCCCTTCAGGATATGAACGTAGTACCTCCAGAATTGCATTTTTTACATGTTTGGGAACTGGGCAGTGCTTGGTATTAGATGGTACTGAAAACTGCTTCGGAACAGATGCTACCTTGATGGGTTCCTCTGATTCCTTCTCCAGGGGGGGGTCGTCAAGGGCTCCTCGGTAGTGACCATACCAAGATCCATGTAAACCATCCGGCGGGTTGTTAAAACGTTTTGGTGACAAATCCTCTCCTCTAACTAAGCCTTCCCAAGGCCACATGATTGTTGCTGCACTGCACAGTACACTGGTAGCACTACTAGGACAAGCAAGCAGTACATTGTAGTTGCTCATTCTCAACCGATGCAAGATGTTTGCAAAATCTCTATCGCCAGATATAAGGAAAAAATGAACTGGTGGCGGATTCTGAGCAATCCAGTAGACAAGATCAGCCATAAAAGAGCGGTCAGAACTATTCTTCCCACCTACATCATGGAAACAACACTGTTAGTTCAAAGTAATAAAAAAACCACAACCCAAACAGAATTTAAAATCAAGTGAAAATAGAGGATGCCAACTTTGTAAAATTGAGGGTAGCAATGCAACTTTTGCTACTTAGCATTGCCCCTTATGTGATCTACTCCTGCCGTTTCAAATGTTAGTTGTCTTAGTGTTGTCCTCGGTCAAACTTTTCTGAATACTTAGTTATTTTTCCAATCTGTTAACGTACAGCAAGAGGACGGACATCCCTGTGGTCAGGTGGCAACTAAATTAGGGATCAAACTTTGTGAACAATAAAAAAAGAAATGAACCAAATACAAGATCCTGTCAAATTTAGCATCCATATCTTCACAAACCATGGAAAGTGCATATACAGTCACCAACCCGCCAACAAAACATTCAATAAAAGATGCAGGAACAACTTATGGAAGACGAAGACGCTCCCGCAATCATAAAAGATAAAACAAGGGAATGGAACGGAACGGAGCAGAATTAATGGGGCGGGGAGGCGAGCACGCAACTGCTTGGGACGTGGGAGATGGAGACGCCCGTGGCGGCGAGCGCCTCCTGGGAGGAGCGCGCGAGCTGCAGCACGTCCCCGAAGGCGGTGATGGAGAGCGGCCCGCGGATGCCGGCGGCGCGGAGGGCGGCGGAAACGCGCGGGGCAACGCGGTGGACGTTGACGCCGTTGGGGATGTGGCAGTTCTCGAAGTCCCACCACACAGACACCCTCACCGCTCGGCTGCCCTCGCCGTCCTGCGGCGGCGCGGCGACGGCGCGGCGACTCCCGCCGCCGCCGTAGACGGCGGAGCTGAGGCGGCGGCAGCAGTGGCCGCAGACTCCGTGGTAGTGAGCCGACAGGCGGTGGCGGAGGATCTGGGACATGGCGGCGCCGATCCTCGCCGGCGGTTGCGATTTTGTTGGAGAGGGTTTTGGAGAAACCCTTTCGGCATTCCACTTTTGCCACGCACGAGGGTACGAAATGAAGGATCTTGCTATAGGTGTACATTTGGGTCGGGCCTGATGGGCCGGCCCGAAGCACGGAAAAAAAGCACGGCCCAGGCACGGCACGGCCCAAAATAATTTAGTGCCGGGCCGAGTTTGGGCCGAGGTCACGGCCCATGGGCGGGCACGAGCACGGCCCGTTTAAGGCAGGCACGAAAAGGCCCATATAGAGGCACGAAAAGGCCCATATATTTATTAAAACACACTTAATTCCACACTTTCATATACTTGATAAAGAACACAAAGCTAGAGATAATGCTAGTTAGATGTTTTTTGTATCTTTGAATTAGAGTGTGTGATGTAATTTTACTTTTGTTATGAACATTAGACAATAAACTGAACTTACGAACTTTGTATAGAGCTGATTATACTCTTTTTTCTTCTAACAAAATGATTTATAAACGAGGTAGTCATTGCATAGCTGTGGTAACTTTAATACAAATATTAAGTTTGATTTTGTTCAAATTTATTTGTCTTATCTTTTATTTGTTTTATTATTTTTTTGAATTTAGGGCTCTAACGTGAATTTCGGGCCAAAAACTGAATTTCGAGCCAAAAATTGAATTTCGGGCCCTAATGTGAATTTCGGGCCAAAAATTGAATTTCGGGCTTTTATAATTTCGGGCCGCCCGAAATAAGCCCGGCACGTTTAAGCAATTACGGGCCGGGCCGTGGGTCGAGGGCGAGGCCCATGGGCCGGCCCGGCACGGCCCGAAATTCAAACGGACCGGGCCGGCCCGAAATTCAAACAATACGGGTCTTTTCGGGCTTGGGCCGGGCCGGGCCGGGCGGCCCGAATGTACACCTATAGATCTTGCTGGACCAGTGGACTGGAAGGGCGTAACCGCCTTCAGGCCTCATGGGCCCAGGCCTAGATGCGCCCTGTGGCAGACGGCGCCTCATATATCACACTAGGAAAAGGAGGCGCGCTTCGCGGCGCCCTACTTCCATATACATTATATATAAACACAGTGTAGAAACACAAACACATTGTAGGAACACAAACATATTGTAGGATACAATATGACAATATAATACATATGGCGCGAGCGCAGGTTCTACAACTGTCTCTAAAAGACAGCGTACATGCAGTTGCGGAACGGTGTTCAGTACAACAGTACATAACTCTAACAGTTTACAGCTCCATAGACTATACATGTACGGTGCAACAAGCAGATGATCGTTGTACACAAAAGCACGATGTAAGCGTTGGTTTGCTGCGCAGTTCTTAAAAAGTCTTTGGCACAAGCACATCAAGCTGCTTAGGCTTAAACATGAAGGGAGCGAAGCACATTCATGTCAACAAGCATAGAAATCCAGTATGGCCTGTGCATAGCATCGATGGCGAACCACGATCTAGTAGTAACCTGAAACACAGTTGTGAGAAGCATTCAGAACACTTAATTTTTTCAGAGTAAGCCATTAATACAAACAAATTGTAGCAATAGAACACTGACAAGATAAGATGATTTGAGAATAGAAGTGTAATACAGCGTTAGTAGAAATGTCTAACACCTATTACATGTAACAAAATGTGCACACACAGTTAATTTATCATGTAAAGTCTAAGGTGTGAAACTGCGATTGTGTGGCGCATAAAATGTGCAGTGTAGACGACAAATGTAGCATAAGATGAAACCGGCATACCTTGTTAAGTCTGCTTTGGGCCAATTTGTATCGAGCACGTGGACATGAACATGTATCATACATCCTTCCGAAAGCAACTGTACATAGCAGCTTGGATACAAAAGCAGTAGACAACGATCATCCAAAAGAGCGAACAGCTGCAACTGTGAGCCCAAAAGACTTGTGGCACTCTGTGACTAAGCATCTTTGGAAGGGTTGAAAAGGGGACAGAGTTACAATTAGACAGTCTAGGACAGGAAGCTAAACAAAAATATTTTCTTGCCTAGGCGTTCATGGAGAACCTATAGGTACAAGGGAAAAGGTACCTAGGAGCAGCAGTGTTATCTGCGGCATCCTTGAAGCCAGTGGTTCCTCCATCTATGTCGGTGAACAACCTCTTTGTAACTGTCTTTGCAGGCGAAGACCTTGTCCTAGAACGAAAAGGTCGGTTAGCAACAATTTTAAAAGCTAATGATCAATTTTGGCCTTTATCCAAAGCACCATTACTGTATGCACCTAATGGTTGTCTGCTACATATACATCAAGAGCAAAAGTATCAATTCCATTCAGAAGAGAGTTAAAGACACGAATCTAGCTGCTAGGCAAGACAAATATTTATCTAGCAATGAAAGCAACAATTTCAAAAGCTAATTATCAATTTTGGCCTCTATCCAAAGTACCATTCCACAGGCTCACATGGGAACAAGCTGGTCTTGTTGTTGGAAAAGGTAGGTTTGCTCTCCACTCATGGAAGTTCTATTAATAAAGCTACACGGTGATATGTAGGAATAACTTGTAGAAATGTTGAGGACCCATTAATAAAAATAACACTGAGAGAAATGAACCGCTGCTAATTTACAGTTTCGACGTTCTTTGCAGGTTTGATAGACAATGTTTTGAGTGACTACCTGTGGGCGAAAGCGATCCTTCTCACAACAACCACGGTCTCCACAGGATGTTCAGCAGGAGCAGGAAACTCCGATTGTTAGCATGGTCGATGACGACCCAGTTCATTTGCCCAGCAGTACCAATGCTACTGATGTTGTCTCAGACCCTGGGGCCGTGTGATTTATCAACAATGTATAGAGCTAATTATCAATTTTGGCCTCTCTTAGTGTTTCTACGTTTTTAGTAAGAAACAGCAGACATGGATCGGCCAAATCTAGTTGCTAGGCAAGACAAATATTTATCTAGCAACGAACTCCGTGTGTAAAACAACACATAAATATTAACCATACATTGATGGTAATCCACATAAGCCAAAAGGGTCACATTTCCCTGGTCTAGGCAAAGATAAACAGGGGCTGTTTTCAGTCTAATATATGATTCGAACAGTAATCATTGTTAGAATAGTGTCAGCGTAACATTGGTCATGCGCTTGTACGTTTTTAGTAAGAAACAACAAACATGGATCGGCCATGGTGTAGGACTTCATCTGTTAGCACTGCACATTTATGTTAATGTAGACAAGCGTATTTTGACGCACCATAAAGGGTTGTCTGGAAACTGAGGTGGTCAAGTCATTGTCTATGACTATGTAATTCAGTATTGCTTCACCTGTATGTCTGGATTAGTGGATTAATTCAGCACCCTTGGCTTTATCATATTATTGTTTATGGTAGATGGAACAACAATTGACTGGAAAGTGTTCATGCAGGTCCTAAATTCACCATGGGATGTATGCTACGATCCCGCAGAGGAGGCCGTGTATATTGCAATGGCTGGGCAACACCAGATCTGGAAGCACAATTTACATGATGGAGTAACCAAAGTTATTAGCGGTGATGGCTATGAGAGGAATCTGAATGGCTCAAGGTAACAGATTCTGGCATTATCTGTCAGGAAAGTTCTAAATGTGTTGTTTTAATTGGTCTTACAGCGCAGTAATGTTTATGAAGATGGTTAATGACGGTTTCTATCTGATGAGTGGCTAACGATATTTTTGGCGATATTTCCTTGTGATAAATACATATGTTTAAACCGCTTTATTTTATCCTACAAGTAGCAATCCTGTATGGATCTTGGAGCTGAAACTGTTCCAAACAGTGTAACAGGCCCTATTTTACATCATGAAGCCATGTTTATTTTTTTTCCTTTTTATGTTAATTTCTGTGAAAGTTGAAGTAGAATAACCATTCCAGATCTTGGCGTACAGGCTTGCTTCTTATATGATCAGCCTAAGACTTTTCTTCCTTTAATGTGTTCATTTGTCTCCTGCACATCCTTGCACTTGATTTGGTTAATACTTTGAAGTTTTGAATTTATTTTCTGAAAAATTAAATTTATGTTGCAGCGCCACCAGCACATCGTTTGCACAGCCTTCTGGGATTCCATTAGCTTTTGGTATTCATTGCTGACTCTTTTTTTGCCATTCTGTTTCTGATCTCATGGCACTGAGCATAAAAAATTTTATAACAGAAATGCATGAGTTACTTGTTGCTGATAGTGAAAGTAGTTCCATTCGAGTTGTTAATCTGAAGACAGGAGGCTCAAGATTGCTGGCTGGAGGAGATCCAGTATTTCCAGAAAATTTGTTTAGGGTATTTCTCTCTTGATACAATTGATGTTCTGTTAACTTATTTGATGCTAATATGTCTGAGCATTTTTAAGTCAGATACTTTTGTCTCTTCAGTTTGGAGATTATGACGGGACTGGCTCAGATGTGCTACTTCAACATCCCTTGGGTGTTGTTTATGCCAATGACAATCAAGTATATATAGCTGATTCCTACAACCATAAGGTAGTAACCTTATTTTGACACCCATCAAGTGTAAGATGTGTATAGCTAAGTTGTCCTAGCGCAGAGTGTGGTGCCATAGATGTTCTCTTTATCCTCTTCTTCTGACATGGTACAAAGCATGGTTCCTTAACCTTTGTTCTCCTCGGCCTCTAGTTACTCTTGAAGCGTATTTTTTTGTTTGTACGCACCATAAAGGGTTGTAATAAAGCTGTGTTGGAGTGCGATGAAGCGAAATTTACCTCTTCCTAGGCGTGGATGTCAGTTCCTTTGTTATGGCGGGAGTACCACTTGGAACCGCAGTGCTGCTGCCAATACCAATAGTCTGCATATAAGGGGTCAGTCACAGAGCGAGTACTGTTTGCAACAGAAATCTGAAAATTTCTGGGATGCACACCTTATCTTGCACACTGGTTGGAGAACTTTGTGGTGTGAGCGGGGTCGAAAGCATGACCAAGTTCGAGGCTTTGTCAGGAGTGTCTTCAATGCCACTGGGTACACCTTGCAATAGCACAGTTTGTGACTGTTTTGGCCCCGATGAAGATGATTGGATGGAGTCCTTTGCAGTACCTATCTCTGCCACGACTGCGTTGACCTGGAAACAAATATTTCCAGTATTGATTGTGTGGTCAGAGAAACTCACATTCCATACATACGTCTTCTCGAGCAGATCTGTGATTGGATTAGGAATAAAGCCGGTTGAATTGTTGGCTATGAGCATATCGCACGGCCTCTTGATGATGCGTTGCGCCATTCGACCAAAGAGGATGAAGTCTGTGTCACCCGTCTCATCCCCTGCAGTGAGAAGTAGTTTGTACCTGAAACACATGGTGATACCGAGTCAACACGGTGAAAATGGATAGGCCGTATGTATAGGAGATGGAAACGTTCAATCAGGGTGACGCATAGAAAAGCAGCTACTGCATATTAGATGTGAGTGGGAGTCAAAACTGCAAGAGCTGTTGGGAGGCAAAGGTAGAATGGAGACAATTGAAGTGAAGAGATGCTGCCTAACCTTTGGTTGGGCGTGCCAATGGTAGCGCAAACTTGATCGCTGCACTTGTAGGAATCCCCATGAGCCACAGCTGTGCGGGTGCATTTTTTGCATGCATTGTACCACCACCTATCACCAATCTTTTTTACAGTGACTGTCACCAAGAATTCCCTATCCTGCACGAACATGTAAATATACGGTCATATTATATTCCCAGACCCAACCAAGTATGGCACGACTGCAGGAAAACAGTAACAGAAGACGATTACAGTTGGTAAGGCAATAGTGACTAAGCTAATCAAACATGGAACATACCTTATTCTCAAATGGGTGCAGATCTCTAATACAAGCGATTTTTTGTTCCTCGGGAACATGGGGCATAGGCTGATTCGAAGATAGAACCTCGTTCCACTTAATGGGACTATGCGCTTTCCTCGCACTGGTTTGTACATACAATGAATCAAGCTCAAGTTAGAACACAGCGAAGACAAACAACAGTCATATACGTGCAGCAAGCATAGCAGAATATTACCTAGCCATGAGGGCACATGCTTCAGGAACATCAGGATTAATGTACCACTTACAGGGTGAGCCGCCAGACAAGCACAGTCCATCTAAAACAAAGGGCATTAGGTCCCAACTATAAAAAGGACTAAATTCAAAAGTTCAAAGTTAGTATACCCGCGTATTTCTTGACAAGCATGCCAACAAACATCAGGATCTGTGGAGAGGACTGGCCATCACTGTAGATCTGTTCTCCAGGGAATAAGCTAGCTTGCCCACCCCATAGAACAACATTTACCGAACTGTTGTTGCTGTTTTCAGTTTAAGTATGTAGGTAGAGTCATATAACGAAGCATATGTAGATGAAGGCAAAGGAAACAAACCCCTACGCGACTAAACCCAAAAACTGCAGCAGGTATGTATAACGAACCTGACACTGCACAAGGAAATAGTCCTCTTAGAGCTGGTTGTATGTTGCCCTCTGGATCGGTGCGGCGCCACGGCCGAGATGGAAGTGACAATTCCAATGGCATCTGTATTGGATCCAATTAACGAATACAACAAAATTATAGTCTGTTAAATTTTGTAATACCTATGTAGTAAGAAAGTCTACCTGTGTAGTACTCCCTGTGGTCGACACATAAATGGAGCTGGTCTATTGGTGTGAGCGAGTAGGTAAGCACAGGAAATGCTGGCGGAACCTCAACAACCTCCTCCAATTTTGTCCAGTTTGTAAAGGTAATCATGTTCTCATTGAAAACAGGCTTGTACAAATTGTTCGAGGCTCTGACCCGGAAGTATGTGATGTTGTAGATGACTCCTTCTTTTATCAGAGGTTTGAACTTTTGTATGACTGGTGGGAATATTGCAGCATGGATACCGTTTCCCTGCACAAAGTAGCGATGGAGGAAACAACATCATAATAACAATTAATCTCATAACAGTACCACCTTCCCTTTACCAAATAGATAAGCGTGCACATGTTGTACCTCTTCGTCAAGCAGCACCATATCACAATGGAGCAACTTTGCTTCATCCTGAGGATCACAGAAGTCCCATAAACGAGAAACGCGAGCGCATATGGTCACAGAAGTGTTCCCACGTTGGAGCTCCGGGATCAACACGTCTCGCATCTACAAGCTAAAACAGGAAGAAAAAACATAAGAGTAAGGACATCGAAACCCATGCATGAAACAACATGTGCAAAGCATGACAAAAAAACACGACTCTCTTACTAACCTATACATAGCACACATAAGCAGCTGCAAACATAGAAACAAAACTATAAGAAACAAACGTGCAGGTACTTGACGACGTTATTTATTTACAGACGCCACACATGGCGCTACAGCAACCAAGTAGTAAAAGGACTAAGTGGCAGCCGCATCAGCGGCAGCAAGGACTTCCTTGTAAACAACGTTCCGGGTCTATGAGCCGCACGAAGCATCTTCGTTTTCAATCAGGATTATAAGTCCATTTCTAGACGTTGAACGGGAGACAGCCACATAAAGCTGGCCATGCGTAAAGACAGGTCCCTTGAGGTAAAGGCCAACTCTTGATAACGTTTGCCCCTGACTTTTATTTATCGTCATTGCATAACACAGACGCACTGGGAATTGGCGTCGCTGAAGTGTGAAGGGCCACTTCACATCAGTAGTATTGAGGGCAATCCTTGGTATTAAGACTTCTTCCCCAACATTTGATCCTGTAAGCGCTACACAGTGCAAGATGTGTTGACCAAGTTCAGTGACAAGAAGCCTTGTGCCATTACAGAGACCCTTATTTTGATTCAGGTTGCGCAACAGCATCACAATGGCACCCTTTTTTAGCTCGAGTTTGTGGGTAGGAAAATTGCTCGCATCAATTGAGTTTAAGAATTCAGTAGGGTAGAGGACATCGAAGTCTGGTATGTGTTCCGACGATTTTGCTATAACGTCACAGCTCAGGTATTGTACGGTTTCTCCAGGGACAAGCGAGAGAACGTATTTGTTAACATCATCAACTGTGGCATTATTTGGGCAAACAATGGCACGCGAGGAAAGGTACGTGGGATCTTGGTAATTCAACAGAAAATCTGGGTATACTTCTGATACAAGGGCAGCTACCTTATCACCCTCAACCTGGAGCAACAAATCTGCAGGGATTGTAATCCACGTAGCCTGACACTCGCTCCCTCTTCTTTCAGCAGGCAAGGTACCATCACCAATAGATAGGACCCATCTGGCAAACATGTCGAGCTCTTTTCGTGCATCTTCTTGCAAAGAGGGATCAAAAAGGCGCATGTTGGTGCGCAGCCTAAGGAGGACAACTTGGCGCCATAGATTAGAGTTTGTAATAGAGGCGTTAACTATGGAAGAGCGAGATCCTTTTCTAACAACAGGTAGTATTTGACGGAAATCGCCACCAAGAACTACAGGCTTGCCACCAAATGGGAGGAGCGCATTTGAAGGAGTATGCTCTGAAAGAATATCACGCATTGTCTTATCTAAAGCCTCAAAGCACCAACGGTGCGTCATTGGCGCCTCATCCCATATAATGAGGGAGGACACCTGTATAAGTTCTGCAAGCATGGTACCCCTATTGACATTGCACGTGCTAGCATCATTTACATCGAATGGTATTTTAAATCTTGAATGTGCAGTGCGCCCTTTGGGCAAAAGTAGGGATGCGACACCAGAGGAGGCCACCACAAGCACTATTTTCTTTTCGGATCGTAACCTTGCGATTATAGTGTTCCATAGGAATGTTTTGCCTGTGCCACCATGTCCATAGACAAAGAAAAAACCCGGTGAGTTACTATAAACACGACCAATTATGGTATCATAAATGGTTCATTGTTCCGCATTCAACTGTGTAACCAAGGAATCAGCGTGCATCGACAACATTAATGGCTCAGGGTCAATTTCATCATTAATTAATCTGTTCTCATCCATGAAAGCGCATTGGACATCTATCCTTGGCAGACCGTAATCATTTATGTTCCCGCCACTATTAGCAAAGGCAGCCGAAAGTTTGCGTATCAGGAGAGACATGAGTTGTTCATGCGGTATGTTGTAGTTAGGATTTCCCAATGTATCTCTAAGTTGTCGGACAATGTCATCTGTAAAAGATAGCCAGTATGTATCAAACAATGCACGCACATTAGCAACAGGGTAGAACATAACCACGGTCACAAAAAGCTGCCTGAGCTGGTACGACGACGCGGATACGATCGCCTCGTCAAACAACAACTTCCACTCATTATCGCTCTCAAGCAACCCACGCGCCTCGCAGGCAGCACGAAATGTGTCGTACACTTGACCGTTGAACGTCCTGATATCAGCGTAGCTTGTTGAACCCTTAACTATCATCAATAGCATGCGTAAGTAGTATAGTTCACCAGCAGTAGGATGTACATAGTACATACGTCCAATTTTTGTGCAGCGAGACCTCGATTTCCAACATCGGGCCGAGGCATCCCATGTCCATTGTTTTGGGAAGTCGCAATACGTTAAGCATCTAGCTTGTTCATGCCTCAAATTAGCCTCGAACCATTCAGTCAGCATTGTGCTTTTGGCCGCAGAGCTAGAAAGCAACGCATGCAAGTCCGCGCTAGGTTCGTATCGCACGTGGTTTAACCCAGGAAGATGTACAACAAGCCGCTCAACAGAAGGCACTCTAAAGTGAATGTCATATTCAAATGCGCGCCATAGTGCTTCACATGTAGACAAATACCTAGCATCGATGTATTCCTGGATTTCATTCGGTGGGGCTACCTGCGAAGCAGGCGACGCGTTAGACGTGCTTGCGGTGATTTCGAAGTACACCTTTGCTCTATCGATTCCCTTCGTAACATACTTGAATAGATATTTAATCATGTTTGACTTGTTGCACCATTCAACGTTTATGTGTGCGTTATACTTTTTCAGAAGGTGCATATTATATGGAACAACATTTCTATTATCAAGTCTCACACCATTCTTGAGAACATGTCTGTCATCAGGCCTACGCTTATAGATAGTAAAGCCAAATCCGTCTAAGATGGTCTCTTCTTGGAAAGGCTTTGGGAATTTTTTGCTGCATTTGTCGTTTTTCATACATGGGCATCTTTTGTTGTCGACACCACAGGGACCGTGCATCATAAATTCGTCGACCAAAGCAAACCCTAAAGGGTCAGCGACGATATCAGGAATCTCAGCGCAAATGAATCTGTCAACAATAGAAGCACTAAACTCTTTGCTCCCATCGGCTAGCCACACAAGGCAGTGTATATGCGGCAAGCCACGTTTTTGGAATTCAACAGTGTATAGGACCGCAAGTATCGAACCAAATGGCTTTCCCTCTCTAATATCTGCTATGAATTCGTTTACTTTCATATGGAACACACGCACCACCAAGTCAGAACGACCGCATGGTTGTTGGCCAGGTTCAAAGCGTAAGGCATCGGCTATTTCCCTCCACTTGGTATTACAAGTAAAAGTCACAAAAAGATCTGGAGGTCCATATACCCTACATATAGCCATCGCGTCCTGGTAATTCATGACATGGTACCTTCTACCACCAGTGAAGCTGGCAGGAACAACTACACGACCGCCAATCGAATCAGCATTGAGGAAGCCCTTATCAATGGCGTCAGCTATGCCTTGGACAGTTTCTGAACGCAGTTCGCTTTGGTGGCTTGCTATGAACTGTAGCCTGTTGCCCTCGATAGTTGAATATGCATCGACATCTATTTGATCACTTAATCTACCGTAACACGTATATGGGTTTGGCTCATCCAATCTGTAGTGCAGGTGTCTCCTTACAAACTCAAGCATCGTAACGTATTTTCGTTTTGATGAACCAACATCGTCAGCACCAAAGTACCTAATACCAAGATGGAAGCCATGTTCACCGTAAGGAAACAACAGCGGATATTGCAAAGGCATGTATGCTGGATGCAAGCATGAAACACGTTTTAGGCCACACTCTCTATCGTGCACAAGAACGTCGTACGTGTGTTCCCCAGTCGTGTAGTCACCAACAATTATGGCAGCGATCTCACCATTTGAGGGTAGGTTGTATTGTACATCATGGCGTGTGTTGCAGCCTAGCAATCTGAGTGTTATCTTTTGATCACCCTCGCGCTCAAGGCGCTCTCTCACGTATCGGAACGCTTTGACAAGCGAGTTGTTTTCATTCAGCATATCGAGCAACGACGACGCTATTTCAGGGTCTGGGTGGCCACCAGCGCCATCATCGGTCTCAAACATGCCTAGCCTGTTCTGGGTCTCATGTTTCGTGTCATATGTGTATAGCTGGGCAAATTTTGGCTGTGTCCCACGCTGTGGAAGTAGGGTGCCAATCTTATGGTGCACGACCCCATTAATTTTGAAAACATAAGGCGCAGTGCCGTTATTAATCGTTTTGTCGATGGACGCACCTAAAGAGGTGAATGCAAACAATGAATTGTAGGACCGGATAAGCCTCAAAAAATGCCTCGAGCGAGTACCTCCATCAAATCTCAAAAGATCAACAAGCAAAGGCGGCGGACGTTCAAATGGTTTTAGGTTCACTTTCCCTCCTCTGCAGCAAAGGTTGTACACAATTTTCCTTTGGGTCGAGCAGGAATCGCTTTTGACACGCTCTTGGAACCAAAAAACAGCATGGCAGTATGGGCATACGTGTTCGGGTCCACCATAGTATGACCTCTCAGGGTAGGCATCTACACATGAAAAAGAGAAAGGGTCGCACCACAGCAAAAGCAGGAAGAATGTTACCAGAATTGTTGGGCATAATACACACCTTTTAGAGCATCTATGTATGACCTGTCCAAAGGAAGCGTGATTGACAATGGCTCGTCAGCTACCATGTGACGTACTCTACTACGCCGGCGTCGCCTATTGTATGCGGCAAGCGCTGAAGGGAATGACATTATAGATCTACTACCTGTGTCGACATAAGCATCACTAACACCATATTGTTTTTGCTGAAGGAACGAATGGGCAAACATGGCTGTACCAGGTGATTCTTGTAGCGCAGGTATTGGCTGGTTAGAGGTCCCCGGAAGGTTAGACGAGTCTATTTCGGCTTCAGCATGGAAAATGCGATGGCCATCAGCTGTCTCAAAGACCGGGCAATCTAAAGAGGTTGCATTTTTTGGCCCGCAAGAGAGGCATCGCAAATTAGGATGGGTATCGGCCATCGCATGCATAAACAAAGCAGCGAATTTTTGAGGACTAACCCTGTGCAAATGCACTGTGCCTCGGGCGCTTCGCTTCGTGGCGACTCGCAACACGCACGCATGGAGAATTAGACATAGAACTATATACCGCATAGCATAGAAGAATGTCACGTAACATTGGTGAAAAATTGGCTCGTAGCCCCTTAACAAACAACACATTAAAAATAGATCAGGCGCATAGGCACAACTCACCGACGATCGAAAACGCGAAATGGCGAGTGGTCTCCTCGAAGATGCCCCCAAGCAGTAAGCACCCAGATCACTGGAAAAAAATAGCCCATAAGAATTAGCCAACCAGCAAGGACATATCTCCGCACATAAGTAGAGGTTAGTGCCTTTTTATAGAGGCTGGTATGCATGGAATGAAGCAGAGAAAAACATGTATGCATCTCCCAAATGGCAACTGTGTAAAAACAAGAAAAGCAACATGACGCGAGCACGCAAACGATACTATTATGATTATTCAGATTGATACATATAAGACATATTTGGGGTCTCGAAGGTTATTGTCACCGAAACTGTATTGCTAAAAGAAGCCCACTTGCTTAGGTGCCTAGAATTTTTTAATTGATCGGTATGCAGGCCTGCGTACTTCGTTTTGCCTGTAGTTCGGCCTGCAACATATTGAAGCCGACGCTATCTATTTGGCTGCTAAATTTGTCAAAGTGAATCTCCCATCTAATGTGACAAGATTTGGTGGCAGTATTTCTACCTGCTCTACCCTGTTTATTTGTTCTGCATATGGTGGCAGAAATTCTTTTTTTATTAAGCCATACCTTAAACCATGACTCTTTTATAGTTCAACATGAGTATCTGGTGCAGTTAAAACCTTACGACGTGTTTTCTTGTAATGTCAGTCGCGCTCAAAGTAGATTGGTTTAATGTTCTTTGCCAAAAAAAGCTAAGGTGTTTTTGCTCGAACTCTCCTCCTTAATGCATATCAGACATACTTTTGGTCGAACTGAGCTCCCTAATCCCAGCATCGGCAACAGTACATAAAGTTCTTTTGAACCATCACATTGTAGAAATTATTCAATAGAGCACATTAGAAACAAAACAGACGCATAGGCATACACTTATCGACGACCGGAAATCCGAAGCGGCGAGTCCTCCAAGCAGCGGTAAAAGTCACCCAGGCAACAGGCACCCAGATCACTGAAAAAAGGCAGGCATAAGAATTACGGAACCAGCAAGCAAGGACATATCTCTGCACATAAGTAGAGCCCAGTGCCTCTTTTAGATGTCAATATGCATGGAATGAAACAAAGAAAAACATTGTTGCAGCTCCCAAATGTCAGCTACGTAGAAACAGGAAGGGCAACATGACGCGAACATCTAGATATTATCATCATCATTATCCAACAAACCATGGCAATAGATCTGAGAAAGTCATGGAAGTGTAAACATGAAGGGAACCACCATGTCTAACTGTCATATGACTGTACCGCTAATTTTCGCATGCGTAAACAGTAACAGCGAAAAGGCATACACATGTATGCAGCTCTTTACATGTGCTTTTATGTAATGTGAGAGTCGTGTTCTGAATAGACTGTTGTAATGTTCTTTGGCAATAAAGGCATGGTATTTTTGTCGAACTATTCTCCTTAATACAGACCAAACATTTTTTTGGAACAACTACTGTCCTTAATCCAAACATCAGCAAGACTACACCACAGAAAACCTCTTGTGAACAATAGCAGAACCGATATGTGTCATTCGATTGACCAGGAAAAAAACAATAGCAAACTACAGAAGCTATCTATGCGCACACGGCACCCAAGCCTGGAACCAAAATGCACCAACCAAATATCCAACATGCATAGATAACACGTCCCTAACAAATGCACAGATCTGTAAGTTAACCAAGGCCAAGCACACATAGACAACATGCCCTCATGAATGCACGGATCTGGAACCGATTCCAACAGCGACACATGGACATGAACCAAAAAGATATAGCAGAGCAAACCTAGGCCTACGGAGGCGGCGACAATGGCTAGGGCACGACAGGCAGCAGGAACACACCAAACGCTCCCATGAGGACGGCGGTTTGCAAAACAAAAGAGCGAAACAATGAGGACGACGGATTCGAGAATCAATAGATATAAGGACTAAATAATGCGAGCGGGCTCCAAGGAGAGGGGAAGGAAATATTTAAGGGGAAGAAAGTACACACCCAGAGGACGACACTATGTCGGCCATGCCTGTCACTGCTGTAGCACAGTCGCAACGGAGACTGCCGGCGACTCGACGATGGCTCCGCAGCATCGCGTAGTCCCGCGCCTCTCCGTGTAGCAGCTGCGCGTGGACCCGCTTGGAGGCAGGGACCACTGAGTCAGCACCACATGGCCCCCGAAGCGACGACGACGACGCACGAGGCAACGCAAGGCGATGGCGGCGTCAATGAACGGAGAGGGACGGAGCCGGCCGCGTCTACAGAGGGCGACCGAGCGCTGCGCTGTAGATCTGGCCCATCCGCCGTCTCCGCCGTCTCGGTAGGATGGAACACCAAAGGAAGAGGAAAAGACGCGTCACATGTGGGCAAAGCAGGCTACGAAGACCTGGTTGCACGTGGGGTCCACGTATGGGCGAAGCAGGCTAGGAAGCCCTGGCTGCACGTGCGGTCGACGTATGACGCGTGCGTTCACACATGGGCGAAGTAGGCCACGCAGCCCGCCGAACGCGGACGGACGCTGAAACCAGGTAAGGTTTTAATACTTTAGATTGCTCAAATTTCGAATGTTTTGTGCTTCGACTTGTGTATATCTCATCTCATCTCCTTTTCTCTTCTCTTCTCTTCCCTTGTCTATCTCTCCAGCAATATCCTTTAATGATGTGTTTAGTTTAGAGTCAAAATAGGATAAAATAGGGGCGACATCGTCCCCTCAATTTTTTGGAATCACGACGTTACTAAAAATTACTCCGGTATTTACCTCGCTCCCACGTGACTCTCATCAAACACTATAAAAAATGTGGCCATCCCCTTTCATCCCTTTTTATACATCCAACCAAACATACCATAAATCCATTCTCTATACAGTCTCCTCTAAAATATTCTTTTATCTATATCTTCTCTTTCTCTCTCTAACATTTTATATCTCATTCTTTATATGTAAATACATATATTAGAAAACATATTTTACTTTTAATTTTTGTACGTACATATTTATCGTACCCTCAAATATAAATATTAAAATGAATAGATGAGAGAAGAGAGAAACTCTATATATAAATGATCTAACAGCGTCATCTATATTTAGATGATCGTTTAGAGAATGCTGCTGGAGACATAGAGGATGAAAATCTTCTCTAAAATTTAGAGTAGATGACGCTTTAGAGGACCTGTTAGAGAGTGTGTGCACTTTTCTGCACATAAAGAAATAAGAAAGTCTTTGCAATTGCCAGAAATACTAAGCAAATCATAAAACAAATAAAGACTCTAATGAGTTCGCTCTTAAGTATATACTCAATTATTACAAAGTCAAAAGGAATGCAGGAGAAAATGGTAACGAAAAGGAAACACGCGCCGGTGAAATACTTTATATCATGTGGCGTGTGGGGGTGGATAGCCCCAGGTCCACATGTGCATGAAAACACGTACAAGCCCACCTCGCAGACGTCCTCCTGTGGTGTCTTGTGGTGGGCCGGCTGAAGGAAACCAGCAGAGGCAAGTCTATTCTGATACGAAGAGGCCCACGTCCGAGTTAGATGCTACAGGAGCACGGGTATGTCGAGCGGGGTTGTTGTGCCCACCCGACGGGCTGAACCGCCAGCGATAACTCGGGCGCGGGAGCGTAAGAATTTCCCAAGATAAAGGAAGATTGTTCGCTACAAATCAGGAGATAAGCAAATGGAATGTGATCACCATCTGTGTGGGGTAGCTATCCTTGGTTGTGTATATAAGGCCAAGAGGCACCCCTACCATTTTCATCTCACCCTCATCCCACCATTCTCATAGTCCACATACCAAAAACCATCACAGGACGTAGGGTATTACGCCTCTCATGTGGCCCGAACCTAAACAAGTTTGTGTGTTTCTCCCGTCGTGCCACCGCACGAACCATTCAGTCACAATCAACAGTGTCATCCTACTCAAAAGCGCCGCGAGGGTAACCTCGGGGTGTGCGGTCGGGTAACCAACACCGACAGCTAGCGCGCCAGGTAGGGGGTGTGACGTTGATCAACGTTGACTCTATGGTCGTCGTCTTCAAGAGCATGGTCACCTTCAGCTCGGGAGCAGTCTTCTGCTTCGTAACCATCTCCTATGTAGTAGACACGGAGGGAATTCTACATCGCATAATGGCTCCACCCGAGAGGAAATCTCCCTTGGGATCACTAAAGGAAGTCGCGGTGAGACCACAAACTACACTAGCAAAAAACTCGTCGGCGGTGCGGCAGGGCATGGTCCCGAACAAGGCCAGGCTCGGGATCCCCGGGTAGCTGAGGGTTGATCGACCATGGCCTCCCCGACGCGACGAACTCTGTTGTCCACCTCGCCCACTAAGGTGTGGACACGGATCACCAGATAGAAGGAGATGAATGCTCCAAACCGGGGCCGAGGACCATCGCAGACCGTCGTTCCGTTTACTCCACTCTCAAGGGAGAACGAAAAGGAATGCACCGCCTCCACGCCAAAACCTTTCTTCCTAGATGTTCTCTTCATTCAGGGAAGATTGGAAGCGTCGCCTATCTCCGACGATGAACCCACCGTGCTAGGGCAGGAGCCCCCAGAGCGATGTGCAATGATGACGAAACAGACGTCGTAACGTATGGCGTCACCACGAAGCTGGAGAACGCGATTCGGCTCAGCCCGTCCCTTGGGATGAAGTTTCTGAGACGGGGGAGACCCCTGACGAAAGAACACACCGAGAACACCGCAACTCTCGCTGCTGTGATCGCCGCCATGCTCAGGAACATGAGCGGGAGCAGGCAGAGCAGGACGCTAGGCTCTGACGTGAGAACCCGCTCCTCGCTTGGAACCTATACCCTGACTTTGCTCGAACACTAAACACGCCAAGCGAGGTTGGAGGGGTCCTAGCGCAGATAGCCGACGACCTGTCGTGCACCCCAGACGCGGAAGGCTATCGGCAAGTGCTCACCCAGGCGGCAAATCATCTTCTACCTCTTGCTCACCCGCCGAACGATCTGTGTCATGCCATCAACAGCCAGCGAGATGCGCGAAGCAACATCCACGCTTCGCGTGATCGTCGACATGAGAATGAGATAAGGCGCCGAGAGGAATACGATCGGGGTCATGGAGCACCAGCACACAGTCGTGCGACCAGGACTGAGTTAGCGGCAGCTTCCACCAGCAGCCCGACCCTAGGACGGTCGAGGCGACACGATGCTCACTCACCTCCCCAGAACCGG
Source organism: Zea mays (assembly GCF_902167145.1). NCBI lineage: Eukaryota > Viridiplantae > Streptophyta > Magnoliopsida > Poales > Poaceae > Zea > Zea mays. The sequence goes on from NC_050098.1 coordinate 144,222,938, forward strand.
TGACATGAGCACCAACGAGAGGAGAGGGAAACATGTGGGGTGTAATAACCAAATTTGTAAATCATATAATAAGAGATTATTTCCTTGAATATTTTGTCTCTATTTATGTAACATCCCAATTTTGATTTCCGAGGTTAGAACCCTAAACTCTTAACCCCCTTGATTATCTCCTAAGACCCCATGAAGCATTATATTCATCAAATGCATACACCATGACTTCTTGTAGCACTTCACATAGAGTATTTTATTTTTGGCACCTAGGAAATTAGGAGAATTATTGTTTAAAAGAAAAAAGGATCAAGGAAATAGAAATAGGAATAGAAATAGAAAAAGAAAAAGGAAATCTTTTCCCCCTCGGCTGGGCCGAATCCGACCCAACCCTCTCTCCCGCGCGCCGCGTTCCCCCGCCCGGCCCACACAGCCCATCTCCTGCGCGCCCGCCCACGCTCGCGCCGTGCCTCTCCTCCCACTGACCGGACGACCCCACCCGTCAGCCGCAACACCCAACCCGCTCGCACCCTGTTGTTCCCCTGGCAAGCGGGCCCTGCTCGTCAGCTCCCTCTCTCTCGCCCATCATCGGCTATCGACGCGATCACCGCCGGCCACCGCTCCGCCACATCCCCTCGCCATTACTCGCCCACCAGCCAAATTGGAGTCTTGCGCCTGTGATGAGTCATCTCGTCATCACCATCTGCCCCGAGCCATCCTGTCGCCACCACTGTGCGCTATCATCGCCGCCGCGGAAAGCCTCGCCGGTGCTCGCCACCTCTCCTCCCCCCTCCCCGGCCGCCTATAAAAGGACCGCCCGAGCTCCAGCTTTCTTCACAACAGCTTCGACCACCCCTCTTCCCCTTCCCCGAGCTCAATCGAGCTAGCGCGCCGCCCTCTCCCTCCGCTCCGGTGAGCCCTCCCTCCCTTCTCTGGTGGCCTAGAGTTCAATGGGTTTGGCTCACGAGTTTCACCATCTCACCACGAACACGGCGCACCCTCCTCCCTCACCTATAACACCCGTAGGCCTCACCAGCGACCTCACCGCCGCGGGCGCCCGCCACCTCACCGTGGACCGGTTGTTCCAAGCCCCCACCGGCCAAATTGACCCCACCTCTGTGACCCCCTACCTCCGCCCATGCTATACCACCATCCCAACTACCCAGAACCGGCCACCGGTGAGGAACCACCGTCGGAATCACCGGCGGCCGGTTCTCACCGCCGCGGGCGAACCACCGTTTTCCCCCCTGACGCCGTTACCCCTCCCCTCGCTGGCATGTGGGACCGCGCCATTACGTCACCCCTCGCGTCGTTCCCCGTAGCGGGCCTAGCTGAGCCGATCGCCCGCGCGGACGCGCGCGCGTGCCTTCGGCTGGGGCGAATTCCCCCCCCCCCCGGGCCCAGCTAACCAGGAAAACCCTTTTCTTTTTCCTATTTTCTTTTCCTATTTTCACATATATGTATATATATATTGATATTTTATGCACCAAAAATAGTCCAAATATTTTATATGACACAAAACAATAATATTAAAAACTTGGCACACTTCACTAAGCCGCCATGGTTGATGTAATGTTCATTGCCTGTTTTTACTAGGCGAAGAGGGATCTGATCCTCCGGAATTCGTAGCTCCGGAAGAAGGGCAGGAGCCCGACCTCTCGGAAATAGACCTTTCGTGCCAAGAGAACTTCGACGAAGGCAAGTCCATTCCTCCCTTGATGCAAGAATTACCTATTCTTTCTACCACTGCCTAAGCCGGGAATAAGGGCTGGGTCCTTTGCATGGTGAGTAGAGAGACGGCCCGCATTAAAGAATATCTTTTGAGTACAAAATATGGGTTAAGGAAAAGGGTGTTTTTTCTAAAATGTAAAATGTTTTCAAAAGTGTATGATGAAGGGCATTCACCCTTATCACCTTTTGAGTGGGATAGTCAGGGACTCCCTGGTTTAGGAAATTGAAAGGGAAATAGGGTCAAACCTTTTCCTAAATGATTTTGGTGGTTGAATTGCCCAACACAAATAATTGGACTAACTAGTTTGCTCTAGATTATAAGTTCTACAGGTGCCAAAGGTTCAACACAAACCAATAAACAGTCCAAGATAGGGTTCAAAAAGAAAGGAGCAAAACCAACCGAAGGCTGCACCAGACAGTGTCCGGTGCACCAGGGAGATCAACTTTGAACTGCTCAGCTTCGGGTTTTTGGAGAGCCACTCCGCTATAATTCACTGGACTGTCCGGTGTGCCAAGCGGAGCAACGGTCGCCAGCGCAACGGTCGAGTTCAACGGTCGGCTGACACAGCTACAGTGCGCGGACATTTCGCATAGAGTCAGAGCAGGCGCCAGAAGGCGCACCGGATAGTGAACAGTGATTGTGCGGTGCACCACCAGACTGTCCGGTGGTCCCAGTTGTCAGAGCTCCAACGGCCGAACCCTAACGATTGGGTGACATGGCTGGCACACCGGAAAGTGTCCGGTGGCGCACCGGACTGTCCGGTGCACCCATCGACAGACAGCCTCCCCAACGGCCATTTTGGTGGGTGGGGCTATAAATACCCCCCAACCACCACACTTTAAGGCATCCAAGTTTTCAGCCAATGAATTCAATACAAGAGCTCTAGACTTCACTCCAAGACACAAACAAGAGATCAAATCATCTCCCAAGTCCACAATCACTCCAAACATTTAGTGACTAGTGAGAGAGAGATATTTGTGTTCATTTGAGTTCTTGTCGCTTGGATCGCTTTTCTTCTTCCTCCATTCTTGTTCTCAAGCAACTTGTAATCAAGCAAGAGACACCAAGTTGTGGTGGTCCTTGTAAGGGGTCTAAGTGACCCGTTGATTAAGGAGAAAAGCTCACTCGGTCTAGGTGACTGTTTGAGAGAGGGAAAGGGTTGAAAGAGACCCGGTATTTATGACCACCTCAACGGGGAGTACGTTTGCAAGAACTGAACCTCGGTAAAAACAAATCACCGTGTCATTCACTCTATTTATTTGGTTGATTTGTTTTCACCCTCTCTTTCGGACTCAATTATATTTCTAACGCTAACCTGGCTTGTAGATTGTGCTTAAAGTTTATAAATTTCAGATTTGCCTATTCACCCCCCTCTAGGCGACTTTCAGAAAGGGCCTCAGGTGTTGGCTCAGCCGGGTTAGTTGTGAGCAGAAGGATTGTCCCCTCATATAAGGACCAGTTTGTCATCCTTCACTACCTATACTCACTTTAAGTACAACCACTCGAGAGTGTATGGGCAGACACTCAATCTGAACTTGCATGGTCCAAACCCCAAGGTTATGATGGCTGGGGAGCACCGGGAGGATAAGGAGGGGAAATGTTTTGTCCGATTTGGGCATGGCGGTGGCCTGACTCCTTCCGGTATAACCGTTAAGGTAAGTACGTGCGAGGAAGGAAAGAGTTTCAGATTCGGGTCTCATTGGCCATGAGACCCCAGAGCCGGACTAGTGGGTAAAGTGTACCCCTCTGCGTAGAGTTTGAAACCTATTCAAATAGTCCGTGTCCACTGGTATGGACGAGTTTGGTGTGGTATGACAATTAGTGTTTTTGATCTCCGTAAACAGGGAAGTGTGTGTGGGTGTTTTTGGAAAAACAATGCCACGGGAGCAGGAAGCTCAGTGGTGGTCGAGTGTGAAAATGTGCTACTTCTCTCTCGGGGATAAACCATCAAAGTATTGCCTTTCTCTGAAAAAGAAGAGTGACTTCAACTCCACCATATCAAGCATGTACTGTATAGGTCCCTCTATCTTTACGGGCGGGATGGGCTTGCGGAATACCTAGTGTATTCACCCAGATTTATTTATGTTTTTCAGCAGCTGAAGACTTCTTTTCTGCTATGTTCGACTAGAAGAGGGCTATGTCTGCACCCAGTCTGCCTGTGGCTTGGGCTAGATGATCTTCCACTGTGCTTTATATTCCAGGCTCGCTAGAGCTTGTACTTTGGTATTGTAATAACTTTTATTCATAACATTGTACTATTTGAAGTAAGGAATGTGGTTACTAGCCTCCTGGGACTAGTAATTGTTTCACATTTGAGTCCCAAAGGATCGGGACGCTTCAGGTGGTATTAGAGACATAGGACTGGCCGTAGACCGCAGCCCTGATCGTAAAAGTTTCCCTTAAAAGAAAAGACCTCTTAACCTCTAAAAGAACCTTCTCTTCTTTCCCCCGATATTAACGAACCCTTCTTCTCTTGCTACCAGATGGAAGGCTCCTTTTGTGGCAGAACCGCCCGAATTATTCCAGCTTAAGTGCCTAAGTCACGCCTCAGGGGCCGTAACACACTTAAATTGGAATAACCCATCAGTCCCTCAGATCTAGTCTGATGGAGCCACTTAACCAGGATCAAATTCCACAATCTCACTCGAAGGTGAGTCACAGAAGAAATACAAGAAAACATGAAACCTCAAATTAAGTGCTGAGTTATTACATAAATCGGAGTTTTTGAGTAGCAAATAAGAGTTCACAAAATAAAATGCAGCGGATAATCGATGTCGTCGGTATCGAGGAAATGGGCAAGGCCTAGCCCACTACTCCTCGTGCTCCTCTCCTGCCGGAGCAACATCCCACTCGACCGTCCAACCCGGTGGCAGGGTGGTAGGCCAAGTCACACCATCAACCATTTCTTGAATGGTACCTGCAAAAAATATGCCACAAGCAAGGCTGAGTATACTAATACTCAGCTAGACTTACCCGGTGTGAGGAGTCTACTCCTCTACCTCTAGACTATGCAGCTGTTTGGCTGAGGGGTTTGGTTTGCCAAAAGCACTAGCCGTTTATAAAACCAATTTTTAGCTTTTCAAATTCCTATCCTCATTAACTTAGCTAGATTTGCTCCTTCTAAGCATACATGGTAACAAGCATTTAGTTCAATCAACAAACTATCTCAGGTAACCTCATTTCACTTCTTACTCGATGCAGTATAAGGGGTCAAGCAGTCTCATTAGCTGCGAGAAGCAGACGATTCGAATCGAGTTTTAACCTTGCAAGGTAAACCTAAACACACGGCATGTCAGGGTACTCCGACCCCGCACATGACAACCGTCCCCATCGATTCCCCGTTCGCGTCCAGGCCTCACCCCCTTGGCATACAATGCTCCACTGACCCCGGCTGTCGCCGTGTAGTGACCGCACTTGTACCCACCGTAGCTAGCATGGGAGACCCAGTCTCAGGTTGCATGAGGGATAAAGTCCGCGTCCGGCTTCACTCTGGTACTAGGTTTACTGGTTACCATTTTTCCCGACATGTGCTTAGTACATTCAAAAGCTTGACTCAGGTATCCACACATTAATCCTTAATTCCTTTTCCCGTCTCATGGTCAAGGCATCCTCCCTGGATCCAAGTCCATAGACTAACATAGATCCCATTATCAAGATGAATACAATTAATTCCTGACCTCGCGCGAGTGCTAGAAAAATCACTCGACTTCTACCGAGATCCTGATTAGCAAGCAGCTACTCGACCTAGCATACTAGTATTCATAAAAAAGGAATCCTAAGTTCATGCAACTAGAGGTTTCAAGCAACTCCTACACTTAAGTGCACATTACAATCCTACAAGCATTAAGTGTAGTAAAGTAGCATATAATAATACGGTTATGCATATAAACCGGGGCTTGCCTTCAATTGCTGGGGCTGCGGGGAGATCCTCAACAGTAGCCTCGGAAGCTTGCTCCTGGTCCTCTTCTTGGACAGATCCTTGCTCGGGGATGAGCACGTACTCTCCGTCGGCAAGATTACAATCTAATGAGTGCAATGCGTAAGATATATGCATGATATGATAGGTGCTTTTAGAAATTACAACTTTTGACGGTGTATGATCTTCTTGAGTTAGACAAGGTTAACTTCACTTATGTAAGACCCTTGGGTGGTATACTTGGTAAATTGGGTCAAACTTTAGCTAAGGTAAGTGGTTGGTTTATTTTTGGGTTCCACTGAATTCTTTTTAAGCCTTAGTGAGAATTGATAAGTACTCAAGTTGGACTTATTGGGGTGAGGTTTATTTCTTCTTTCTTTTTCTTTTATTCTCTTTAATGTTTTGGAGTGGGTTTGAACTACAAGTTGCTTTAATAAAATTCCAAAAATTCTGCAAAAATTACAGTGGCTTGGTACTGCTGTATAATTTTTGGCCTCAAAATTTGGGGGTCAGAAGGTGAATAGTTTTCTCTGGACAAAATTACCAAATTTTAGGGCAGAAGGGATGCTTTGAACTACAACTATTATTTAATAGTAGGTAATTGCCTAAAACTTATTTTTGCTGGCTTTTAGGTGCTATAACAAGACTTGGCACAAAATTTTAGCTATTAATACCTATTAGTTATTTTACTAGGGTCTTCCCAAGTTTCTAGCCAAAGAGGTGCTTTCTACTACCACTATATTTGAAAAATATCAAACAATAGAGTTCTGATTTTTCTTAGCTTTTATTTTGCGCAAGAGCAATCATTCTGAAGTTTGGCATCTTTTTGCTTAAGGGAAGGGGTGGTATGCATCAAGTGGGTTAAATGGCTTTTCTTATAAAGTTTGGGCAATAGGTATTATTTTACATTTTTTTAATGGGTTTGCATTTTTCTCTGGTGGCTTGTCTCATTATGGACTTATCAAATTTTTGGTTGCCCATTATTGCATTATTAGGGGTTATTCATGATTTATTTGGAATATGCCTCATTATCATCTTATATTTATTTTCCTTACTTAAAATGTTGGGCTGAGGTGTTCATTATTTTTGCAGTGGGTTTCTGGTGGTTATAAGTCCACTGAATTTTTATTATCAATTTTGGGTCTAGCTTTGTAATTCTAATAATTGATTTTTAGTTCAAGTAATGCTAAATAAAACATTTCATTTTAAAACTGATCTGGACTAGAGGTCTCTTTATTTTTTCTAGGTTCTTTGTTACTTAAGCAAACTAGGAAAAATAATTCCACTTACTGTTCATTAATTTCTAATGCCTTTCTGATTTTTCCTAAGTTTTGGGCAAAATAGCTTTAAATGAATATTTACACTATATTCTTCAATACTGGGGTTCCTACTATTTTTAAACAGTGCTTAAGTGAGGTTTGAACATCTACAAATTTTCTTAGGTTCAGCACAGAAGCAAAACTAATTATCCTTAATTAAACAAGGTTTGGTCAGTTTCTGTTTTTAATTTTAAACTCTAAAATTTAGAACAGAAAGCATAGGGTTTATTATTTTTAAATGATAGTTCATAATATTTAGGATCTAGCAAAATTAGTTTGACAAATTTTGATTAAGAAATCATCAAGTTATAGATTTTCTAAGTTCTCTCGTTATTTAAAAAGATTAACAGAATTGATTAAATAGAAAACTACTTTGCACTGGGGTCCCTAGCGGGTGTTTTAAGTTTTTCCTCACGTATCAGTCCCTGGGCTACTATTCAAATGAGTCACTGACATTGCAGAAAACCTCTCGGGTTCTTCTAATCCTAACCCGAGGTCCTTCTCCTAACTTAAACAGTAACCGCGGCGGAAGAAAGGGCGGAGGGGCTTACCGGCGGCGAGATTGCTCCGGTGAGGTGGTCGAGGACGTAGGGGAGGTCTCGGGGGGTCACAGCGATGTGCGGGTCGCCGTCGAGGATGGTCGGAGTTGGCCGGTCCACGTGCGCAGGCGGAGATGCTCGTTAGCGGCGAGGAGTCCGGCCTGCTCACGGCGCGATAGTTCAATTGAACGGGTCAGAGAGCTTCACCAGGGAACAAGGAAGGTGTGCGCGCGAGGAATTGAAGAATGGCTCACCGGAGAGCTTGGTCCACGCGCGCAGGCGGGCGACCGAAGTTCGGTGAAGTCGATCTCGGGCTTCCGGTGAAGTTCTGCCGGGTCCGAGGGCTTGGAAAGCTTCACGGGCCACTGGCGGAGCTAGCCGAAGCACTGGCTCGACTTGGTGATGGCTGGAGTGGGCTGGTCACGGTGGCTGAAGCTCTGGTGGCAGTGGCAGGCGGAAAAGAGCTCGCTGGAGCTAAGGAGGGGTGGCTGGCCGGTGATGGTGAGCACGGGGTGAAGTGAGGCGCGTCCGGGGAGGCTTTATAGGCGCGGGCGGGCACGACCGAGGGCAAGGGCGCGCAGCGGACTTGACCGAACGCCGGGGCGAGCGCGCGCGCGGGTTGGGCGAGCACCGGCGAGCCAACTAGGGTCGAACACGTGTGCCCGTGCGTTCTGCCCAAGTTCTGGCGCGTGTGGTCGCCCATCCGAGCCTGCTCTCGCCTTGGTCAGTGCACAAAACCTCTTCTCCTCCCTACAAGCTACCGATCTTGTGTGGGGGTCATAGGATTTTGCCTACTGGTTGCAGAGATATGGAGCCCGGAAATCCGGTCTGTCTCCCTGCTCAAACCCAAGGCAAATCCAGGTGTTTGTCGTGTCTAGGGCTCGCGTCCCAATGCCATCTTCTGGCACACGATAGAGGGGTTAGTTAGGCACATTTTTGTTAATGGGGCCATTAGGATTTGAGTTAGGGATCAAGGTGAACACGCTTGATCTTTGGCTCAAGGTCTGAAATTCAGAATTCTGAAATTCAGAATTCCCCATTGAGTCCCCACATGAGAAGCTTGATTTGGGGTTTTATTTGAGTTATTTTGGCCAAGCTTTCTCAACCTTTCTTGTCGCTTAATGAATATACTTCAATGTTTGTAATTGGCTCAAGCCATGATTTTAAATTTTTCATACCCTTGTCCCCATTTTCTTGAATTTTGCTCATAGAGCTCACTTAGGGTTTTTATTAGGGTTGCAACATTATTACCTTTTTGAAAGACCCATTTGTTTTGATCATGATACTTTTAAGGGTAGGCTTGGTGGATTCTTCATTCTTAAGTCAATTTGATGCTCATGCTTAATTTGGTTCACATAAAATGATGGTTCTTGGTTTGGCACTTTGAGAGAAAAACCCTAGGTGACACTGGGGTGTCATAGCCTTCCCCCCTTAAAGGAATCTCGTCCCGAGATTCGGGCCAGAGTCCTCCTAGGGTGAAGCGAAGGGTGAGACTTATAGGAAATGGGTGATTATTGTTATTATTAGAGCAAAACTGCTCTTCGAATGTCATTCTCTTTGCAACTTCAGAAGGAAGCCCTTTTAAGTTTTATTTCATGATTACTTCATTTTGAATTAAGATCATACTTTTGAAAATTAGATTCGAAGGGCAGGAGGAGGGGTTTGGTGTGATTATGTACCTGCTTCCTTAGGTAGGCAATCAGGGAAGTTGGATCTCAAGAATTCCTCGGTTTCCCAAGTAGCTTCTTCCTCTTTGTGATTACTCCACTGGACCTTGTACATCTTGATCGATTTAGCCTGAGTTGATCTTTCTTTGCAATCCAGAATCTTGGAGGGGTACTCTTGGTACGATAGATCTGGCTCTATCTCCAATTCTGGCTCTGCTATGATCTCGGTCGGCAATCGAACACACTTCTTCAGCTGAGATACATGGAATACACTGTGAATGGCAGACATCTTTGAAGGTAACTTCAGCTTATATGCCACGGGTCCACATGCTTCTATGATCTCATAAGGTCCAATGTAACGAGGGGCTAGCTTGCCTTTGATCCCAAACCTCTGCACTCCCTTGGTGGGTGATACCTTGAGGTATACAAAACTTCCCACCTCGAACTGGAGAGGTTTCCTTCTTCTATCATGGTAACTCTTCTGCCTGGCCTGAGCAGCTTCTAGATTCTTCCTGATTATTTTGACCTTTCTTTCGGCTTCAGTCACTAAGTTAGGTCCAAAAACTCCTCTTTCTCCAGGTTGAGACCAATTGAGTGGTGTCCTGCACCTTCTTCCATAGAGAGCTTCAAAAGGTGCCATCCTTAGGCTGGATTGATAACTGTTGTTATAAGCAAACTCTGCCAAGGAGAGGTGCTTATCCCAGTTCTTGCCACAATCGATTGCACAAGCTCTCAGCATATCCTCCAGAATTTGGTTTACCCTTTCCGTCTGACCATCAGTTTGTGGGTGGTAAGCTGAACTCCTGATTAGCTTAGTTCCCAAAGACTCTTGCAATTGTTCCCAAAATCTGGCAACAAATTGGGCTCCTCGGCCAGAAACAATGGTCTGAGGTAATCCGTGCAAACACACGATCCGGTCAATATACAATTCTGCATACTTTTGAGCCTTATCAGTGGTGTGCACAGGAAGAAAATGTGCCACTTTTGTCAGTCGGTCCACAATAACCCAAATCGAATCATGATGACGAGAGGTGTTGGGTAGACCCACAATGAAATCCATGCTGATGTCATCCCACTTCCACGAAGGTATAGACAGGGGTTGCAAAGCTCCAGCTGATTTCAAGTGGCTTGCCTTTATCCTCTGACAGGTGTCACATTCTGATACATACTGGGCTATCTCCCTCTTCATTCTGGTCCACCAATACAAAGGCTTCAGATCATGGTACATTTTGGTGCTTCTCGGATGCATAGAGAATTTGGAGAGATGAGCCTCATCCAAGATTTTCCTCTTGAGGTCCTGGTCTTTAGGAATCACCAATCTGCTTTTGAACAATAACACACCCTTTTCATCTTGGCGGAAACAATTATGCTTCTCAACCTTCTGATGGAGATTCTTCTTGATAATCTGCACTCCCTTGTCACTGAGCTGGGCCATGATAATCTGGTCTTGCAAAGCTGGCTCAACAGAAATGTGAGATAAAGAACCAGAAGGAATCACTTCAATTTGCATCTTGCTCAACTCATCACACAAGGTGTTAATGCGGGAATCCATCAGAATACAATTGCATTGCAACTTCCGACTCAAGGCATCTGCTACCACATTAGCTTTTCCTGGGTGATAATGTACCTCCAGGTCATAATCCTTGATCAGCTCTAGCCATCTTCTCTGCCTCATGTTGAGATCGGCCTGAGTAAAAATGTACTTAAGGCTCTTATGATCAGTGAAGATGTTGCAGTGGGTTCCCATTAAATAGTGCCTCCACATTTTTAATGCATGAACCACTGCTGCCAACTCGAGGTCATGAGTGGGATAGTTTTGCTCATGAGGCCTGAGTGCTCTTGAGGCATAAGCGATGACTCGGTTGTCTTGCATCAAGACACAACCTAGTCCAGTGCCGGAGGCATCACAATATACATCAAAAGGCTTGCTGTTGTCGGGTTGCGCTAACACTGGTGTTGTGGTCAGATGCTGCCTTAATGCATGGAAGGCATCTTCGCACTTCTGACTCCAAACAAACTTGGCTTCTTTCTTCAGCAACTCAGTTACAGGCTTCGCAATTCGAGAGAAATCCGGAATAAATCTTCGATAATAACCAGCTAATCCCAGAAAACTCCGAATCTGACGGACAATCGTTGGTGGCTTCCAGTTCATCATCTCTTGTACTTTATCAGGGTCAATAGCTATTCCAGCCTGAGAGATAGTGTGACCCAAGAATTTGATTTCCTTTAGCCAAAAATCACACTTGGATAACTTGGCATAAAGGTGGTGCTCTCGTAGACGTTGAAGCACTACATGCAAATGCTCGGCATGTTCTTCTTCGTTCCATGAGTACACCAAAATATCATCGATGAAAACCACTACGAATTTGTCCAATTCAGGCATGAAAATAGAATTCATCAGATACATGAAATATGCTGGTGCATTTGTCAGCCCAAATGACATCACCAAAAATTCATATAGCCCATATCTGGTTGAGAATGCCGTCTTCGGAATATCGCTTGCTCGTATCTTGATCTGATGGTAGCCAGAGCGAAGGTCTATCTTGGAAAACACCTTGGCTCTGACCAACTGGTCAAAAAGAACATCAATACGAGGCAAAGGATACTTGTTCTTGATAGTTACCGCATTAAGAGGGCGGTAATCTGTACATAGCCTCAAGCTTTCATCCTTCTTCACAAACAGTGCTGGACACCCCCAAGGCGAAGTACTTGGGCGAATAAATCCCTTATCCAGCAACTCTTGCAATTGCTTCTTCAATTCTGCCAACTCAGCGGGTGGCATTCGGTAGGGCCTCTTGGAAATTGGTGTCGTTCCCGGTTGCAACTCGATGGCAAATTCAATATCCCGGTCTGGTGGCATTCCTGGCAATTCATCAGGAAAGACATCTGCATATTCGCAGACCACTGGGATCTTCTTCAGAGGTAACTCCGTCATAAAGAAAGCACATGACTGAGTAGAACCTTGACTAGGCAGAATTAAGGTGAAGTTCCCGCAGAACGGAGAATTGACGTCCACGGTACGGCTGGCTACATCAAGCACAACTTGGTGCAAGGTCATCCAATTAGCTCCCAGAATAATGTCCACATTTTCCAACCCCAAAACAAGAAGGGTGGTTTTGACAATGTGGCTTCCCAGTTGAATAGGCACACTTTGGTTTAATAGATTAGTTGAAATTTTACCCCCAGGTGCGACTATCATAAATGACCCTTTTGAGTGAGAGAATGGCAGTTCACATTTAGCACTAAACTTTTGGCTAATGAAACTATGAGATGCACCAGAATCAAACAGAATTAAAGCGGGTTGATTATAAACTGAAAAGATACCGGTCATGATAGGAGCTCCCTCAGTTACTTCCTCTAGGGTAGTGAAGTTGAGCTTCCCTTGCCTGACTTGCACCTTCTGCTTTCTTCCCTTGTCTTGATTTGGTGCTGGCATCTGCCTCTGCTGGTTCCTGGGACAATTCTTGGCATAGTGGCCCACATTGACACAAGTGAAACACTTGTTCCCATTGCCCTGACGGAACTGCTGCTGCTGCGGAGGCTGATTGTTCCTTGGAGTGGGAGCTGGAAAGCGGTTGGGTGCCGGCTGCTGCTGCTGAGGTGGCCTGATCACCCATCTGCCTGCCTGCTGCTGAAAACCCCTGCTCTGATTGTGAGAAACAATCCGGAACCTCTGAGCCTGAGCGGATGGTGCTGCCATTGGTGCCTTTCTCTTCTTATCTGCCCGGTGAGCTACAATGCAATCCTCCTGGGAGATGGCCATGTTGACCAACTCATTGAAGCTATCAGCCCGGACAGTGTTGAGTCGTTCCCGCAGCTTGGTGTTAAGGCCCCTGCGGAAGCAGTCTCTCTCCTTTTCATCAGAATCAGTATGGTACCCTGCATACTGGCATAAGTCGTTGAAGGCTTGCGCATACTGCAGTACCGTGCGGGTTCCTTGATTAAGGGCCAGAAATTCATTCAACTTCCGATCAAGAATGCCAGCTGGGATGTGGTGTCCTCTGAAGGCAGTCTTGAATTCCTCCCAAGATACTTCACGATCAGTGGGGAGCATAGCACGAAAGTGGTCCCACCAAGTCCGAGCAGGGCCGTGAAGCTACTGTGCGGCGAAGCGAGCCTTGGCCTCATCAGGGCAGTCTCCCGTGAGGAGGGGAAACTTGGACTCAATGACGCGAAGCCATACGTCGGCGTCCAGCGGATCCTCTACCTTGGTGAACAAGGGTGGCTGCGTGCTCAGAAACTCCTGGTAAGTTGCCATTACCGGAGGTCGCTGATGCTGGCCTCCACCATGCTGCTGGGGGTGGGGCTGGCGCTGCAAGAGCTGTCGCAGAATCTCATTCTGCTGAGCCATCAGCTCCTGCACTGTGAGAGATGGAGGAGGTGGCGGGGGAACCTGCTCGTTATGCCCGCGACGCTGCCTAGCTGCCATCTGAAAACAGAGATTGTCGCCATTGTTATCCCAACTCACAGTTTCAGACGACAAGATATCATCTCATATGGAAGGAAAAATGCCATAATCATAATATTAGGTTCGAAATGAAGATAACATGGTGACAAACATCCCACAGATTTCAAAGGTTCACAGGGTTACATCAATCAGGGGAAAGTACCCATAAGCCTAGTCCAAAATCTGATATTAACTAAGCTCGCATAGGTTTCTATCCGCCTAAAAGTGCCGAAGTGACTGCTTAACCCTGAGCGGTGGAAGCGACGCTAGATACGGGTGAAGGAGGCATCGCAGAGGTAGTCCCATTGGCACTAGGGGCTGGTCCTAGCTCCTCGGGAGCCTCTTCTCCCTCGCTTCCGGCTTCATTGGCCTCCATCTCCAGGTGGTGCATGTCCAAGTGGTCATTCGCTTCTTTGAGTTCCCTCTGCACATCGTGAAGCTGGTTCTCCAAGACATCAATAGTGTTGTCTCGGATCTCCACCTGCTGCTCCAAGGTGGTAATGCGCTGGCTCAGCCTTTCCACCTGCAGATCCTTCTCTACCAACTCGGTGGATAGATCGACCACAAAATCTTCTCGACTGTCGAGAGTGAGCTTGACAGTTTGAGCGGTGTTAGCAAGGAGTGCCATAGCATCGCTCTGAAGGGCCTGAAGGCGGTACAGCGCACTCATGCACTGAACGGTGACCCTCCCAACCAAGTCAGGATACATTGCCCACACATCCTTCACATGGCTCACGCGGTTACACCACATGGGATCATCCTTCTTCTCAGTAGGGAAGAGTCCCAAGGGGTGCATCACCATCTCCAGGGGATGGTAGCCACAGAAAGTCGTCAGAGTCTTCATGGCTGCCGCTTCAACGGTGTCGTCCGTCCTGAGTCCAATTGTCTCAGAATCAAGAGAACGCCAACTCGGCTGAAGGGGATGAGCCTCCAAAGTCAGCCAGACCCGACAACGAGGTACCCGATGCTCCTCATACAACTGCACCGTGTACAAAGGGGGCGTAGGGTAACCGGTGGAGTTAAGCACTTCCCACAAGATGGAAGGAAAGCCATCGCGAGAAAGGAAGTCGGAACTGAAACGAGTGTCTCCTCCATTGGCGGGGGTGGGTGAATTCATCTGCGGAAGGGAACCAAAGGTAAAGATTATGGTGGAAGGAAAAAAAGAGAGCCCGGATGGTTTTAAAGAAGGTGGGTTAGCTCAAGTTTTTAATTCCTCTTTGTGTTTATAATGCATGCATGCTGGAAGTAACGTTGCCTCTCCAAAAATAGGGTGCTTTTTAGGGCATCCTTAGAAATATAAGTACTGGCCCACGGGGCCTAATTAATTAGCCACCTATTTCTCCCTCTATGCCTAAGGCCTTTCTTCCTAGGTCTAGTGGTCTAGTCCTGACGATTCGTAGCAGTTTCTAGGCAAGTTTTAGATTTTGAAAAGTGGTATTCAGGGTTTACTGTCCTTCTCTATGGTGGAATTTTCTCCGATACCAGCTGTGGCGGAACCGCCCGAATTATTCCAGCTTAAGTGCCTAAGTCACGCCTCAGGGGCCATAACACACTTAAATCGGAATAACCCGTCAGTCCCTCAGATCTAGTCTGATGGAGCCACTTAACTAGAATCAAATTCCACAATCTCACTCGAAGGTGAGTCACAGAAGAAATACAATAAAACATGAAACCTCAAATTAAGTGCTGAGTTATTACATAAATCGGAGTTTTTGAGTAGCAAATAAGAGTTCACAAAATAAAATGCAGCAGATAATCGATGTCGTCGTTATCGAGGAAATGGGCAAGGCCTAGCCCACTACTCCTCGTGCTCCTCTCCTGCCGGAGCAACATCCCACTCGACCGTCCAACCCGGTGGCAGGGTGGTAGGCCAAGTCACACCATCAACCATTTCCTGAATGGTACCTATAAAAATTATGTCACAAGCAAGGCTGAGTATACTAATACTCAGCTAGACTTACCCGGTGTGAGGAGTCTACTCCTCTACCTCTAGACTATGCAGCTGTTTGGCTGAGGGGTTTGGTTTGCCAAAAGCACTAGCCATTTCTAAAATCAATTTTTAGCTTTTCAAATTCCTATCCTCATTAACTTAGCTAGATTTGCTCCTTCTAAGCATACATGGTAACAAGCATTTAGTTCAATCAACAAATTATCTCAGGTAACCTCATTTCACTTCTTACTCGATGCAGTACAAGGGGTCAAGCAGTCTCATTAGCTGTGAGAAGCAGACGATTCGAATCGAGTTTTAACCTTGCAAGGTAAACCTAAACACACGGCATGTCAGGGTACTCCGACCCCGCACATGACAACCGTCCCCATCGATTCCCCGTTCGCGTCCAGGCCTCACCGCCTTGGCATACAATGCTCCACTGACCCCAGCTGCCGCCGTGCAGTGACCGCACTTGTACCCACCATAGCTAGCATGGGAGACCCAGTCTGAGATCGCATGAGGGATAAAGTCCACGCCCGGCTTCACTCAGGTACTAGGTTTACCGGTTACCATTTTTCCCGGCATGTGCTTAGTACATTCAAAAGCTTGACTCAGGTATCCACACATTAATCCTTAATTCCTTTTCCCGTCTCATGGTCAAGGCATCCTCCCTGGATCCAAGTCCATAGACTAACATAAATCCCATTATCAAGATGAATACAATCAATTCCTGACCTCGCGCGAGTGCTAGAAAAATCACTCGACTTCTACCGAGATCCTGCAAGCAGCTACTAGACCTAGCATACTAGTATTCATCAAAAAAGGAATCCTAAGTTCATGCAACTAGAGGTTTCAAGCAACTCCTACACTTAAGTGCACATTACAATCCTACAAGCATTAAGTGTAGTAAAGTAGCATATAATAATACGGTTATGCATATAAACCGGGGCTTGCCTTCAATTGCTGGGGCTGCGGGGAGATCCTCAACAGTAGCCTCGGAAGCTTGCTCCTGGTCCTCTTCTTGGCCAGATCCTTGCTCGGGGATGAGCACATACTCTCCGTCGGCAAGATTACAATCTAATGCGTGCAATGCGTAAGATATATGCATGATATGATAGGTGCTTTTAGAAATTACAACTTTTGACGGTGTATGATCTTCTTGAGTTAGACAAGGTTAACTTCACTTATGTAAGACCCTTGGGTGGTATACTTGGTAAATTGGGTCAAACTTTAGCTAAGGTAAGTGGTAGGTTTATTTTTGGGGTTCCACTGAATTCTTTTTAAGCCTTAGTGAGAATTGATAAGTACTCAAGTTGGACTTATTGGGGTGAGGTTTATTTCTTCTTTCTTTTTCTTTTATTCTCTTTAATGTTTTGGAGTGGGTTTGAACTACAAGTTGCTTTAATAAAATTCCAAAAATTCTGCAAAAATTACAGTGGCTTGGTACTGGTATATAATTCTTTGCCTCAAAATTTAGGGGGTCAGAAGGTGAATAATTTTCTCTGGACAAAATTACCAAATTTTAGGGCAGAAGGGGTGCTTTGAACTACAACTATTATTTAATAGTAGGTATTTCTCTAAAACTTATTTTTGCTGGCTTTTAGGTGCTATAACAAGACTTGGCACAAAATGTTAGCTATTAATACCTATTAAATATTTTACTAGGGTTTTCCTAAGTTTCTAGCCAAAGAGGTGCTTTCTACTACCACTATATTTGAAAAATATCAAACAACAGAGTTCTGATTTTTCTTAGCTTTTATTTTGCGCAAGAGTAATCATTCTGAAGTTTGGAATCTTTTTGCTTAAGGGAAGGGGTGGTATGCATCAAGTGGGTTAAATGGCTTTTCTTATAAAGTTTGGGCAATAGGTATTATTTTACATCTTTTTAATGGGTTTGCATTTTTCTCTGGTGGCTTATCTCATTATGAACTTAGCAAATTTTTGGTTGCCCATTATTGCATCATTAGGGGTTATTCATGATTTATTTGGAATATGCCTCATTATCATTTTATATTTATTTTCCTTACTTAAAATGTTGGGCTAAGGTGTTCATTATTTTTGCAGTGGGGTTCTGGTGGTTATAAGTCCACTAAATTTTTATTATCAATTTAGGGTCTAGCTTTTTAATTCTAATAATTGATTTCCAGTTCAAGTAATGCTAAATAAAACATTTCATTTTAAAACTGATCTGGACTAGAGGTCTCTTTATTTTTCCTAGGTTCTTTGTTACTTAAGCAAACTAGAAAAAA
The DNA here is from genome assembly GCF_902167145.1 of Zea mays. NCBI lineage: Eukaryota > Viridiplantae > Streptophyta > Magnoliopsida > Poales > Poaceae > Zea > Zea mays. The sequence continues at coordinate 144,240,725 of NC_050098.1, forward strand.
TAATTCCACTTACTGTTCATTAATTTCTAATGCCTTTCTGATTTTCCTAAGTTTTGGGCAAAATAGCTTTAAATGAATATTTACACTATATTCTTCAATACTGGGGTTCCTACTATTTTTAAACAGTGCTTAAGTGAGGTTTGAACATCTACAAATTTTCTTAGGTTCAGCACAGAAACAAAACTAATTCTCCTTAATTAAACAAGGTTTGGTCATTTTCTGTTTTTAATTTTAAACTCTAAAATTTAGAACAGAAAGCATAGAGTTTATTATTTTTAAATGATAGTTCATAATATTTAGGATCTAGCAAAATTAGTTTGACAAATTTTGATTAAGAATCATCAAGTTTTAGATTTTCTAAGTTCTCTGGTTATTTAAAAAGATTAACAGAATTGATTAAATGGAAAACTACTTTGCACTGGGGTCCCTGGCGGGTGTTTTAAGTTTTTCCTCACGGATCAGTCCCTGGGCTACTATTCAAATGAGTCACTGACATTGCAGAAAACCCCTCGGGTTCTTCTAATCCTAACCCGAGGTCCTTCTCCTAACTTAAACAGTAACCGCGGCGGAAGAAAGGGCGGAGGGGCTTACCGGCGGCGAGATTGCTCCGGTGAGGTGGTCGAGGACGTAGGGGAGGTCTCGGGGGTCACAGCGATGTGCGGGTCGCCGTCGGGGATGGTCGGAGTCGGCCGGTCCACGTGCGCAGGCGGAGATGCTCGTCGGCGGCGAGGAGTCCGGCCTGCTCACGGCGCGATAGTTCAATTGAATGGGTCAGAGAGCTTCACCAGGGAACAAGGAAGGTGTGCGCGCGAGGAATTGAAGAATGGCTCACTGGAGAGCTTGGTCCACGCGCGCAGGCGGGCGACCGAAGTCCGGTGAAGTCGATCTCGGGCTTCCGGTGAAGTTCTGCCGGGTCCGAGGGCTTGGAAAGCTTCACGGGCCACTAGCGGAGCTAGCCGAAGCATTGGCTCGACTTGGGGATGGCTGGAGTGGGCTGGTCACGGTGGCCGAAGCTCTGGTGGCAGTGGCGGGCGGAAAAGAGCTCGCCGGAGCTAAGGAGGGGTGGCTGGCCGGTGATGGTGAGCGCGGGGTGAAGTGAGGCGCGTCCGGGGAGGCTTTATAGGCGCGGGCAGGCACGGTTGAGGGCAAGGGCGCGCGGCGGACTTGACCGAACGCCGGGGCGAGCGCGCGTGCGGGTTGGGCGAGCGCCGGCGAGCCGACCAGGGTCGAACACGTGTGCCCGTGCGTTCTGCCCAAGTTCTGGCGTGTGTGGTCGCCCATCCGAGCCTGCTCTCACCTTGGTCAGTGCACAAAACCTCTTCTCCTCCCTACAAGCTACCGATCTTGTGTGGGGGTCATAGGATTTTGCCTACTAGTTGCAGAGATATGGAGCCCGGAAATCCGGTCTGTCTCCCTGCTCAAACCCGAGGCAAATCCAGGGTTTTGTCGTGTCTAGGGCTCGCGTCCCAATGCCATCTTCTGGCACACGACAGAGGGGTTAGTTAGGCACATTTTTGTTAATGGGGCCATTAGGATTTGAGTTAGGGATCAAGGTGAACACGCTTGATCTTTGGCTCAAGGTCTGAAATTCAGAATTCTGAAATTCAGAATTCCCCATTGAGTCCCCACATGAGAAGCTTGATTTGGGGTTTTATTTGAGTTATTTTGGCCAAGCTTTCTCAACCTTTCTTGTCGCTTAATGAATATACTTCAATGTTTATAATTGGCTCAAGCCATGATTTTAAATTTTTCATACCCTTGTCCCCATTTTCTTGAATTTTGCTCATAATGCTCACTTAGGGTTTTTATTAGGGTTGCAACATTATTACCTTTTTTAAAGACCCATTTGTTTTGATCATGATACTTTTAAGGGTAGGCTTGGTGGATTCTTCATTCTTAAGTCAATTTGATGCTCATGCTTAATGTGGTTCACATAAAATGATGGTTCTTGGTTTGGCACTTTGAGAGAAAAACCCTAGGTGACACTGGGGTGTCACACCTTTGTCATTAGGACATCCTACTGCTCGGAGGTGGAAGGATTCCCTCGCCTTCTGCGGAGTTGCGCGCTTTGCATGGGAATCCGCAAGAAATCGGAATACATCTGGAAAGAATACCGCGAGAACGGGATTGAGAAATGCTCCATGGCAGTCTACCTGGGAGAAAGCCGAAACTACCCAAATCACCCTCCTTTCCAAATCACCGCCACTGGACACCGCTTCCTAGACACTTGCCAGAATGCTGCCCAAAGAGCCCTCCTCCAGCTATGCCAAAACTACAGCAGGGAAGTCTCTGAGACACCCCTTCGCTACTTTCCACCCAGCAACAAAAATACTCCTGCCTAGAGGAAAATACTTCAGGCCTTGTCAGGGAGAGATCCTAATGAAGATGACCCTACCATAGTCTACATGGCCGGATATCTCCATACACTTGACAACCACTATGACAACCTTTTCTCCCACTGCACCCACCTAAATTCCCGGGTAGAAAGCCTAGAGCAACAAATCAAGGAATTAAAGGAAGAAAAGGCGTCCCTTCAAGACAGTCTCGAGATGGCGGAAGGCGAAGAAGCCAACACTCGTGAAACATACCGGACTCTGAAGATGGACTATGCTAAGAAATTAAAGAAGCTCGCCCCTGCCAAGAAGATCCGAAAGCGGTTCAAGAGCCAAGGATGCCAGATTGGCCGAAAAGAGGAAGCCCCACCAACACTGCCTCCCTAAGGGATAGAAACCAATTTCGACGTGGAGGAGGTGTCCCTGGCTAGCCTTGACGATCTTCTTAGGGAGTTTGGGGACACCCTAGAAAACGCTCGCGCGTAGTGTGATCTATGGCAATTGTATGCTTGTAATGAACTTGAGTGCTGAATAAAATAATGTGCTTAAAAAATATGGCATATGCATAGTAGTAATCCTTTCTCCCCTCTCGTAGATGGCCTCGGATAAAACCACGCCTACCGCCTCAGGGATTGGAGCAAGGTCTCCCCTAGGTGCTGAAGGAGAAGTCGGTGGAGAAGGGAGTGAGACCCACCTCCCCGCACCTCCGGAGCTGCCATTAGACCTAGCCCAAGTTCTAGCCAACCAAATCTGACTCATTGCGGTCCTCACCAGAAGCCTCGAGAATCAATGCTCGAATGGAGGAAGGCCTCAGGACAAGATGGGAGAGTTTCTAAGGCTCAAGCCTCCCACATTTGCTGGATCCAGCAACCCGCTCGTCGCTGATGACTAGCCGCGCACAGTAAAAAGGAAGTTAGAGGCCATCGGATGCCCTGAAAACCAGCGTGTTCATCTTGCTGCTCATCAACTCTCTGGGATGGCCCTATCCTGGTGGGATACCTTCAGCGCTGCCGTCAAAGATGCTACATGGGCAGAATTTGAAGCCGCTTTCAGAGAGCATCATGTGCCCCTAGGGATCGTCCAGCTCAAAGAAGAAGAATTTCGGGAGTTAACTCAAGGAGGGAGATCTGTCGGTGAATACGTTCACAAATTCACAGAATTAGCTCGCTATGCGCCTGATGATGTCAGCATAGAAGCCAAGAAGATGGCCCGTTTCTTGAAAGGGCTGAGACCAGAACTCAAAACCATCCTCGCCAGCCAAGATTTCCTCAGTTTCTCGCACCTCTCAAACAAGGCCATACAGGTGGAAAGGGCTAGAGAATAAGAAAAGGGTCACCTCAAGAGGAAGTTTCAAGTTCTCCAAGCTCAGCAGCAGGACAAGCACCAGAGAGTCCGATCTTTTGGGTTTCCTCCCAAAGGACCGAGCTTCAACAAGCCAGAAGGGTCTGCTCCGTCACGTTTCAGCCAGCCGAGTCAAAGTTCCCTCCATGCCCCATCTGTTGCAAGCAACCAACCTCTAGCCAATGCTTGTTGGCACTGCGGAGACCCCAGTCACTACAAGAATAATTGTCCTCAGTTGAAGACATCCGTGCCTACCTACTCCAACTCGGTGAATGGCCCCAAGAATGCTCCAGCAACTGCCTCCAAGGCACCCTCCTCCAACAGCCAGCTAAGCAAGACCCAGTTTCATGGCAGGGCATGAGTGAATCACGTCGACGCTCAAGAAGCTCAGCAAGCCTCGGGAGTAGTGCTCGGTGAGTTCCTAGTTGAATTTACCCTCGCTACTGTACTTTTTGATTCAGGAGCATCCCATTCATTCATAGCCACTAGTTTTGTGGAAAAGCATGGCATTCCCACTGCATCTCTAGAAATTCCCTTGGTCACCCGAATCCCAGGGTCAGACCTTCTATGCCACCTCAAATGCTCCCAAGTCAGAATTCTTTTAAGTGGGGTAGTGTTCTTGGCAGACTTAGCCCTACTCCCATCCCACGGAATCGATGTGATCTTAGGGATGGATTGATTAACCAAGCATAACGACATCATAAGTTGCGTAGATAAGACCATTCTTCTCACTGACCACCAAGGAAAGTCAGTTTTGTGTAAGGCTCAGCCACCAACCCAAGATCCAATGGTGTTTAGCCTAGCAGTAGAAAGCATATCTGTGGTAGAAGAATTCATGGATGTGTTCCCAGAAGAATTGCCATGAATGCTGCCAGAAAGGGAGGTAGAATTCTACATTGATCTAACCCCAGGCACCGTACCAATCGCAAAAAGACCATATCGCATGGCTCTCACAGAATTGGCAGAACTAAAGCTCCATATTGCAGAACTTCAACAGAAAGGGTACATTCGTCCGAGTTCATCTCCTTGGGGAGCACCAGTCTTATTCGTCACCAAGAAGGATGGAAGCATAAGAATGTGCATTGACTACCGATCCTTAAATGAAGTTACAATCAAAAACAAGTATCCACTACCTCAGATTGATGACCTCTTCGACCAGCTTCAAGGGGCCAAGTATTTCTCCAAGATTGATCTAAGGTCAGGATATCACCAGCTGAGAATCAAGGAAGCAGACATTCAGAAGACGACATTATTCACCCGGTACGGACAATATGAGTTCACAATAATGCCCTTTGGACTGACCAACACACCCGCCTTTTTCATGAATCTTATGAATAAGGTATTTATGGAAGAGTTGGATAAGTTTATCGTAGTCTTCATTGACGACATCCTTATCTACTCCAAGAGTCGCAAGGATCATGAGCATCACCTCTGGATTGTCCTCGGAAGACTCAGAGCACATCAACTCTATGCTAAGCTCAGCAAATGCAAATTCTAGTTAGAAAAGATAGCCTTCCTCAGGCATATCTTAACAGCAGAAGGGATAGAAGTGGACCCATCCAAGGTAGAAGCAGTATCCAAATGGAAACAACCATCCAACGTTAGTGAAGTTCGAAGCTTCTTGGGAATAGCGGGATATTACCGTTGTTTTATCAAAGGGTTCTCCAACATAGCAAGACCCATGATCGAGCTCCTCAAGAAGGATAATAAATTTGTGTGGACCCCAAAATGTGAGGAAAGTTTCCAAATCATAAAGAAGAAACTCACAATCGCACCAGTTCTAACACTACCAGACATCCACCAGAGTTTCGTCATTTTCTGTGATGCTTCGAGACAAGGTTTGGGATGTGTGCTTATGCAGAATGAGAAAGTCATCGCCTATGCATCACGCCTACTCAATCCTCATGAGCAGAATTATCCAACACATGATTTGGAATTAGCAGTCATAGTGCATGCCCTAAAGATATGGAGACATTACCTGATTGGAAACAAATGTCATATTTTCACATATCACAAGAGCCTAAAGTACATTTTCACCCAACCAGATCTCAATCTCCATCAGCGAAGATGGCTGGAATTGATAAGGATTATGACATTGAGATCCACTACCACCCCGGAAAGGCCAATGTAGTAGCAGACACCCTCAGCCGGAAACCTTTCGGAGAGAAAGCAACCAACTTCTTGGAAGACTGGAAGAGAGAATCAGCTCAGCTGAATGCTTGTTTAGGAGACATCGACAGCATAGAAGTTAAACCGATGCTGGAAGATCTCATACACAAAGCTCAACGCTTGGACACCGAGACGACAGGTCTTGCAGAAAAAGCTTGCAAGGAATAACTTCTGGACCTCGGGACAGATGAAGAAGGGACCCTTTGGTTCAGGGACCGTCTGTGTGTGTGCCAAAGGGAGAGGCACGAGGAATCCTGCTTGACGAAGCCCACAACCCAGCCTACTCTATCCACCCAGGGACCACCAAGATGTACCTAGACCTCAAGACCAGATACTGGTGGAGAGGAATGAAAAAGGAGATAGCTCAGTATGTGGCCCGGTGTGATACTTGTCAACAAACTAAAACAGAGCATCAGAGGCCTGCAGGCCTACTGCAACCCCTCCCAATGCCCAAATGGAAGTGGGAAGAAATAGGCATGGATTTCGTAATCGGACTGCCTCGGACCCAAAAAGAGAACGATTCTATCTGGGTTATAATCGTCCGTCTTACCAAGGTAGCTCACTTCATTCCAGTAAAAACTACCTTTGGAGGAGCCACCCTTGCTCAGATATATCTCAAAGAAATAGTCAGACTCCATGGCATTCCACGAAAGATAGTGTCAGACAGGGGAACACAGTTCACCTCAAAATTCTGGATGAGTCTTCAGCAAGCTATGGGCACCAGGCTAGACTTCAGCACTGCCTACCACCCCCAGTCAGACGGACAGATAGAAAGAGTCAACAAAGTCCTCGAGGATTTGTTGAGAGCTTGTGTGTTGACCTTCGATAGGAACTGGGAGTCTAGTTTGTCGTATGCATAGTTTTCATATAACAACAGCTACCAGACCAGTATCAAGATGTCACCTTTTGAAGCCCTGTATGGAAGGATGTGCCAGACCCCTCTAATGTGGTCCAACATAGGGGAAAGGACCCTAGAGGGGCCTGCTTTCATTAAGGAGGCAGAAGAGAAAGTTGCCCTAATCAGCAAAAGACTACTCGAAGCTCAGAGTCGGTAAAAGAGTTACGCAAACAACAGAAGGAGAGAACTCAGTTTCGAGGAAGGAGATTTTGTCTACCTCAAGGTCTCCCCAATGCGTGGAGTCAAAAGATTCCAAGTAAAAAGGAAGCTAGCTCCGCGATTCATCGGTCCCTATCCTATCATCGGCAGAATAGGGCTCACAGCCTACCGCCTTCAATAACTAGAGTCCACGTCAGACATCCACAATGTGTTTCATGTATCTCAACTCTGTAAATGCTTGAAAGTACTAGAGAGTCACATCACAGAAGAGACAGTTCAGATTTAGAAGGGTCTACAGTACCGAGAGAAGCCAGTGAAGATTCTCGATTCAGCCATCCGAAAAAACCCGAAACTCAGAAGTAAGGCTCTGTAAGGTCCAGTGGAGCAGAGAAGGAGAAGAGGAGGCTACCTAGGAGTGAGGACTCTTTGAGGAAGGAATACCCTTAACTTTTATCGAACCCAGTCTAAATCTCAAGGGCGAGATTCTTTTAAGTGGGGTAGGTTTGTAACATCCCAATTTTGATTTCTGAGGTTAGAACCCTAAACTCCTAACCATTACTCGCCCACCAGCCAAATTGGCGCCTTGCGCCTGTGCCGAGCCATCCCGTCACCACCGTCTGCCCCGAGCCATCCCGTCGCCACCACTGTGCGCCATCATCGCCGCCGAATCAAGCCTCGCCGATGCTCACCACCTCTCCTCCCCCTCCCCGGCCGCCTATAAAAGGACCGCCCGAGCTCTAGCCTTCTTCACAACAGCTTCGGCAACCCCTCTTCCCCTTCCCCGAGCTCAATCGAGCCAGCGCACCGCCCTCTCCCTCCACTCCGGTGAGCCCTCCCTCCCTTCTCTGGTGGCCTAGAGTTCAATTGGTTTGGCTCACGAGTTTCACCATCTCACCACGAACACGGCGCTCCCTCCTCCCTCACCTATCACGCCCGTAGGCCTCACCAGCGACCTCACCGCTGCGGGCGCCCACCACCTCACTACGGACCGGCTGTTCCAATCCCCCACCAGACAAATTGACCCCACCTCCGTGACCCCCTACCTCCAACCATGCTATACCACCATCCCAACTACCCAGAACCGGGCCACCAGCGAGGAACCGCCGTCAGAATCACCGGTGGCCGGTTCTCACCGCCGCGGGCGAACCACAGTTCCCCCCCTGACGCTGTTACCCCTCCCCTCGCTGGCGTGTGGGCCCACGCCCACGACGTCACCCCTCGCGCCGTGCCCCATAGCGGGCCTACCTAGGCCGACCGCCCGCGTGGACGCGCGCGCGCGCCTTCGGCTGGACCGAATTCCCCCCGGGGCCCAGCTAACCAGGAAAACCCTTTTCCTTTTCTTTTTCCTATTTTATTTTCCTATTTTCACATATATGTATATATATTGATATTTTATGCACCAAAAATAGTCCAAATATTTTATGACACAAAACAATAATATTTAAAACTTGGCACACTTCATTAAGCCACCATGGTTGATGTAATGTTCATTGCCTATTTTTACTAGGCGAAGAGGGATCCGATCCTCCGGAATTCGTAGCTCCGGAAGAAGGGCAGGAGCCCGACCTCTCGGAAATAGACCTTTCATGCCAAGAGAACTTCGACGAAGGCAAGTCTATTCCTCCTTTGATGCATGAATTACCTATTATTTCTACCACTGCCTAAGCCAGGAATAAGGGTTGGGTCCTTTGCATGGTGAGTAGTGAGACGACCCGCATTAAAGAATATATTTTGAGTACAAAATATGGGTTAAGGAAAAGAGTGTTTTTTCTAAAAAGGAAAATGTTTTCAAAAGTGTATGATGAAGGGCATTCACCCTTATCACCTTTTGAGTGGGATAGTCAGGGACTCCCTGGTTTAGGGGAGGGCCTCAGGTGTTGGCTCAGCTGGGTTAGGTGTGAGCAGAAGGATTGTCCCCTCATATAAGGACCGGTTTGTCATCCTTCACTACCTGTACTCACTTTAAGTACAACCACTCGAGACTGTATGGGCAGTCACTCAATCTGAACTTGCACGGTCCAAACCCTAGGGTTATGATGGCTGGGGAGCACCGGGAGGATAAGGAGGGGGAATGTTTTGTCCGGTTTGGGCATGGCGGTGGCCTGACTCCTTCCGGTATAACCGTTAAGGTAAGGACGTGTGAGGAAGGAAAGAGTTTTGGATTCAGGTCTCATTGGCCATGAGACCGCAGAGCCGGACTAGTGGGTAAAGTGTACCCCTCTACGTGGAGTTTGAAACCTATTCGAATAGTCTGTGTCCACTGGTGTCGGGGACCATAATTAGGGGTACCCCCAAGACTCCTAATCTCAGCTGGTAACCCCCATCAGCACAAAGCTGCAAAGGCCTGATGGACGCGATTAAGGTCAAGGCTCAGTCCACTCAAGGGACACGATCTCGCCACGCCCGAGCCCAGCCTCGGGCAAAGGCAGCCGACCCCGGAGGATTCACGTCTCGCCCGAGGGCCCCCTCAAGCGACGGACACACCTTCGGCTCGCCCGAAGCCCAGTCTTCACGGAGAAGCAACCTTGGCCAGATCGCCATGCCAACCGACCGTATCGCAGGAGCATTTAATGCAAGGATCGCCTGACACCTTATCCTGACGCGCGCTCTTCAGTCGACAGAGCCGAAGTGACCGCAGTCACTTCGCCACTCCACTGACCGACCTGACAAGAAAACAGCGCTGCCTGCGCCGCTCTGACTGCTGTGCCACTCGACAGAGTAAGGCTGACAACAGCTAATTCCAGCCTCGGGCGCCATGGGAAGCTCCGCCTCGCCCGACCCCAGGGCTCGGACTCAACCTCGACCCCGGAAGACAGACTCCGCCTCGCCCGACCCCAGGGCTCGGACTCAGCCTCGACCCCGGAAGACGGACTCCGCCTCGCCCGACCCCAGGGCTCGGACTCAGCCTCGACCTCGGAAGACGGACTCTGCCTCGCCCGACCCTAGGGCTCGGACTCAGCCTCGACCTCGGAAGACGGACTCCGCCTCTCCTGACCCCAGGGCTCGGACTCAACCTCGACCTCAGAGGAGCCTCCGCCTCGCCCGACCTAGGGCTTGGACCGACCACGTCACAGGGGGGGCCATCATTACCCTACCCCTAGCTAGCTTAGGCTACGGGGAACAAGACCGGCGTCCCATCTGGCTCGCCCCGGTAAACTAGTAATGATGGCACCCCGCGTGCTCCATGACGACGGCGGCTCTCAGCCCCTTACGGAAGCAAGGAGACGTCAGCAAGGATCCGACAGCCCCAACAGCTGTCCTTCCACAGGGCATAGGCGCTCCTCCGACGGCCACGACATCACATGAACAGGGTGCCAAAACCTCTCCGACTGCCACGACGGCATGTACTTAGGGCTCTAGCTCCTCTCTGCTAGACACGTTAGCACACTGCTACACCCCTCATTGTACACCTGGACCCTCTCCTTACGCCTATAAAAGGAAGGTCCAGGGCTCTCGTACGAGAAGGTTGGCCGCGCGGGAGAACGGTGCAGCCTCGTACCTGAGACAACGGTGCAGTCCGCCCCTGACGCGACTTCGTCACCACCCGTCGATCAAGAGGTACCGTCCGTTTCCCGTTCCATGCCTTTTAGATCCAGCAGCGACCCACCAAGCAACCCCGCTTTGGTGGACGCTTTCGTAAAGGCATGTCCAAACCCTCCGGGGTATCATATGCGGTCACCCTGGGACCGGCTGACGACCGTCTCGACCTACGGGCCTCTCGGTTCCAAGGAAGATGACGAGCCCGACTCTGGTTGGGATTTCTCTGGGCTCGATAACCCCAGTGCCATGCGGGACTTCATGACCGCATGTGACTACTGCCTCCCCGATTGCTCCGATAGCAGCCACAGCCTCGGCAACGAGGACTATGGCCCAAGTCGCGAATGCTTCCACGTCGATCTAGGGGGTCTCGACGAAGGCAACCATCTTGGTATGCCGGAGGACGGTGATCCCCCTAGGCCTACGCCTCACGTTGACATCTTTCGGGAGCTAGCTGTGGTCCCAGTCCCTGCGGGGGGTCAGGACGCACAGCTCGAGCAAATCCGCGAGGTACAGGCCAGGCTCGACGAGGAAGCAGGACAACTTGTGCAGCTTCGGCAAAATATCGGGCAGGAGTGGGCAGGTCGAGCACCGGCCGAAGAAGAGCGTCACCTGGCCCAGGACGTCCAGCACCGCATCGCCGACGATGCCAGGGCAAGGCTGCCTCCGGCTTCCAGCGGGGTCGGTCAGAACCTGGCTGCAGCAGCGATGCTACTCCGAGCGATGCCGGAACCGTCCACCACCGAGGGGCGACGTATCCAGGGAGAGCTCAAGAATCTCCTGGAAGACACTGCGGTCCGACGGACCGAGAGCTCTGCCTCCCGAAGGCAGGGGTACCCCTCGGAGCATCGCACCGCGACTTCTCGGTTCATGCGGGAAGCCTTGGTCCACACCGGGCACACGCGGAACACCGCGCCTGTGGCCCCGGGTCGCCTTGGCAACGAGCACCACCGCCGCGACCGTCAAGTCCACCTCGACGAGAAGGTGCGCCGAGGCTACCACCCCAGGCGTGGGGGATGCTACGACAGCGGGGAGGATCGGAGCCCCTCGCCCGAACCACCCGGTCCGCGAGCTTTCAGCCGGGCCATACGACGGGCACCGTTCCCGACCCGGTTTCGAACCCCGACTACCATCACCAAGTACTCGGGGGAGTCAAAGCCGGAGCTATGGCTCGCGGACTACCGGCTGGCCTGCCAGCTGGGTGGCACAGACGATGACAACCTCATCATCCGCAACCTTCCCCTGTTCCTCTCCGACGCTGCCCGAGCCTGGCTGGAGCATCTGCCTCCTGCGCAGATCTCCAACTGGGACGACCTGGTCAAAGCCTTCACCGGCAACTTCCAGGGCACATACGTGCGCCCTGGGAACTCCTGGGATCTCCGAAGCTGCCGCCAGCAGCCGGGAGAATCCCTCTAGGACTACATCCGGCGATTTTCGAAGCAGCGCACCGAGCTGCCCAACATCACCGACTCGGATGTCATCGGCGCGTTCCTCGCCGGCACCACTTGCCGCGACCTGGTGAGCAAGCTGGGTCGCAAGACTCCCACTAGGGCAAGCGAGCTGATGGACATCGCCACCAAGTTCGCCTCTGGTCAAGAGGCGGTCGAGGCCATCTTCTGGAAGGACAAGCAGCCTCAAGGGAGCCAGCCGGAAGACGCCCCCGAGGCGTCCGCTCAGCGCAGCGCGAGGAAGAAGGGCAAGAAGAAGTCGCAAGCAAAACGCGACGCCACCGACGCGGACCTTGTCGCCGCCGCCGAGCACAGGAACCCTCGGAAGCCTCCCGGAGGCGCCAACCTGTTCAACAAGATGCTCAAGGAGTCGTGCCCCTATCATCAGGGTCCCGTCAAGCACACCCTTGAGGAATGCGTCATGCTTCGGCGCCACTTCCACAGGGTCGGGCCACCGGCGGAAGGTGGCTGAGCCCCCAACAATGACAAGAAGGAGGATCACAAGGCAGAGGAGTTCCCCGAGGTCCGCGACTGCTTCATGATCTACGGCGGGCAATTGGCGAACGCCTCGGCTCGGCACCACAAGCAAGAGCGCCGTGAGGTCTACTCGGTAAAGATGGTGGCGCCAGTCTACCTAGACTGGTCTGACAAGCCCATCACCTTCGACCAGGGCGACCACCCCGACCGCGTGCCGAGCCCAGGGAAGTACTCGCTCGTTGTCGACCCCGTCATCGGCAACGTCAGGCTCACCAAGGTCCTCATGGATGGAGGCAGCAGCCTCAACATCATCTACGCCGAGACCCTCGGGCTCCTGCAGATCGATCTGTCCTCGATCCGGGCCGGCGCGGCGCCTTTTCACGGGATCATCCCCCGGAAACGCGTCCAACCCCTCGGGCGACTCGATCTGCCCGTTTGCTTCGGGACTCCCTCCAACTTCCGAAAGGAAACCCTCACGTTCGAGATGGTCAGGTTCCGAGGAACCTACCACGCAGTGCTGGGGAGGCCATGCTACGCCAAGTTCATGGCCGTCCCCAACTACACCTACCTCAAGCTCAAGATGCCGGGCCCCAACGGGGTCATCACCGTCGGCTCCACGTACCGACACGCGTACGAATGCGACGTGGAGTGCGTGGAGTACGCCGAGGCCCTCGCCGAATCCGAGGCCCTCATCGTCGACCTAGAGAGCCTCTCCAAGGAGGCGCCAGATGCGAAGCGCCACACCGGCAACTTCGAGCCAGCTGAGACGGTCAAGTCCGTCCCTCTCGACCCCAGCAACGACGCCTCCAAGCAGATACAGATCGGCTCCGAGCTCGACCCCAAATAGGAAGTAGTGCTCATCGACTTTCTCCGCGCGAACGACGAAGTTTTCGCGTGGAGTCCCTCGGACATGCCTGGCATACCGAGGGATGTCGCCGAGCACTCGCTGGATATCCGAGCTGGAGCCCGACTCGTGAAGCAGCCTCTTTGCCGATTCGACGAACAAAAGCGCAGAGCCATAGGTGAGGAGATCCACAAGCTGATGGCCGCAGGGTTCATCAAAGAGGTATTCCATCCCGAATGGCTTGCCAACCCTGTGCTTGTGAGAAAGAAAGGAGGGAAATGGCGGATGTGTGTAGACTACACTGGTCTAAACAAAGCATGTACGAAGGTTCCCTACCCTCTGCCTCGCATCGATCAAATCGTGGATTCCACTGCTGGGTGTGAAACCCTGTCTTTCCTCGATGCCTACTCAGGGTATCACCAAATCAGGATGAAAGAGTCCGACCAGCTCGCGACTTCTTTCATCACACCCTTTGGCATGTACTACTACGTTACTATGCCATTCGGTTTGAGGAATGCGGGTGCGACATACCAAAGGTGCATGAACCACGTGTTCGGTGAGCACATTGGTCGAACGGTCGAGGCTTACGTCGATGACATCGTAGTCAAGACGAGGAAAGCCTCCGACCTCCTCTCCGACCTTGAAATGACATTTCGGTGTCTCAAGGCGAAAGGCGTAAAACTCAATCCCAAGAAGTGTGTCTTCGGAGTACCCCGAGGCATGCTCCTGGGGTTCATCGTCTCCGAGCGGGGCATCAAGGCCAACCCGGAGAAAATCACGGCCATCACCAACATGGGCCCCATCAAGGACTTGAAAGGAGTACAGAGGGTCATGGGATGTCTTGCGGCCCTGAGCCGTTTCATCTCGCGCCTCGGCGAAAGAGGCCTACCTCTGTACCGCCTCTTGAGGAAGACCGAGCGCTTCACTTGGACCCCCGAGGCCGAGGAAGCCCTCGGGAACCTAAAAGCGCTCCTTACCAGCGCGCCCATCTTGGTGCCCCCTGCTGCCAGAGAAGCCCTCTTGATCTACGTCGCCGCTACCACTCAGGTGGTCAGCGCCGCGGTCGTGGTTGAGAGACGAGAAGAGGGGCATGCATTGCCCGTCCAGAGGCCGGTCTACTTCATCAGTGAAGTACTGTCCGAGACCAAAATCCGCTACCCGCAAATCCAGAAGCTACTGTACGCGGCAAAAGTTGCGACACTATTTCGAGTCTCATCCGGTGACTGTGGTGTCATCCTTCCCCTGGGGGAGATCGTCCAATGCCGAGAGGCCTCGGGTAGGATTGCAAAGTGGGCGGTGGAGATCATGGGCGAGACAATCTCGTTCGCCCCTCGGAAGGCCATCAAGTCCCAAGTCTTGGCGGACTTTGTGGCTGAATGGGCCGACACCCAGCTTTCAGCGGCTCCGATCCAGCCGGAACTCTGGACCATGTTTTTCGACGGGTCGCTGATGAAAACAGGAGCGGGCGCGGGCCTGCTCTTCATCTCACCCCTCGGGAAGCACGTCCGCTACGTGCTGCGCCTCCATTTCCCGGCGTCCAACAATGTAGCCGAGTACGAGGCTCTAGTTAATGGGTTGCACATCGCCATCGAGCTAGGGGTCCGACGCCTCGATGCTCGTGGCGACTCGCAGCTTGTCATCGACCAAGTCATGAAGAACTCCCATTGCCGCGACCCGAAGATGGAAGCCTACTACGATGAGGTTCGGCGCCTGGAGGACAAGTTCTACGGGCTCGAGCTCAACCACATCGCCCGACGATACAACGAGACTGCGGACGAGCTGGCTAAGATAGCCTCGGGGCGGACAACGGTTCCCCCGGACGTCTTCTCCCGAGACCTACATCAACCCTCAGTCAAGACCGACGACACGCCCGAGCCTGAGAAGGTCTCGGCCCTGCCCGAGGCGCCCTCGGCTCAGCCCGAGGCACCCTCGGCCCCCGAGGGTGAGGCACTGCGCGTCGAGGAAGAGCGGAATGGGGTCCCGCCTAATCAAGACTGGCAGACCCCGTACCTACAATATCTCCACCGAGGAGAGCTGCCCCTCGACCGAGCCGAAGCTCGGCGACTGGCGTGGCGTGCCAAGTCGTTCGTCTTGCTGGGGGACGGGAAGGAGCTCTACCACCGTAGCCCCTCAGGCATCCTCCAGCGATGCATATCCATCGCCGAAGGTCAGGAGTTATTACAAGAAATACACTCGGGGGCTTGCGGTCACCACGCAGCACCTCGGGCCCTCGTTGGAAACGCATTCCGGTAGGGTTTCTACTGGCCAACCGCGGTGGCCGACGCCACTAGGATTGTACGCACCTGCCAAGGGTGTCAATTCTACGCGAAACAGACCCACCTACCCGCTCAGGCTCTACAGACAATACCCATCACCTGGCCGTTTGCTGTGTGGGGTCTTGACCTCGTCGGTCCCTTGCAGAAGGCACCCGGGGGCTACACACACCTGCTGGTCGCCATCGACAAATTCTCCAAGTGGATTGAGGTCCGACCCCTAAACAGCATCAGGTCCGAACAGGCGGTGGCGTTCTTCACCAACATCATCCATCGCTTTGGGGTCCCAAACTCCATCATCACCGACAACGGCACCCAGTTCACCGGCAGAAAGTTCCTGGACTTCTGCGAGGATCACCATATCCGGGTGGACTGGGCCGCCGTAGCTCACCCCATGACGAATGGGCAAGTAGAGCGTGCCAACGACATGATTCTGCAAGGGCTCAAGCCGCGGATCTACAACGACCTCAACAAGTTCGGCAGGCGATGGATGAAGGAACTCCCTTTCGGTGGTCTGGAGTCTGAGGACAATGCCGAGCCGAGCCACGGGCTTCACGCCGTTCTTTCTAGTCTATGGGTCCGAGGCCATCTTGCCCACAGACTTAGAATACGGTTCCCCGAGGACGAGGGCGTACGACGGCCAAAGCAATCGAACCAACCGAGAAGACTCGCTGGACCAGCTGGAAGAGGCTCGGGACATGGCCTTACTACACTCGGCGCGGTATCAGCAGTCCCTGCGACGCTACCACGCCCGAGGGGTTCGGTCCCGAGACCTCCAGGTGGGCGACTTGGTGCTTCGACTGCGACAAGACGCCCGAGGGCGTCACAAGCTCACGCCTCCCTGGGAAGGGCCATTCATCATCGCCAAGATTTTGAAGCCCGGAACATACAAGCTAGCCAACAGTCAAGGCGAGGTCTACATCAACGCTTGGAACATCCGACAGCTACGTCGCTTCTACCCTTAAGATGTTTTTCAAGTCGTTCATATACCTCGCTTACATACGAAGTCTAACCATCAAGGAAGGGTCAGCCTTGCCTCGGCAAAGCCCGACCCTCCCTCGGGGGCTAGAAGGGGCGAACCCCCTCCGCGTCAAAATTTTCCTCGGAAAAAGTCTTTCTGCCAGAACATCTTTTGCGTCTCCCGGCTATATCAGTAACAGGACCCCAAGAAACGAATAAGAGTGCATGTAAGTGGCAAGGCTGACCGAGCCGAGGGACTCCTACGCCTCTGGGATACAGATACCTCACTCGTCACCTACCGCGAAAAATAACTCTTACTTGGGTAAGCAATCCTGCTACTGACGAACGAGTCCAGATATGCAAAACAGGAGGAAAAGAGACACAACCTTATATTATGTCGATAAAGTGTTCGGGCCTCGGCGGCCGCAAAAGACACATTTGCATTCAAAATAAACTGCTCCGGCAGAATCAGGCGTCGCCCGGAAAAGGAGCCGCGCCCTCGGCTTCGTTTCCACCCTCGGCGAGATCCGCCCCGGCCTCGGACGACGGCGCAAGCGGGAGGATCTCTGCTTCGAAGGTGGTCGCCAGCACCGCGCTTGGGCCCGCAGCGGCCGCGTCAAGCCTCTGGACTTCGGCCAGGGCAGCTTCATCTTCGTCGGGAAGGCAATACCCCTCGCTGACCCGCTCTAGATCCACGTCGTAGTGGGAAGCGAGCACAGCGAAGGCCCGCCTGACGCCGTGATGCAGCGCCTCGTGGAGTCTGCCGCGCGCGTGGTCACCCAAGGCCTGCAGGCGACTCTGAGGGGAGCTCTCCGAGGGGACGCCGTCTGTGGCAGAACCTCCCAAGTTATTGGGCCCACATGCACCTGTCCTTGTCCCAAAGACCTCAGACGGCTGTACATGTGCACCAGATAACTTAACAGGATCTGTCCGATTGCCCCAAGGACATCGGATAAACCACTTACAACCAGAACCGCGGGATTAAGTAACACAAATCACACACACCAATATTGTTGCAGCGGAAATCTTACTACCAAATTTTACAGGTTACAAAAATTTTATATTAGTTTATCAGAGTGATTACAAAAGTATAAGTTTGAAATATATATGCTAGCTCAAGGGATCATCCTCAATAAGAAGTATAGAAGGGTTACTTAGACTTATAAGAAGGCCGAGCCCACCGGCACTTAACACCATCAACAACAGCACAAAGTTAGAACCTGAAAAACAACAGGGAATAAAACCCTGAGTATGGAATTACTCAGCAAGTCTTACCCGACTAAAGAAAAGACTCTCAAGGGTATGCTGGTTATATGGGAGTCAAGGTAAGGCTTTTCAATAATCAAAGACTCTGTTTTGCAGAAATGCTTACTAAAGTGGATCCTTAAAAATCCAATTTTATTTGTCAAGTTAAGTAAAATTACCTGCACTAGAGTTCTTTCTACCCTAGTTCAATCACTGGTCCTGCACTAGCCAATTTCTTAACAAAAACCCATCATCTTTAGTGGAATGCTACGTGTAGGGCAGTGACCAAGTCTTCATAACCGCGAAGGTACGGCGATCCGAATCGATTATACTCAGCTGAGGATCTCCAATCACACGACATATGTAGCATTTAACCCTTGCATATGTCAACCCGCCACCGGGGTTCTTAAGACCAGATCAGGTTCACGCAAACCGAGATCACAGATACACCACCGTCCAGCCTCTTGCCACGGAGGGTACACGCTACTCTCGCCACCGCTCCACGCCCATTTCGTGTTATCTTATTCTGGCCTTAGTCTGCCCGAGGCAAGGCTTACCCATGACGAGGCATGTGACCAGTTAAAGGGTCCTCGATCATCAAGCCTACATCGACAAGGTCCTTAATCGACTCAGACGGAGACACTACACCGAGACTCCTTTCTCGTGCAAGTCACCCGCCCGGTCTCAGCTTAATCTTTTTAACCCAAAAACTTGGTACCTGGCAGAGGTACATCTTTTCCGATGTTGAATCCATCATGACCATGTTGGATTCACCATCAAGTTTTATTTTCGAAAACAACCCTCCCACTTTGCCAAACATCTTTTGTAAAACAAATCCTTTTGTTTTTCTAAAGCAATACTAAGCATAGTAAAATCTTTTTGTAAAAACAGGATTTCAAGGAGGGTAATCAAGATCAAGGAAGGTAATGCAGGAATTGTTTAATCAATCAACTCCTATCACCTAATGCAGCAATCAAGTGAGAAAGATTTTAAAAACATCAAGGGAGGTGGCAAATGCACCGGGGTTTGCCTGAGTAACACTAGGTTAGTGTTGTTAGGTGACGTCCACTTGACGATCAGCTTTTGGGTCTGACACTTGTTCAATTTATCCATCTTCAGATTCGTCCATCATCATCACCATGCGGAGTAGCCCGCGCTTGGGGTCGACTTGGCTCTTCTTCCGCATCACGCGATTATTTATCGTACCTCATGAGATGCATGATGCACATGTATGAGCACGAGTATACGAGTATATTATAGATAATCTACACTAAAAAGGATGAAACACTTAAAAACCAAGCGTTAAGCACCATGGATATCACAGCAGGGCATCGACTACATCCATTAACTAAATTGACATATTACACTAGAAAATCTATTTTTATTCCTAGCTTTTTATTAACTCTTTAAACTATGTATCTTAATTACTTGATTTACCGATTTATCTAAATCGATCATCACAATATACGCATGCTAAATTAATAACATTTATTGAGACCAATAATTCTATTCACTCTATTTATAGACTCAGTTAACGGGAATACGAATCAACTTACGCTGACTAATTCGACGCGATAGTCGCAAGCACGACGACGATTCCGGTTGACGCCATCTAGGGACTTTTTTTTTGGTAATCAATTGCTGCAGATCTTTTCCTCGACTGAATAACTTTGTCGAACCGAACTTGAGTCGCGCAGGATGTTCGAGCTTTTTGTCGCGCACTTGGTAAACACCACGCTGCTAGCTTCGTCTTCATCCGATTCTTCGGATTTCTTGCTAACGCACGGAACAACGACGAGATCATGTTTAGAGCGAGCTGGTGAGGTGGGGATCGAGCTGGGATGACGGGTTTGACGACTCGACGATAAACGCGAGCACACGCGAAATCCGATGGATGAAAAGCGAGCGCACACGGGGCTGGCAGCCCGGATTTGAGGCGTGGAAAAATTGCCCACGACGAAATCAGCCGAGCAAGGAGCGCTCGTGAACTTTATGGCGGGGTCGGCAGCAGCCAGAGCGCACGGCGAGGTAATTTCGTCGATGGCGAACAGAGAGCTTCGCGCGCCCAACAGAGAACTTGCGCGCGCAGTGAAGAACGACGAGCTGGAAAAGCTGCACGCGATCTCGGCGCGCAGGGAAAACACTAAAGCAGCAGCCGCAGCGAGATGGACAGGGGCGCGGCTGGAGCTTGGAGACGGACTGGGGCAGGGAGAGGCGACCAGCGCGCAAGGGAGACGAGCTGGGGCGCGGCACCAGGCTGAGGCTCTGCGCAGGGACTCCAGGGAGTTGAGCGACGGCACAGGGACGAGCGGAGCTTGGGATGCGCGAGGGAGCAGCCATAGGGGAGAGACAGGGGGATGAGCGCAGGAATCCAAGCAGGAAGAACGAGCTGGAGCTGCGACGGCGACTTGGAACAAGGAGCACAGGGAGGTGGGCGGCGTCCATGGGAGGGAGAGGTCACGGCGCCGGGGCTGGGGCGAGCACCAGGGAGTCGCCACGGGAGAGGGGAAAGGGAACCAGCGAGCTCAGTCGAGCGCGCGCAGGGAGAAGCTGGGCGCGGCAACTGGAGTTCCAGGCGAGCAGGTTGGACGCGTGCCATGGAGGAACGCCGGTGAGGAAGAAACCAAGCTCGGCGAGCAGAGCAGAGCAGGGAGGAAGGGAGCGGTGTTCCTGTGTACTGCACGCATAGATAGAAGGGGCGCCGTGGGGAGGAGCCGCTCGGCAGGGATGGAGCGAGGAAGCTCCAGCGCGCAGAGAGAAATTGGGAGAAGGCTGCAGCGCTGGGAAGGAAAACGGCTGTAGAAGAAGATAAAGATGATGCTCAGCGGTGGAAAGGATCAGACAGAGAGACAGGGCGGCTGGGAGATGAAGATGCCAGCAGAAAAAAATCAGAGGAGGGAGAGGATAGGGATGGCACGCCGTCAGGAACAAAAATCAGGAAGCAGATGATTTGCTGCTGCGCGAGGAAGAGCCATTTGGCTGGGAAGAAGGAGCTGGGCGACTTCAGCAGATTTTCCTCTGCAGCGCCTAGAGATAACCACAGCTAAATTTTCTTCGTGGACGAGCGGCAGCAAAAAAATCAGGAAGCTGACGTGGTGACTAATAGAGAAGAAAAATATCAAAGGAGAGAGAGGGGTGAAATAATTGAGAAAAACATATTTTTCTATTTTTCCGTATTTTCTTTACACGAGAACACAAAGATAATTTAATTCTCTGATTAAATCGACGTGAGATGTAACCCGGGCAAAACAAAAGATATCCGTCAACTAGTACAGACTGCGCTTGATTTAATTTAGAGTAGATAATTTTATCCGCAGTCTGAACAGGAAACAGATTAGTTATGAATACTCAGCTCGGTTCTAATTTTCTTAGCAATGTATACGATATAGACATGACATGGTTTTGATTTAGCGAATGCTTTGGAATCAGATGAGTTTGCGCTGTTATTTATATCCAAAGTTTTGGATCGGGACGAGAAACGACGGCCCGAATAAGACGGATTTCGTCTTCGAGAATTTGTTCTATGGGATTCGACTAAAATTAGCCGAAACCATATCTAAATTATTAACCTCGCACCCGATTTCTCTCGGACGATGTGCGATTCAGATTATTTTGCCCCGAAACTTTATTCGTCGAGTTCTAAATAAATTTGCTCTGGATCAAAATCGTAAGAGTGGGTCGAGCTTACGATTTCGTATTCGCGCGAGCGACGAATTTTAAATAATCATCGGACGCCCGATTTTCAGAACAAATATGTTCCGAACAGCACGAAAATTTAGGACGAGCCCGAATAGATAAAAATAAAAACGATGTCGCGCTCGCGACAGACGACACCGATGCGATATTAAAATCACGATGAACGAAGATGTTTAAAATTTAGCACCCGTTTCATCCACTGATATTACGTGCTTAAATTCATACTCGTTGTCGAGCGAAATATAAACACCTGGGGTGTTACAGCCCCCCCTTAAAAGAATCTCGTCCCGAGATTCAGAGCGAAAGACTTCTAAGGGTAGAGAAGCAAGTAACCCATGTCCATATCAGCGATAATCATAAGGCAGTCTTGAGCGAAGGCGAGTGCCTCAGGATGTGGTTTCTTTAGCGGACAGAACATGTATCGCCTTAGGCTAATTTAGAAATGTCCACCAATAGAGACGATATCTGCCAGAGGAACACATAGGGTTCCATGTGTGCAGTTTGCTTTTTCTGATGACACTGTACTATCTGAGTCTGTTGAGCGAGCGGTGGATATGCGACTTTACCCAAACAGAATCAGATGCAACCTCTTGGGTAAAACACACAGAAGCAGGTTTACCAACAAGTGGTTACGGTAAGTTCATAGCACACGAGACGAATATGGATGTCGAATAACATCACAGTTAACTCGTGTTAAGCTAGAAAATCCAAGTCCATAAAAGGTGATATACATTCGAGAAAATCACCAGCGGAGGGATCTGTAGATATGGACTTTACAACCAGTCCATTTTATCCAGCACTAGTCACGGCTTGACTTGATCACACATGCTGGAAAAGCACACGCGAGGCGATCGAGGCATGACTAGAGCGATGATTAGGTGGTTATTGGTCGACTTAACTTAACTTTTGTGAGTACTTTCGTAGGATGAGTTGAACCAAAGTAAGTTTAGACAACTCGACAAAACGATCTCTAAACTCAACCTTTGTTCACAAAGCAGTTACAAGTTAGTCAAAACCAACTTGTTGAACTACTTTTGACATTGAGCAAGTCCTCTCAGTACCATCGGTAAGCCAAGGGCTGAGAGTTCACATTTGCTAACAGGAAATCCTGCACTTGGTTAGAAATCTATTTGGTCATGTTGTTCATCCGTTTCTTCATGCGAGACGCATTATCCACTTGGTTAGGGAATACATGGATTAAATAAGAGAGCGAATGAACAAACTCCTGCATCTCAGCAGCAGGGGAAATAGATCTCCATATTGAGAGCTAATCAGTTGTCTTTCAACACTAAAAAGCTTCAAGGCTTCACCTTTACCCACAAGACGTAAAGGGAACTTGTATGAGTAGTCACTATCAAGATCAAAGAAAAGAGACCACACACGAAAGTGGCATGCTCTTTTTGATCCAATAAAGATGATAGATGTTGCTTGATCACTTCACAAACAACATAAAAATTGTTTCAAGGAAGAGGTCTACGGGAGATAACACATCAATGTAGTTCCACAATGGATCATGACCAGAGACCTTGGTACCGGCATGCGCCAAGCAGCAAAATCCTATGTGCGCATTCACAGGAGGCCCTCAGTTTCGCCGCGGTACCATAAGTCCTTAACCATGACACCATTATAAAACTGACACCAATGATAAATCTCACGCGGTAAGAACAATTCGTGCAGAGATAACATATTGATATATTCTCATAATGGATTATGACTACAAACTGGGATACTAGCGTGTGCCGAGCAGCACAACCATGTGTGCGCACACACAGAAGGCCCCCGGTTTCGTCGCGGTATCATCAATTTTAGTCATAACGCCAATACCAGACGTAATCAATAAGAAATCTCACACGACACCAATAGACTAAGCAAGTATGGCAATATACGAAAAGACTCTGCTTGTCAAAACGGTTACAAGTAGAGAGTCAAATAGATCATGGCCCGATGAAACAAACAAGACATGGCCATAACCTAAACTTGACGAAAGGAGTACGATGGGTGACTGTTAATTCAGCCCCAAACATATTTCTATGTCCATCGCAGAGATTACAAGGCCAAGGATTAAGTTGATATGCCTTCGATAGATACGGGGAAACCAAAGCCATTAAATTCAAGAAATCTATTGGGCATTCCTTTCCTAGGTTAGGTTGATAAAACAACATGGCGATCCTTTAAAAATAGGCAAACTGGAATAGAGACATCAGCTTGCACAAATCAAACAAGGGAATGGTTTTAGAAGGAAACATGACTTGAGATTCTTGTTTTAAGCTTAGGTACATTTTATGTCCAATAAGGAAATTGTCTACGCATTTATTTGTATGGGCTTTGTCATGGAGTAATAATGGACAATTCAAATTTGGGCATGGTTCACTAAATAAGAATATGGCCTAGTTTTGGGTTTAGGCAATCAAGTCTCTAACCTTCTATCGACACATTAAGCACAAGAGCACACATAAAGTACCCTAAGAGGTCACCTAAAGAATGGAGGACACCTATTTCATCGAAGTTCATAATTCAGCATTACACCATATTATCTACAATCAATGGTTACTGGAATAAAGATGAGGAAAGCATCTTGGGTGTATAGGTGACAAACATGATGCAACAATCAAGATGCATGCTCGTCCTATAAGGCCTCACTAATTTTGCCAACACACTGTGGCAATAACGTTCTATGTCGGTGGCATACGTTCTCTCTCGGTATTTTGCTAGTCGTCAGCTACACATACGTTTTCGAGGTTAGTGTACCTGCAGAAAAATCCATCACAACCCAATTTCCCAATGATGCAAGTCACACATGACAGTTTGTTATAGTTTATACTCCATATATTTCTATATGGAGGCCAGCTCATCATTAAGCGCTGAGCCACGCATAGGCGCCGTTGCCACACTTTAACCATAGGGCAACTCATTATGGTAACTCACCTTCTTACCTGAGCGTAGGTGCGTCGTTACAAGTACATTACACTTCTCAGTATTCCCATGTCTGTATACCCATACACATCCATGGGGTACTGAATTCCCAGAAAAGTAAATACTCCACTTTGCAGCCATCATATATACATATGTAGAACATGTATATATTCAAGCGCTTCAATTAAGCACTTCCCTAGACCGACGTTTGTTCGGTCATGCTCTCACATCTCACCTTACCTGAGCATCGATCCATTCAAAACTGAATGGCCAAAAAAATAACAATACACATATATGCAATACCCACCCGCCGGTTGTGGGTTATGGTTTTCAACTAAGCCACCTGATAGTCCTTAACTTAGGGCTTAATAGAGGATGTCGCTAGCATTATAGTTTTTTTTAAAACTGTTTTTCAAAGCCAACCAATGTGTTTAGTTGAAAATAGGTTTTTCAAAACCAAAACCTTTGTTTTGAAAATACGTATGTGACCGTATATACTTAATTCAGCTCCGATACCAGCTGTGGTAGAACCTCCCAAGTTATTGGGCCCACATGCACCTGTCCTTGTCCCAAAGACCTCAGACGGCTGTGCATGTGCACCAGATAACTTAACAGGATCTGTCCGATTGCCCCAAGGACATCGGATAAACCACTAACAACCAGAACCGCGGGATTAAGTAACACAAATCACACACACCAATATTGTTGCAGCGGAAATCTTACTACCAAATTTTACAGGTTACAAAAATTTTACATTAGTTTATCGGAGTGATTACAAAAGTATAAGTTTGAAATTGTGACACCCCAGTGTCACTCAGGGTTTTTCTCAAATGCCAAACCAAGAACCATCATTTTATGTGAACCAAAGTAAGCATGAACAACAAAACAAATTAAGTGAGAAAGAATTCACCAAGCATATACTTAAAAGTGTCATGATCAAAACAATTGAGACTTTTGAAAGATAAGAATGTGCAACCCTAATTCAAAACCCTAAGTAAATCCCATGAACAAAATTCAAGAAGATGTGAAAAGGGAATGAAAAGTTTAAAATTTTGAGTTGAGCCAATTATATAAGTTAAAGTATATTTATTAAGTAACAAGAAAGATTGAGAAGGCTTAGCCAAAATAACTCAATTAAATCCCCAAAACAGCCCTTGATCAATGAACCCTTAAGAAATTCAGATTTCTGAATTTCTGAATTTCAGACCTCTTCTCAAAGATCATCTGTGTTCTCTGCTTTTCCAAACTCAAAGCCAGAAGATCCAAATATCAAAGTCGTGCCAAATTACCTTGAACACATTCTGGGAAAGTTTGAACTCAAACCAAATTCTTTTGACACGGTTTTGGCGCAGCTCAACCTCGGGACCAGGCATTCTGACACTGGCACCTTGGTGACGCTACAACTCCCTGTCCCTAGCCTAAAACCGCACATCGTCCATACACAAAAGACAAAGCTTGGTCTGGTGAACAAATCCCTTGCAGTGATCTTGCCCAAATTCGCGAAGATTTGCTCCCAATCGGCGCTTGAACAGGGGCAGAGGCAACGGGAACACGTGTTCGACCGCGGCTGACACCCCTGGTTCACGCCCGTTCGCGCACCGCGCCTTCCCAGTGCACGCCCGCGCGCACTCGCTGGTCCACGACCGCCCGTGCACCGCGCCGCGCCTATAAAGCCTTCCCAGGCGCGCCCCACTTCGCCCCGCACTCACCCTCACCGGCCAGCCCCTTTCCCTTAGCTCCGGCGAGCTTAATTCCGCCCGCCATTGCCGCCAGAGCTTCGGCCACCGTGGCCAGCCCACCCCAGCCATCCTCTGGGCAAGCCAGTGCTTCGGCTAGCTCCGCCAGTAGCCCGTGAAGCTCACCAAGCCCTCGGACCCGACCGGACTTCACCGGAGGCCCGAGATCAACCTCACCGGACTTCGGTCTTCCGCCGCCGCGCGTGGACCAAGCTATCCAGTGAGTCTCCGCCCAATTCCTTTCGCTCATGTTTTCTCTGGCATCCCGTGGACCTCCCTGACCTATTTGATTGAACTATCTCGCCGTGACCAGGCCGGTCTCCTCGCCGCCGACGAGCATCCTCGCCTGCACGCGTGGACCGACTGACTCCGGCCATCTCCGACGGCGTTCCGCACACCGTTGTGATGCCCGCAACCTCCCCTTCACCCTCGACCACTTCACCGGAACAGTCTCGCCGCCGGTAAGCCCCTCCGCCCTTTTCTTCGCCGCGGCTACTGTTTTAGGTAGAAGAAGGACCTCGGGTTAGGATCTGTAGAACCCGAGGGGTTTTCTGTAATGTCAGCGACTCATGTGAATAGTAACCCAAGGACTGATTCGCAAGGAAAACTTAGAAAACCCCCAGGGACCCCAGTGCAAAGTGGATTTCCATTTAATCAATTCTGTTATTCTTTTTAAAATGACCAGAGAACTTAGAAAATCCATAACTTGATGAAATCTTAATAAAAAGTTGTCAAACCAATTTTGCTAGCTCTGGAATATTGTAATCTGTCATTTAAAAATAGTGAACCCTATGCTTTCTGTTCTAAATTTTAGAGTTTAAAATTAAAAACAGAAACCTCCTAAACCTTGTTTAATTAAGGAAAATTTGTTTTTCTTTTGTACTGAGCTTAAGAAAATTTGTAGATGTTTATACCTTATTTAGACACTGTTTAAAAATAGTAGGAACACCAACATTAGAAAATATGATGTAGTTATTCATTTAAAGCTATTTTGTCCAAAACTTAGAGAAAATCAGAAAGGCCTTAGAAATTAATGAACAGTGATTAATAATATTTTTCCTAGTTTACTTATGTAACAGAGAACCTAGGAAAAATACAGAGATCATTAATTTGGACCAGTTTTTAATTAAGATGATTTATGTAGCCTTATATAGACTGAAAATCAATTATTAGAATTACAAAACTATAACCAAAGTGATTGATAAAAATCCAGTGAACTTATAACCACCAGAGCCCCACTACAAAAATACAGAGCACCCCAGCCCAACTCTTTAAGAAAGGAAATTAAATGCAAAGTGATAATAAGGCATTTTCCAACTAAATCATGAACAACCCCAAATAATGTGATAATGGGCAACCAAAAATTAGCTAAGTCCCTGATGAGACAATCCACCAGAGAAAAATGCAAACCCATGAAAAGGAAGTAAACCCATACCTTTTGTTAGTAAATTATGAGAAAGGCCACTTAATTCAAATAATGCAAACCACCCCTTCCCTTAAGCAAAAGAAGCCAAACTTCAGAATGATTGCTCTTGCACAAAATACTAACTAAGAAAAATAAGAACTCTGTTGTTTGATGTTTTTCAAATATGGTGGTAGTAGAAAGCACCTATTTGGCTAGAAACTTGAGAAAACCACAAGAAAATAATTAAAAGGTATTAATGGCTAGAAATTTGTATCAAGTCATGTTATGACACCTAAAAGTCAGCAAAAATGAGTTTTAAAGAATTACCCACTGTTAAATAATAGTTGTAGTTCAAAGCACCCCTTCTGCCCTAAAATTTGGTAATTTTGTCCAGAGAAACTATTCACTTTCTGATCCCCAAATTTTGAGACAGAGCAACACACACCAGTAACAAGCCACTGTAATTTTTGCAGAATTTTTGGAATTTTATAAAAGCAACTTGTAGTTCAAACCTACTCCAAAACATTAAAAGAATAAAAGAAAAAGGAAAGAAGAAATAAAACCCCACCTCAATAAATCTAACTTGGGAACTTATCAATTCTCCCTGAGACTTAAAAGGAATTCAGAGGAACCCCAAAATTTAATCTACTACTTACCTTAGCTAAGTTTAAACCAATTTACCAAGTGTACCACTAAAGGGTTTTACATAAGTAAAGTTAACTTGTTTAAACTCAAAAGGTCATACATCTTTTAAGTTGTAATTTCTAAAGCACATATCATATCATGCATATATCTTACGCATTGCATTCATTAGATTGTAATCTTGCCGACGGAGAGTACGTGCTCATCCCCGAGCAAGGACCTGTCCAAGAGGAGGACCAGGAGCAGGCTTCAGAGGCTGCTATTGAGGATCTCCCCGCAGCCCCAGCAATTGAAGGCAAGCCCCGGTTTTATGCATAACCATGTTATTATATGCTACTTTACTACACTTAATGCTTGCAGGATTGCAATGTGCACTTAAGTGTAGGAGTTGCTTGAAACCTCTAGTTGCATGAACTTAGGATTCCTTTTTGAGATGAATACTAGTATGCTAGGTCGAGTAGCTGCTTGCTAATCAGGATCTCGGTAGAAGTCGAGTGATTTTTCTAGCACTCGCGCGAGGTCAGGAATTGATTGTATTCATCTTGATAACGGGATCTATGTTGGTCTATGGATTTGGATCCAGGGAGGATGCCTTGTCCATGAGACGGGGAAAAATGAATTAAGGATTAATGTGTGGATACCTGAGTCAAGCTTTTGAACGTACTAAGCACATGCCGGGAAAAATGGTAACCGGTAAACCTAGTACCTGAGTGAAGCCGGGCGCGGACTTTATCCCTCATGCGACCTGAGACTGGGTCTCCCATGCTAGCTATGGTGGGTACAAGTGCGGTCACTGCACGGCGGCAGCCGGGGTCAGTGGAGCATTGTATGCCAAGGCGGTGAGGCCTGGACGCGAATGGGGAATCGATGGGGACGGTTGTCATGTGTGGGGTCGGAGTACCCTGACATGCCGTGTGTTTAGGTTTACCTTGCAAGGTTTAAAACTCGATTCGAATCGTCTGCTTCTCGCAGCTAATGAGACTGCTTGATTCCTTGTACTGCATCGAGTAAGAAGTGAAATGTGGATTATATGAGATAACTTGTTGATTGAACTAATTGCTTGTTACCATGTATGCTTAGAAGGAGCAAATCTAGCTAAGTTAATGATGGTAAAATTTGAAAAGCTAAAAATTGACTTTAGAAACAGCTAGTGCTTTTGGCAAACTAAGCCCCTCAGCCAAACAGCTGCATAGTCTAGAGGTAGAGGAGTAGACTCCTCACACCGGTTAAGTCTAGCTGAGTATTAGTATACTCAGCCTTGCTTGTGGCACCATTTTTGCAGGTACCATGCAGGAATTGGTTGATGGTGTGACTTGGCCTACCACCCTGCCACCAGGTTGGACGGTCGAGTGGGATGTTGCTCCGGCAGGAGAGGAGCATGAGGAGTAGTGGGCTAGGCCTTGCCCATTTCCTCATTACCGACGACATCGATTATCCGCTGCACTTTAATTTGTGAACTTATTTGCTACTCAAAACTCCGATTTATGTAATAACTCAGTACTTAATTTGAGGTTTCCCTGTTTTATTGTATTTCTTCTGTGACTCACCTTCGAGTGAGATTGTGGAATTTGATCCTGGTTAAGTGGCTCTATCAGACTAGATCTGAGGGACTAACGGGTTATTCCGATTTAAGTGTGTCGCGACCCCTGGGGCGTGACTTAGGCACTTAAGCTGGAATAATTCGGGTGGTTCTGCCACAGCTGGTATCGGAGCAAATTCCACCACAGAGAAGGACAATAAACCATGAATACCAATTTTCAAAATCTAAAACTTGCCTAGAAACTACTACGGATCGTCAGGACTAGATCGCTAGACCTAGGACGAAAGGCCTTAGGCATAGAGGGAGAAATAGGTGGCTAATTAATGAGGCCCTGTGGGCCAATACTTATATTTTTATGGATGCCCTAAAAAGGCACCCTGTTTTCTTTTGAGAGGCAACGTTTCTTACAGCATGCATGCATTATAAAACACAAAGAGGAAATTAAAATTTGAGCTAACCCCTTTTCTTTAAAACCATCCGGGCTCTCTTTTTCTTTTCCTTCCACCATAATCTTTATCTTTGATTCCCTTCCGTAGATGAATTCACCCACCCCCGCCAGTGGAGGAGACTCTCGTTTCAGTTCTGACTTCCTTTCTCGCGATGGCTTTCCCTCCATCTTGTGGGAAGTGCTTAACTCCGCCGGTTACCCTACGCCCCCTTTGTACACGGTGCAGTTGTATGAGGAGCATCGAGTACCTCGTTGTCGGGTCTGGTTGACTTTGGAGGCTCATCCCCTTCAGCGGGTTGGCGTTCTCTTGACTCTGAGACGATTGGACTCAGGACGGACGACACCGTTGAGGCAGCAGCCATGAAGACTCTGACGACTTTCTGTGGCTACCATCCCCTGGAGATGGTGATGCACCCCTTGGGACTCTTCCCTGCTGAGAAGAAGGATGATCCCATGTGGTGTAACCGCGTGAGCCATGTGAAGGATGTGTGGGCAATGTATCCTGACTTGGTTGGGAGGGTCACTGTTTAGTGCATGAGTGCGCTGTACCGCCTTCAGGCCCTTCAGAGCGATGCTATGACACTTCTTGCTAACACCGCTCAGACCGCCAAGCTCACTCTCGACAGTCGGGAAGATTTTGTGGTCGACCTATCCACAGAGTTGGTGGAGAAGGATCTGCAAGTGGAGAGGCTGAGCCAGCGTATCGCTACCCTGGAGCAGCAAGTGGAGATCCGAGACAACACCATTGATGTCTTGGAGAACCAGCTTCACGACGTGCAGAGGGAACTCGAGGAAGCAAATGACCACTTGGACATGCACCACCTGGAGATGGAGGCCAATGAAGCAGGAAGCGAGGGAGAAGAGGCTCCCGAGGAGCTAGGACCAGCCCCTGGTGCCAATGGGACTACCTCCGCGATGCCTCCTTCACCCGTATCCAGTGTCGCTTCCACCGCTCAGGGTTAAGCAGTCGCTTCGACGTTTTTAGGCGGATAGAAACCTATGCGAGCTTAGTAGTATCATTTTGGACTAGGCTTGTGGGTACCTTCCCCTGATTAATGTAACCCTGTAAACTTTTGATATCTGTGGGATCCTTGTCACCATGTTATCTTCATTTCGAACCTAATATTATGATTATGGCATTTTCCTTCCATATGAGATGATATCTTGACGTTCGAAAATGCGAGTTGGGATAACAATGGCGACAATCTCTGTTTTCAGATGGCAGCTAGGCAGCGTCGCGGGCAGAATGAGCAAGCTCCCCCGCCACCTCCTCCAGCTCCCACAGTGCAGGAGCTGATGGCCCAGCAGAATGAGATTCTGCGACAGCTCTTGCAGCGCCAGCCCCACCCTCAGCATCATGGTGGAGGCCAGCATCAGCGACCTCCGGCTATGGCAACTTACCAAGAGTTTCTGAGCACGCAGCCGCCCTTGTTCACCAAGGCAGAGGATCCGTTGGACGCCGACGTATGGCTTCGCGTCGTCGAGTCCAAGTTTCCCCTCCTTACAGGAGACTGCCCTGATGAGGCCAAGGCTCGCTTCGCCGCACAGCAGCTTCGCGGCCCTGCTCGGACTTGGTGGGACCACTTCCGTGCTATGCTCCCCGCTGATCGTGAGGTATCTTGGGAGGAATTCAAGACTGCCTTCAGAGGACACCACATTCCAGCTGGCATTCTTGATCGGAAGTTGAATGAATTTCTGGCCCTTAATCAAGGAACCCGCACGGTACTGCAGTATGTGCAAGCCTTCAACGACTTATGCCAGTATGCAGGGTATCATGCTGATTCTGATGAGAAGAAGAGGGATCGCTTCCGCAGGGGTCTCAATACCAAGCTGCGGGAACGACTCAACACTGTCCGGGCTGATAGCTTCAATGAGTTGGTCAACATGGCCATCTCTCAGGAGGATTGCATTGTTGCTCACCGGGCAGAGAAGAAGAGAAAGGCACCAATGGCAGCACCATCCGCTCAGGCTCAGAGGTTCCGGATTGTTTCTCACAATCAGAGCAGGGGTTTTCAGCAGCAGGCAGGCAGATGGGTGATCAGGCCACCTCAGCAGCAGCAGCAGCCGGCACCCAACCGCTATCCAGCTCCCGCCCCAAGGAACAATCAGCCTCTGCAGCAGCAGCAGTTCCGCCAGGGCAATGGGAACAAGTGTTTCACTTGTGGCAATGTGGGCCACTATGCCAAGAATTGTCCTAGGAACCAGCAAAGGCAGATGCCAGCACCAAATCAAGACAAGGGAAGAAAGCAGAAGGTGCAAGTCAGGCAAGGGAAGCTCAACTTCACTGCTCTAGAGGAAGTGCCAGAAGGAACTCCTATCATGACCGGTACCTTTTCAGTTTATAATCAACCTGCTTTGATTCTGTTTGATTCTGGTGCATCTCATAGTTTCATTAGCCAAAAGTTCAGTGCTAATTGCAAACTGCCATTCTCTCACTCAAAAGGGTCATTCATGATAGTCACACCTGGGGGTAAAATTGCAACTAATCAATTAAACCAAAGTGTGCCTATTCAGCTGGGAAGCCACATTATCAAAACCACTCTTCTTGTTTTGGGATTGGAAAATGTGGACATTATTCTAGGAGCAAATTGGATGACCTTGCACCAAGTTGTGCTTGATGTAGCCAGTCGTACCGTGGAAGTTAATTCTCCTTTCTGCGGGAATTTCACTTTGATTCTGCCTAGTCAGGGTTCTTCTCAGTCATGTGCTTTCTCTATGATGGAGTTACCCCTGAAGGAGATCCCAGTGGTCTGCGAGTATGCAGATGTTTTTCCTGATGAATTGCCAGGAATGCCACCGGACCGGGATATTGAATTCGCCATCGAGTTGCAACCGGGAACGACCCCAGTTTCCAAGAGGCCCTACCGAATGCCACCCGCTGAGTTGGCAGAGTTGAAGAAGCAGTTGCAAGAGTTGCTGGATAAGGGATTCATTCGCCCAAGCACTTCGCCTTGGGGATGTCCAGCACTGTTTGTGAAGAAGAAGGATGAAAGCTTGAGGCTGTGTATAGATTACCGCCCTCTTAATGCGGTAACTATTAAGAACAAGTATCCTTTGCCTCGTATTGATGTTCTCTTTGACCAGTTGGTCGGGGCCAAGGTGTTTTCCAAGATAGACCTTCGCTCTGGCTACCATCAGATCAAAATACGAGCAAGTGATATTCCGAAGACGACATTCTCAACCAGATATGGGCTATATGAATTCTTGGTGATGTCATTCGGACTGACAAATGCACCAGCATATTTCATGTATCTGATGAATTCTGTTTTCATGCCGGAATTGGACAAGTTCGTGGTGGTTTTCATCGATGATATTCTGGTGTACTCGAAGAACGAAGAAGAACATGCTGGGCATTTGCATGTAGTGCTTCAACGTCTGCGAGAGCACCACCTTTATGCCAAGCTATCCAAGTGTGATTTTTGGCTAAAGGAAATCAAATTCTTGGGTCACACTATCTCTCAGGCTGGAATAGCTGTTGATCCTGACAAAGTGCAAGAGGTGATGAACTGGAGGCCACCAACGACGGTTCGCCAGATTCGGAGTTTTCTGGGATTAGCTGGTTATTACCGAAGATTTATTCCGGACTTCTCTCGAATTGCGAAGCCTATTACTGAGTTGCTGAAGAAAGAAGTCAAATTTGTGTGGAGTCAGAAGTGCGAAGATGCCTTCCATGCATTAAGGCAGCATCTGACCACAGCACCAGTATTGGCGCAACCCGACAGCAGCAAGCCTTTTGATGTATATTGTGATGCCTCTGGCACCAGGCTAGGTTGTGTCTTGATGCAAGACAACCGAGTCATTGCTTATGCCTCAAGAGCACTCAGGCCTCATGAGCAAAATTATCCCACTCATGACCTTGAGTTAGCAGCAGTGGTTCATGCATTGAAGATGTGGAGGCACTATCTAATGGGAACCCACTGCAACATCTTCATTGATCATAAGAGCCTTAAGTACATTTTTACTCAGGCTGATCTCAACATGAGGCAGAGAAGATGGCTAGAACTGATCAAGGATTATGACCTGGAGGTACATTATCACCCAGGAAAAGCTAATGTAGTAGCAGATGCCTTGAGTCGGAAGTTGC